>NC_044995.1:37846259-38146259 GCF_008728515.1 Papio anubis | reverse complement strand
GATAAAAGCTCAAGGCAGGGTGCTGCTGTTATGCCTGCCTTACAGAAGTAACATTGAGCAATTCAATATTATCTTTGTCCATGATTAAAATATCAGCCTTTCTCACAGCCTGTAATCCCAGGACTTTGGGAAGCCGAGGCAGGTGGATTGCTTGAGCTCAGCAGTTCAAGACCAGCCTGGGCAACATGGCGAAACACTGTCTAAAATATGAAAACTAGCCAGACATGGTGGCGCACACCTGTAGTCCCACGTACTTGAGAGGCTGAAGCGGGAGGATGACTTGAGCCCGGAGGAAGAGATTGCAGTGAGTCTAGACTGCGCCACTGCACTCCAGCCTGGGCAACAGAACTAGAGCCTGTCTCAAAAAGACAATTAGGGGCCAGGCGCGGTGGCTCAAGCCTGTAATCCCAGCACTTTGGGAGGCCAAGACGGGCGGATCACGAGGTCAGGAGATCAAGACCATCTTGGCTAACACGGTGAAACCCCGTCTACTAAAAAATACAAAAAACTAGCCAGGCGAGGTTGCGGGCGCCTGTAGTCCCAGCTACTCCGGAGGCTGAGGCAGGAGAATGGCGTAAACCCGGGAGGCGGAGCTTGCAGTGAGCTGAGATCCGGCCACTGCACTCCAGCCTGGGCGACAGAGCGAGACTCCGTCTCAAAAAAAAAAAAAAAAAAAGACAATTAAATTAAAATAAATAAAAAGGGCAATATGGCAAAACCCTATCTCTACTAAAAATATAAAAGTTATCTGGGCATGGTGGTGGGCACCTGTAATCCCACCTACTTGGGAGGCTGAGGCAGGAGAATCGCTTGTAGCTAGGGGGCTGCGGTTGCAATGAGCCAAGATGGCGCCACTGCACTCCAGCCTGGGAAAGGGAGTGAGACTCCATCTCAAAAAAATAAATTAATAATTAAATTAAATTAAAAGGAAAGATGTAAGAATTGACACCCAAGGGCCCCAAGTTCCCAGAGAGGTGTAAACATTGAGGCACACGGAGGCCAAGGAACCAAGGCTGGCACCCCATCCAATTCCAGAACCAGCACACTTAAGAATACTTGAACATTTACTGAATGCCTACTATGTAGTAGATTTCTACCAAGGCACAGACAACAAAAAGACAAACCAACAGCCAGGTGTGGTGGTGCATGCCTGCAGTCCCAGCTACTCAGGAGGCTGAGGGGGTAGGATTGCTTGAGTCCAGGATCTCACTTGGGTAACACAGTGAGATCCCACCTCTAAAAACATTTAAAAATTAGCTGAGGGTGGTGGCATGCACCTGTAGTCTCAGCTACTCGGGAGGCTGAGGCAGGCAGGAGGATTGCTTGAGCCCTGGAGGTTGAGGCTGCAGCGAGCCGTGATTGTGCCACTGGATTCTGGCCTCAGCAACAGAGCTAGATCCTGTCTCTAAAAAAAAAACTGAAGAATAACACTATCCAGGGCTGGGCGCGGGGGCTCACACCTGTAATCCCAGCACTTTGGGAGGCTGAGGTGGGTGGATCATCTGAGGTCGGGAGTTCAAGACCAGATTGACCAACATGGAGAAACCCCATCTCTACTAAAAATACAAAATAAGCCAGGCATGGTGGCTCATGCCTGTAATCTCAGCTACTTGGGAGGCTGAGGCAGGAGAATCACTTGAACCCGCAAGGCGGAGGTTGTGGTGAGCCGGTATCACGTCACTGCACTCTAGCCTGGGCAACAAGAGTAAAACTCCGCCTCAAAAAAAAAAAAACACTATCCAAACCCCAGGTGGACTCTTTCCAGCCTCAGCTCTGCACTACACACTCACACACCCTGAAGTAAACCTACTGAATGAGTCTCTCTTTCCTCGACGCCAGTTGCTAGGGTCTGCCTCAGTCCTCACTCAGCTGTTTGCCCTCCACTAAAACACAGTGATCTTCCTGTAATTGCTTCTAATTCTTCTTCTTCTATTTTTTATTTTTTGAGATGGACTCTCGCTCTGTTGACCAGGCTGGAGTGCAGTGGCACAATCTCAGCTCACTGCAACTTCCATCTCCTGGGTTCAAGCAATTCTTCTGCCTCACCCTCCTGATTGGCTGGGATTACAGGCACAAGCCACCATGCCTGGTTAATTTTTTTGTATTTTCAGTAGAAACAGGTTTTCACCATGTTGGCCACGTTGGTTTCGAACTCCTGATCTCAACTGATCTGCCTGCCTTGGCCTCCCAAAGTGCTAGGATTGCAGGTGTAAGCCATGGCGCACAGCCAATTGCTTGTAATTCTGTCAGTTACGGTTTGGGAGTGCCCATTTAGAACTTTATCCCACTGCTGTGTATTTGCTTAGCGCTCCCTGGGAGAAGCATTTTCCTTTATCCCCTGACTAGAGCTGGAGGATCTCCAGGGCAGGAACTGAGTGCGCTGCACCCTTTGATCTCCTCCTCGCCCTCCCCCGCCCCCTCTGGTGCCCACCTCAAAGGATGCAGCACCACAAGTAAGGCTCCGATGGACATTGCTTATAGAAACACATTCCTAACCATCCAGGCACGGTGGCTCACGCCTGTGATCTCACCACTTTGAGAGAGTGAGGTGGACGGATTGCTTGAGGTCAGGAGTTCGAGACCAGCCTGGCCAACACGGCGAAATCCTGTCTCTACTACAAATACAAAAAATTAGCCAGGCGTGGTGGTGGGCACCTGTAGTCCCAGATAATCAGGAGGCTGAGGCAGGAGAATCACTTGAACTCGGGAGGCAGAGGATGCAGTGAGCCAAGACTGTATAACTGCACTCCAGCCTGGGTGACAGAGCAAGGCTCTGTCTCAAAAGAAACACGAACTTGTGGTCTGCCAGAAAAGACAAAATATAGCTGCTTTGTTTATTTGGTTTCTTGAGATTCTCAAACACTTGTTCACTTGGCTGATCGAATGGCCATTTGTACTGAATAAAAAGCAAAAAAATATCAATGGCATTGAAGAGTCTTCTCTTTCCTTCCGGCGATCTGTCCACATGGGACTAATTTAAGAAAAAATAAGGCAGAACCTTGTGTTCAACACCAAAGACTGAAGACATTGGGAGGGAAAAGGCCTCTTTCACCACCTGCCAGAATCTTCTTCCTCTCTCCACCCTTCCAGTATACAGAGAAAGGGCTGTCCAGGGCCAGCCCTGAGGTCCACTGAGCTGGGGAGTCTACCGCCAACAGAGGCCCCAAGTGACCTGCTGTGGGTGGGCCTGGCGGTCCCCAGCTTCCCCCTCCAAGGTCAGAGAAATTCTGATGCCTCCAAGCAGCCTGTTGCTCATCTCTGCACAAAACATGTTCAATCTGCTGATCATTTCCTCTTCTGTCCCATATCTTGGGGGAAAAACATGAACACCATTCCCTAAATTCATCAGCCACTAAATTAGAAAGTCATTTCAAAATTTTGAAGAAATTTAACTTACATTAGAAAATGATAGGCAAATGGAACTCTACTACATCATATTTGGAGTTTGTCTTTCTGACTTGGTTTGTTCCTTTTTTTTTTTTTTTTTTTTTAAACAAGAGTCTCACTCTGTCGCCCAGGCTGGAGTGCAGTGGCACAATCTCAGCTCTCCCAGGCTCAAGCAAGTCTCGTGCCTCAGCCTCCCAAGTAGCTGGGATTACAGATACATGCCACCATGCCCGGCTAATTTTTGTATTTTTAGTACAGATGGGGTTTCACTATGTTGACCAGGTTGATCTTGAACCCTAACCTCAAATGATCCACCTGCCTTGGCCTCGCAAAGTGCTCAGATTACAGGCAGGAGCCATCGTGCCCAACAATCTTTCTTTCTATTTTTTTTTAAGAGACAGGGTTTTGTTCTGTGTCCCAGGCTAGAGTGCAGGCGCAGTCGCAGCTCACTGCAGCCTGGAACTCCTCAGCTCAAGCCATCCTCCTGCCTCAATCTCCTAAATAGCCAGGACTACAGGTGTGTGCCACCACACCTTGTTAATTAAAAATATATATTTATTGAGACTGGATAACATTATGTTGCTCAGGCTGGTCATTAACTCCTGGTCTCAGGCAATCCTTTCACCTCGGCCTCCCAAGTAGCCTGGAGTACAGGTGCACGCCACCATGCCTGGCTATTTTGGGGTGTTTTTCTTTTCAAATGATGAAATTGTATAGGTATACTGACAAGTAAACATGGTCATGATCTACTGCAAAGTGAAAAATGGAGGTTGCAGATCAGTAAGTGTGATGATCTATTTTCCAATAAAAGCACTTTATTTGGGCCAGGCATGCTGGCTCATGCCTGTAATCTTTGGGAGGCCAAGGCAGGCGGATGACATGAAGTTAGGAGATCAAGTGCAGCCTAGCCAACATGGTGAAACCCCATCTCTACTAAAAACACAAAAATTAGCCAGACATGGTGGCGGGTGCCTGTAATCCCAGATACTCAGGAGGCTGAGGCATGAGGATCACTTGAACCCAGGAGGCAGAGGTTGCAGTGAACCAAAATCATGCTGCTGCACTCCAGCCTGGGTGACAGAATGAGACTCTGTCTCCAAAAAAAAAAAAAAACAAAAAACAAAAAAAAACAAAACTCAACACTGTATCTGTATATATACAGAAAATGTCTGACCAGGCATGGTGGCTCACACCTGTAATTCTGAGCACTTTGGGAGGCCAAGGCAGGTGGACTGCTGGAGCCCAGAAGTTCAAGACCAGCCTGCGCAACATAGTGAGGCCTCATCTCTTCCAAAAAATACAAAAATTAGCCAGGCATGGTGGCACACACCTGTAGTCCCAGCTATTTGGGAGGCTGAGGTGGGAGGATCAGCTGAGCCTAGGGAGGTCGAGGCTGCAGCGAGCTCTGATTGTGCCACTGCTCTCCAGCCTGGGCGACAGAGCAAGACTCTGTCTCGAAAAAAAGGGAAAAAAAAAACAGCTGGGTATGGTGGCTTACCCCAGTAAGCCCAGCACTTTGGCTGAGGCGGGCAGATCATGTGAGGCCAGGAGTTTGAGACCAGCCTGGGCAACGTGGCGAAACCCCATCTCTACTACAAATACAAAAATTATCCGGGCGTGCTGGCAGACACCTGTAATCCCAGCTACTCGGGAGGCTGAGGCAGGAGAATCACCTGAACTTGGGAGGTGGAGGTTGCAGTGAGCCGAGATTGCGCCACTGCACTCCAGTCTGGGCAACAAGAGCGAAACTCCGTTTCAAAGGAAAAAAAAAAGTCTAGAAGTAGTGTACTGAGTCCTGCCCTGTTTTTCATGCTGTTCTATAGTTGATCATTGTCCTATGGCTGAGCTAGATGTCAACATTAGGGAAAGCTTGGGGAAGGGTAGCCAGAACTCTCTGAATTATTTTTGCAACTTTTCTGTAAGTCCCAGATTACTTCAAAATAAAAGTTTTTTTAAAAAGTCTGGAAGAACCGGGCGTGGTGGCTCATGCCTGCAACCCCAGCACTTTGGGAGGCCAAGGCGGGCGGATCATGAGGTCAGGAGATCGAGACTATCCTGGCTAACACGGTGAAACCCTGTCTCTACTAAAATTACAAAAAAGTTACCCTGGCGTGGTGGTGGGCACCTGTAGTCCCAGCTACTCGGGAGACTGAGGCAGGAGAATGGCGTGAACCCGGGAGGAGGAGCTTGCCATGAGCCAAGATCGCACCACTGTACTCCAGCCTGGGTGAGAGCAAGACTCCGTATCAAAAATAAATAAATAAATAAATAAATAAATAAAATAAAAATGAAAAAAACGAAAGTCTGGAAGAAGAATTGTTAATAGCAGTCTACATTTGTGTACTGCCTTAGGTCAGTTCTGGGTGCTTTACAGATACTAACCCACATGTGAGCTCTAAGGGCAGGATTCTCCACCTTGGAGGACATTTGGGATTGGATCATTCTCTGTGGTTGGGGGGCATCCTATGCATGGTAGGATATTTGAGCAGCATCCCTGGCCTCCACCCACTAGATGTCAGTATCATTTCCCCAGTTATGAAAACCAAAAGAAGGCTCTAGGACAGGCACAGTGGCTCACACCTGCAATCCCAGCACTTTAGAAGGCTGAGGCAGGCGGATCGCCCGAGGTCAGGAGTTTGAGACCAGCCTGGCCAACATTGTGAAACCCTATCTCTACTAAAAATACAAAAATTAGGCAGGTGTGGTGGTGTACATCTGTAGTCCCAGCTACTCAGGAGGCTGAGGCTGCAGAATCACTTGAACCCGGGAGGTGGAGGCTGCAGTGAGCCAAGATCTCGCCACTGCACTCCAGCCTGGACAAGAGTCAGACTTGGTCTCCAAACATTGCCAACTATCCCCTGGGGGTCAAAATCCCTTCCTGTCACCTAGTTGATAAACACTGCTCTAAAGGAAAGGGTGGTGGCTTTTATTATCCCCAATTTACAAAAGGGGAAACTGAGGCACAGAGGAAATCATCCACCACCACACAGTGAGCAGAACTGGGATGAACCCAGGTTTTGGGCCCCAGAGTAAAACACTCAGCCACATACCAAGTAGCCTTGTAGTACATCAAGCGTTATTCCAGGGGTCATCTCTAGGACTGGTTCCACAGGGAGGCTGTCCTGCTGCCCTGAAGCCTGGGGAGGCCTTCTCTAAGCTGTGGGACCCCACCAGAGGCTTGCAGAAGCTCTAGAAAACTTTCACTTTTACTTTTCCTGTATGCCCTCTCCATTATTTCTATTTTTCTTTCTTTCCTTCTTTTTTGAGACAGGGCCTCACTCTTACCAGTCAGGCTGGAGTGCAGTGGTGCGATCTTGACTCTCTGCAACCTCCACCTCCCAGTTCGAGCAATCTTCCTGCCTCAGCCTCCTGAGTAGCTGGGACTACAGATGCCTGCCACCACCACAACCAGCTAATTTCCTTACTTTACATTGTAGAGACAGGATCTCGCTATGTTGCCCAGGCTGGTCTCGAACTCCTGGACTCAAGCGATCTGCCCACCTCGGCCTCCCAAAGTGCTGGAATTACAGGTGTGAGCCACCACACCCGGCCTTCTATTTGAATTAAATCCTTTTCTTCTTTTCTTCTTTTTTTTTTTTTTGAGACAGAGTCTTGCTCTGTTGCCCAGGCTGGAGTGCACTGGCACCATCTCAGCTCACTGCAACATCGGACTCCCAGGTTCAAGTGATTCTCCTGCCTTAGCCTCCCGAGTAGGTGGGACTACAGGCACGTGCCACAACACCTGGCTAATTTTTGTATTATCAGTAGAGATGGGGTTTCACCATGTTGGTCAGGCTGGTCTCCAACTCCTGACCTTGTGATCTGCCCGCTTGGCCTCCCAAAGTGCTGGGATTACAGGCACGAGCACTGCACCTGGCCAATCCTTATTTTCTTTTAAGGAGGTTGGGGCAGTCGTGTTAGCCAAATCTGCAATAAACAAGCCCACATTCTTCCCACGAGCAGAAGTAGAAATCAAGAAGTGTTCATTTGAATGAACATACCTGAGGTCCGCAGCTTCTTCCTCTTTGTCATTTTATCTTCCCCTTGAGAAATCTGAAAACAAGCAAAATCTCTCATCATTATAAGCAGTCCCTGTCTCTGTTTATATCCAGTGGCTTTGGCTGAGAGCAGAGGTTACCCCCGCCTCCACCTCGGCCCATGTGGCTGCCCCAGGGGTCAGATGGCTCCCATCGGGACACAGCGTGGGACACAGAGTCACAGCTACTTTGGACCATGGCCAGGTAGGAATTTAAACCTCCTCCAAACTAAAGATCTTATGCCCAGGACCTGAAAGACAAATGGGACCTCGGGGGTCCTTATGGGAAGCCCCGGGGACCTACACTCTGGTCCCTGGGATGAAACAGCCTGTGTGAACCCTCCCTCCCGACTAGGGTATCTGGGGGCCCTTCCAAGGACACTTGAGGACTCTCCAGGGGCCTCTGGGGCCTTTGGAGACCAGCCCGGCCAACATGGTGAAACCCCCTCTCTACTAAAAATACAAAAATTAGGCTGGGCGCGGTGGCTCGCGCCTGTAATCTCAGCACTTTAGGAGGCTGAGGTGGGCGGATCACTTGAGGTCAGGAGTTCCTGACCAATACGGTGAAACCCCGTCCGTCTCTACTAAAAGTACAAAAAATAGCTGGGCGTGGTGGCACACACCTGTAATCCCAGCTACTAGGATGGCTGAGACAGTAGAATTCCTTGAACCCAGGAGGCAGAGCTTGCAGTGAGCCGAGATCACTCCACTACACTCCAGCCTGGGCGACAGAGCAAGACTCCGTCTCAAAAAAAAAAAAAAAAAAAAAATTAGCCAGGCATGGTGGCACACACCCGTAATCCCAGCTACTCAGGAGGTTGTGGCACGAGGATCGCTTGAACCCAGGAGGCAGAGGTTGCAGTGAGCCAAGATCGTGCCATTTTAAAGGGGACAGCTGCGTCCTTGGAGGGGCAAGAGCTGTCACAGGCCGGTTTCTCCCAGCCTTGGGGGCCAGGCAAGCCAAAACGGACCTGGGCCGCAGAAGTCGCTGAGGACCCTCTGTCCTTATCAGAAACGAACTCTGCCTGGATCCGTTGGGAATAAGTCGGTTGAATTATCAGCGTTTACTCTTTTTGGAAAAAATGAATGGCCAAATTGGCCCTCACAGAAGCCTGGAGGCCTCGAGGAGGGAGCTGAAGGATGGAAAGGCCTGAGGGTGGGCGCTGTGGACCCCGCTCCCGGTGACAAGCCCCACACTAACACTACGTCGACCACCGAAAAGTGAGAACTCCACAGTGAGTCCTCACAGTGAGTCCTTCCGCCCACGTGAAGCCGGAGCCTATCGGTGACTGAGGGACGCTGTGAACCTCACACAGGTCGCCGCCCCTCCCACCTGCGCTCGCTCTGCCTCTTTCCCGCGCCTCGCGAGGCCCCGCCCCGCGCATGCGCGACGCAAGCACCGCCCACGCAGCCCGCGACAGTGAGCACCGCCCTGCGAAGCGCATGCGCGCCCGCGCACTGCCTGCCGGGAGTTGTAGTTTCGGCTCGGCGGACCCGGCGAGTCCAGTGGCCGCGCTCCGGTGCAGCGGCGCCCGAGGCCCGAGGCGGAAGTGGGGCGGCCAAGCAGGGAGGCGAGGGCTCGGGATCGACGGCCGCGGAGCGCCGACGAGGGTTGCAGGACTCAGGAAGGGCGCGTGCGCGGCGACAGGGCCCGGGGAAGGAGGCAGGGCAAGGCCGGGCTTGGGGGCAGGTGGTTCGGGCATCCGGCCTGGAAGATGCACAAGAGGAAAGGACCCCCGGGACCCCCGGGCAGAGGCGCCGCGGCCGCCCGCCAGGTGAGTCTGCGCCCCATGGCGCGACCTGGGGATCCCTCCCCACCCCGGTCACACACTCAGGGAAGGGCCCCACCCCCCAGGGAGGCCCGATCTCCGCCCCCCAGGTAAACCCCGGTCCCCGCCCCCCCTCCAGGTGAGGCCCCAACCCCACTCAAGTGTGGTCTACTGGCCTTGGCTCCCCAGCTCCTGGGGCCGTGCCCCAGGTTCGGGGCCACCTGTTGCCACAGCTGCTCCAGTTGGGGAGGGGCAGTCCTCGGACTTGACACATCAAACCCTTGCATCAGTCGGGCCATGCCAGACTCTATTCCATTGTACAGATGAGGACTTTGAGACTCAGAGACGTGAAGACATCTGCCCAAGGTCATAGGGATTAACAGCTTGGCCAGAGCTAAGCACAAATCCAGGGCCGCAGCCGTAAGCTTATGGCACTTATGGCACTGTGGCTGGGCCCCTTCTCCCTCTCCCAATTCCTCTGCCCCAGGCACCAGATAGTTTGATTTTTCTGTTTTCATGGAAGGAGCCCAGGACATAGCTTGGTGTTCAGATATTAGAGTCTGGCTGACCTGAAGTTCCCTCCTGGCCTCTGTACATTGGACATTTGACTTTACAGCTCTGAGCCTCAGCTTTCTCATCTGTAAAATGGAGACCTCTATAATCCCAGCACTTCAGGAGATGGAGGCAGAGGCGGGAGAGTCATTTGAGGCCAGAGTTTGAGACCAGCCTGGGCAAAAGCGAGACCCCCGTCTCAACAAAAAATAAAAAGACTAACTGGGCATGGTGGCATGTGCCTGTAGTCCTAGCTATTTGGGAGGCTAAGAAGGGAGGATTGCTTGAGCCTAGGAGTTCAAGACTGCAGTGAGCTATGATCGCACTACTTCTGCCCCAGCCTGGGTGATAGAACAAGACTCTTTCTCTAAAATAAAAATTAAAAATTAAAAATGGAAGCAGGGTGCAGTGTCTCACACCTGTAATCCCAGCACTTTGGGAGGCCATGGAGAAACCCCATCTCTATTAAAAATACAAAAATTAGCTGGGCATGGTGGTGGGCACCTGTAATCCCAGCTACTCGGGAGGCTGAGGTGGGAGAATCGCTTGAACTGGGAGGCGGAGGTTGCAGTGAGCCAAGATCACACCACTGCATTCCAGACTGGGTGACAGAGCGAGACTCCTTCTCAAAATAAATAAATAAATAATAAAAAATTGAGACCTCCAAGAGACCCTACATTACAGGACAGTTGTAAAGAGTCATTGAGATAGTTTATGGAAAGTGCTAGAACACAGCACTCAATAAATGTCACTATTATCATTATTACTAGTTGGTGGAGCCATACATAACTGCCAACATTTGGCCATTTTTTACCTACAGGAAAGGCAATTTCATATGGTTAAACACAATGTTGTCACATCATGATTGGTCATTAACCAAGATAGGAAGACGGGTCTGCATGGCAAACTTGCATTGTGGTTAGGACTTCTTTTTTTGTTTATTTGTTTTGGAGACGGAGTCTTGCTCTCTTGCCCCAGGCTGGAGTGCAGTGACGCAATCTCGGCTCACTGCAACCTCCGCTTCCCGGGTTCAAGCGATTCTCCTGTCTCAGCCTCCGGAGTAGCTAGGATTACAGGCTCCCACCACCACACTCGGCTAATTTTTGTATGTTTCTTTTCTTTCTTTCTTTCTTTCTTTCTTTTTTTTTTTTTTTGAGACAGAGTTTCGCTCTTGTTGCCCAGGCTGGAGTGCAGTGGCGCGATCTCGGCTCACTGCAAGCTCCGCCTCCCAGGTTCACACCATTCTCCTGTCTCAGCCTCCTGAGTAGCTGGGACCACAGGCACCTGCCACCACGCCCGGCTAATTTTTTTGTATTTTTAGTAGAGACGGGGTTTCACCATATTAGCCAGGATGGTCTTGATCTCCTGACCTTGTGATCCACCCACCTCAGCCTCCCGAAGTGCTGGGATTACAGGCGTGAGCCACCGCGCCCAGCCTGCTCTTTTCTAGGGGGTCGGGCGGGGTGGGCACAGAGTCTCGCTCTGTCGCTCAGGCTGGAGTTCAGTAGTGCGATCTCAGCTCACTGCAACCTCCACCTCCCAGGTTCAAGCAATTCTCCTGCCTCAGCCTCTTGAGTAGCTGGGATTGCAGATGCCACCACCACGCCCAGCTAATTTTTGTATTTTTAGTAGAGATGGGGTTTCACCATGTTGGCCAGGCTGGTCTCGAACTCCTGACCTCAGGTGACCTGCCTGCCTCGGCCCCCCAAAGTGCTGGGATTACAGGTGTGAGCCACTGCATGCAGCCATCAGGGCTTCTAATTGCTCTTGAAGCCCCAACCTTCCCACACAGCCCCTCTGCTGAGGATGCTGGAAAGAAAAGCCCAAGTGTACAGAGTAGCTTTGCTTTAGGCAAAGTGTGGGGCCTGCTTTCCTCCCTCCCTCCTTTCTTCCCTTCCCTCCTTTCTTTTTTACTTCCTTCCTTCCTTCCTCCCTCCCTCTCTCCCTCCCCCGCTCCATCTCTCTTTCTTCCTTTCCTTTAGACAGGGCTTTACTCTGTTGCCCAGGTGGAGTGCCGTAGCACAGTCATGGCTCACTGCAGCCTTGACCTCCCCAGGCTCAAGTGATCCTCCTGCCTCAGACTCCTGAGTAGCTGGGACCACAGGCACACCACAACCCCCAGCTAATTTTTTTTTTTTTTTTTTTTTTTTTTTTTTGAGATGGAATATCGCTCTGTTGCCCAGGCTAGAGTACAGTGGTGCGATCTCAGTTCACTGCAAGCTCTGCCTCCCAGGTTCACGCCGTTTTCTTGCCTCAGCCTCCTGAGTAGCTGGGACTACAGGTGCCCGCCACCATGCCCGGCTAATTTTTTGTATTTTTAGTAGAGATGGGTTTCACCGTGTTATTCACTATGTTAGCCAGGATAGTCTTGATCTCCTGACCTCGTGATCCGCCCGCCTCGGCCTCCCAAAGTGCTGGGATTACAAGCATGAGCCACCGTACCCGGCCAACACTCCCAGATAATTTTAAAAAGTTTTTTTTCCTGTAATCCCAGCACTTTGGGAGGCCGAGGCGGGCGGATCACGAGGTCAGGAGATGGAGACTATCCTAGCTAACAAGGTGAAACCCTGTCTCTACTAAAAATACAAAAAAAAAAAATTTGCCAGGCGTGGTGGCGGGCGCCTGTAGTCCCAGCTACTCAGGAGGCTGAGGCAGAAGAATGGCGTGAACCTGGGAGGCGGAGGTTGCGGTGAGCCGAGACTGCACTCCAGCCTGGGTGACAGGGCGAGACTCTGTCTCAAAAAAAAAAAAAAAAGAAAGTTTTTTTTTTTTTAAGTAGAGATGGGGGTCTCACTGTATTGCCCAGGCTGGTCTGGAACTCCCAGACACAAGCCATCCCCTTGCCTTGGCCTCCCACAGTGCTGGGATGGCAGGCGTGAGCCACTGCACCCAGCCAGAGGCCTGCTTTTTCCACTGAACTTGGCCCAGCGCACATCGTAAGTGTAGATTCAGATCAGAGAGCTGGGTCTCTTGCCCTTTGCCCCAGGTTGAACTGTGCCAGAGGGCCTGGCTTGTCTTATAACACCTGTTCTGGGCTTGTTCCAGTCTCCTGACACTCCCCAGGTAAACAGCTTTCTCTGGGAGACCTTGTTTCCTTCCTCCCAAGGGGACTCTCCGGCCATCATGACTGCCTCTAGCCATGTGGTGAACCAAAGGTCTGACTGAACCCTTGCTGTCCCCCTAGCTGGGCCTGCTGGTTGACCTCTCCCCAGATGGCCTGATGATCCCTGAGGACAGAGTTAACGATGAAGAACTGGAGGCCGAGTTCTTGGCTTTGGTCGGGGGCCAGCCCCCAGCTCTGGAGAAGCTCAAAGGCAAAGGTAAGATGGTTAACACGCCCTCAGAACATTTTCTGATATCCTGCAAGTGGTTTGGGTGCAGAACTGGGGGCACTGGGTAGGGGAAAGACGACAGAGAAGACCTGGGAGCCGATGGTCTGGGTAAGAGGGTCAAGACCAACTCTGGACCCAGACTGAGAGTTGGAATCTGAGCTCTGCCACTTACTGGCTCTGTGACTTGATGAGTCACATCATGTGCTTTGGCCTCAGTTTTACCATCTGTAAAATTGGAATAATAACCATGTTATAGGAGTTAATCTTCTAGAGTCCGTATTTCACCCAGGGCCCCCTCACACACAATAAGCTCATGTCAGCCAGGCGCAGTGGCTCACGCCTATAATCCCAGCACTCTGGGAGGCCAAAGTGGGCAGATCACTTGGAGCCAGGAGTTTGAGAGCAGACTGGCCAACCTGGTGAAACCCCATCTTTACTAAAAATACAAAAATTCGCCGAGCCTGGTGGTGAACGCCTGTAATCCCAGCTACTCGGGAGGCTAAGGCATGAGAATCGCTTGAATCCAGGAGGCAGCGGTTGCAGTGAGCGGAGATCGCGCCACTGCACTCCAGCCTCGGCAACAGAGCAAGATCCTGTCTCCAAAAAAAACAGAGAAGCTTCATTCAGGCATTAATTGCTGTGCTGTTGGCTGTGAATTCAAAGTTAATGAATGAACAATATCTATTCGGTAAGGTATCTTCAAACAGAAACGCGCATGGAGCAAGCAGTTGATTAAAATTTTGTGACCAGAGCTTGGTGTGGTGGCGCATGCCTGTAGTCCCAACTACTTGGGAGGTTGAGGCAGGAAGATCACTTGAGACCAAGAGTTTGAGGCTGCAGTGAGCTCTGATTGGGCCACTGCACTCCAGCCTGGGTGACAAAGCAAGATCCTGTGTCCAAAAAAGGTTATGACTGGAGGCTCACAGGAACCTAAGCTTAAATTTCCCCTAGGAACAATAGTCCTATAGTTATTAATTGAGTCTTCAAGGCAGCTTTACAGAATGTAACATAACTAATAACAAGATACTGGCAATATACTGTTCTAAGAGCTTCATTGACCTTCTGTGCTCCAGCCTACCTATGAAGGAGAAACTGTTGTTATCCCCATGTCACAGAGGGAGAAACTGAGGCCCAGAGAGGTGACTCCACTTGCCCAAGGTCTCACAGAGAGAAAGTTGCAGAGCTGGGTTTGTTGTTTTTTTGTTGTGTGTGTGTGTGTTTTGAGACAAACCCTCGCTCTGTTGCCCAGGCTGCAGCGCAGCGGCGCAATCTCAGCTCACTGCAACCTCTGCCTCCTGGATTTAAGTGATTCTCCTGCCTCAGCCTCTCCAGCAGCTGGGATTACGCGCCACCACGCTCAGCTAATTTTTGTATTTTTAGTAGAGACAGGGTTTCACCATGTTGGCCAGGCTGGTCTCGAATTCCTGACCTCAAGTGTTCCTTCTGCCTCGGCCTCCCAAAGTACTGGGATTACAAGCGTGATGAGCCACTGTGCCCAGTCTGCAGAGCTGGGTTTTGAATTCAGATAGCCAGGCCCCAGACCTGAGGCTGAATAAGGAAGAGATGAAATGGGGAAGTCAACAAGAGGTGGGCACCTAACGTGTCCGGGATGGGAAATGGGGGCTCTTGGTGTACGACCCTGGCCCACCTGGGGCATCCCCCTACTGCCAGGTCCCCTGCCGATGGAGGCCATTGAGAAGATGGCCAGCCTGTGCATGAAGGACCCGGATGAGGATGAGGAGGAGGGCACGGATGAGGATGACTTGGAGGCCGATGATGACCTGCTGGTGAGCACTAAGGGCAGGGTGGGAGCTCTTATCCCATTGCCCCCATGCAGCCTGCCCTCACGTCCTGCTCCCGGCCATGTGTCCCTGCAGGCGGAGCTAAATGAGGTCCTTGGAGAGGAGCAGAAGGCTTCAGAGACGCCACCTCCTGTGGCCCAGGTACAGTTCGGATGACCCCACTCCCTTGAACCACAAGCCAACAGACAGTCCGGGGTTCAAGGCCTACCCTTTTTTTATGAGATGGAGTCTTGCTGTGCCACCCAGGCTGGAGTGCAGTGGTGCCATCTCAGCTCACTACAACCTCTGCCTCCCGGGTTCAAGCAATCCTCCCACCTCTGCCTCCCCAGGAGCTGGGATTACAGGTGTGCGCCACCACACCTGGCTAATTTTTGTATTTTTTGGTAGAGATGGGGTTTCTCCATGTTGGCCAGGCTGGTCCCGACCTCAAGTGATCCTCCTGCCTTGGCCTCCCAAAGTGCTGGGATTACAGGTGTGAGCCACTGCGCCCGGCCCACCCTTGTCCTTCACAGCCACGTGACTGACATCAGGCGGGTCACATGATGTTTCTGAAACCCCATTTCCTCAACTGGGAGATGGGGACCATGATTTTTGCCTCACTGGAGCAGGGGAGGCTGGTCCAGGAATGACATGTGGCTGACTGTTACTGCAGAAGGGGCTGACAGGGGCATCCCAGGTGGGGTCAGCACCCACACTGTGCCCCTGCCCTCCCACAGCCAAAGCCTGAGGCCCCCCATCCGGGGCTGGAGGCCACCTTGCAGGAGAGGCTGGCGCTCTATCGGACAGCAATTGAAAGCGCCAGGCAAGCTGGAGACAGCGCCAAGATGCGGCGCTATGACCGGGGGCTTAAAGTAAGTGGGCAGAGGGCAGGGTACAGGGACCCCCGCACCCCGATGTCCCGCACCAAGCTCTTGGCTTCTCCCAAACCAATACTCACGCCTTATCGCAGACACTGGAAAACCTGCTGGCCTCTGTCCGGAAGGGCAATGCCATTGACGAAGCGGACATCCCTCCGCCAGTGGCCATAGGAAAAGGCCCAGCATCCACACCTAGCTGCAGCCCTGCACCCACCCAGCCAGCCCCTGGAATTGCGTCAGCCCCGGAGCCCAGGGTCACCCTGGAGGGACCTTCTCCCACTGCCCCAGCCTCATCTCCAGGCTTGGCTAAGCCCCAGATGCCCCCAGGTAGGTGATGGGCAGGGCCGGGCTGATGTGGGAGCCGAGTGGGCCATCTGGCAGGATGCCGCTCTAGGGGGGTGCAGGCTGTGCACAGATTGTGACATATGTTCAACACCCTGAATCCTGGGGTCTTCAAGCCCCTGGAGTTCATGAATACCTCCCAAGCAAGACATGGATACCCAGAGAGTTTTTTTGTTGTTATTATAATATTATGATAAAACATAGGCCCGGCGCGGTGGCTCACGCCTGTAATCCCAGCACTTTGGGAGGCCAAGGCGGGCGGATCACGAGGTCAGGAGATTGAGACCATCCTGGCTAACATGGTAAAATCCCATCTCTACTAAAAATACAAAAAATTAGCCGGGCGTGGTGGCAGGCATCTGTAGTCCCAGTCACTCGGGAGGCTGAGGCAGGAGAACGGCATGAACCTGGGAGGTGGAGCTGGCAGTGAGCGGAGATCACGCCACTGCACTCTAACCTGGGCAACAGAGCAAGACTCCGTCTCAAAAAAAATATATATATATATATATGTATAACATTTACCATTAAAAATTCTTTTAGTTCTTTTTTTTTGAGATGGAGTTTTGCTCTTGTTGCCCAGGCTGGAGCACAATGGCACGATCTCAGCTCACTACAACCTCCACCTCCCAAGTTCAAGCGATTCTCCTGTCTCAGCCTCCCAAGTAGCTGGGATTACAGGCATACGCCAGCACACCTGGCTAATTTTGTATTTTTAGTAGAGATGGGGTTTCACCATGTTGGCCAGGCTGGTCTCAAACTCCTGACCTCAGGTGATCCACCCACTTCGGCCTCCCAGTTTGCTGGGATTATAGGCATGAGCCACTGTGCCTGGCCTTTTTTAATTCTTTGAGACAAGGTCTTACTCTGTCACCCAGGAGTGCAGTGATGTGAGCATAGCTCACTATTGCCTCGACCTCCTGGGCTCAAGGGATCTTCCCTCAGCTTCACCAGTAGCTGGGACTACAGGCATGCACCACACACACACTTGGCTAATCTTTTTTTTTTTTTTTTTTTAAGACGGAGTCTCGCTCTGTCACCCAGGCCGAAGTGCAGTGGTGTGATCTCGGCTCACTACAACCGCTGCCTCCCGGATTCAAGCAATTCTCCTGCCTCAGCCTCCTGAGTAGCTGGGATTACAGGCACATACCACCACACCCAGCTAATTTTTTGTATTTTTAGTAGATACGGGGTTTCACCATGTTAGCCAGCCAGGGTGGTCTCGATCTCCTGACCTCGTGATCCGCCCACCTCGGCCTCCCAAAGTGTGAGGATTATAGGCATGAGCCACCAGGCCAGGCCTCATCTCCTCTTTTTTTTTTTTTTTTTTGGAAACAGAGTCTCACTGTATTGCCCAGTCTGGAGTGCAGTAGCGTGATCACAGTTCACTGCAACCTGCCTCCCAGGCTCAAGCAATCCTCCCGCCTCAGCCTCCTGAGTAGCTGGGATTACAGGCATATGCCACCATGCCCAGCTAATTTTTGTACTTTTTGTAGAGGTGCCATGTTGCCCAAGCTAGAACATATCTTCTAAGAGGTTTTTCTTCCTAACCTCCCCCTAGGAAAGGAAGGCCTCCCTCCCTCTCTTCGTGATACAAACACGGGGCTTTGCCCCAGGTCCAAACACTTCCCTGGCAGGACGCAAAGAGACAACTCAAAATACTGGCACGGGTTTGAGAAAGCAAACACCGGATCACTAAATCCTTCTGCAACCGAGCTGGTTTCCAAGCCATTGTTTCTGGCAAAGTTCAAGGATTACTGGAATTGTCACCTGAAACTGTCAACTGAAACGACCCAAAATTTTTCACAATGGGAGTCTGGCATAACTTGTCAGGAGTTCAAAGAATACAAAGACATCACAGTAACAAAATTCTGTGTCTTCCAATCTATTTGTTGATGTGAAGTAGGTTTCTCAATACTTTAATTTTTTTGAGACAGAGTCTCACTCTTATTTCCAGGCTGGAGGGCAATGGTGCGATCTCGCTCACTGCAACCTCTGCCTCCCAGGTTCAATTCACCTGCCTCAGCCTCCTGAGTAGCTGGGATTACAAGCGCCTGCCACCATGCCCAGCTAATTTTTGTATTTTTAGTAGAGATGGGGTTTCACCATGTTGCTGTTCAGGCTGGTCTCGTAATCCTGACCTCAGGTGATCTGCCTGCTCCACCTCTCAAAGTGCTGAGATTACAGGTGTGAGCCACCACCCCTGGCCTCAACACTTTAAAAAAGAAAAAAAAGTACAGATGTGGTGGTTTATGCCTGTAATCCCAGCACTTTGGGAGACCAGGAGTTCAAGACCAGTCTGGGCAACATAGCAAGAACCTATCGCTACATAAAAATAAAGAAATTAGGCCGGGCGCGGTGGCTCACGCCTGTAATCCCAGCACTTTGGGAGGCCGAGGTAGGCGGATCACGAGGTCAGGAGATCGAGACTATCCTGGCTAACACGGGCAGGAAATCCCTGCCCCCCACTGAAAATACAAAAAAGTAGCCGGTGTAGTGGCAGGTGCCCAGGTCCCAGCTACTCAGGAGGCTGAGGCAGGAGAATGGCATGAACCCGGAGGTGGAGCTAGAGATTTAGATCGAGGCACTTATACTCCATGCTAAGCTTACAGAGCTGCCGAAGTCTCCATCTCAAAAAAAAAAAAAAAAAAAAAAAAAATTAAGAAATTAGCTGGGGCCGGGCGCGGTGGCTCAAGCCTGTAATCCCAGCACTTTGGGGAGGCCGAGGCGGTGGGATCACGCAGGTCAGGAGGATCGGCACCATCCTGGCTAACCAGGTGAAACCCCGTCTCTACTAAAAAATACAAAAAAACTAGCTGGGCGAGGTGGCGGGTGCCTGTAGTCCCAGCTACTCAGGAGGCTGAGGCAGGAGAATGGCGTAAACCCGGGAGGTGGAGCTTGCAGTGAGCTGAGATCCGGCCACTGCACTCTAGCCTGGGCAACAGAGCAAGACTCTGTCTCAAAAAAAAAAAAAAAAAAGAAATTAGCTGGGCATGGTAGTACATGCCTACAGTCCCAGCTACTCGAGAGGCTGAGGTGGGAGGTTCGCTTGAGTCCAGGAGTTCAAGGCTGCAGTGAGCCATGATCGTGCCACTCCAAGTCTGGGCAACAGAGCAAGATCTTATCTCTAAAAAAAGGAAAAGAAAAAAAAGAAAAGGATTGAAAGGGAGAAACGAGCTGATTGTTAGGGATTGGACCCAGCTCCAATTATGTCAACAAGAGGTACATTTCTGGTAGAATTTTACTCTTGGTGTACAAAAACTTATCAAATAGCTCAGTAGGGGCTGGGTGTGGTGGCTCAAGCCTGTAATCCCAGCACTTTGGGACACCAAGGCAGGCGGATCACTTGAGGCCAGGAGTTCAAGACCAGCCGTGGCCAACATGGTGAGACCTCATCTCTACTAAAAATACAAAAATTAGCTGGGCGTGGTAGCGCGTGCTGGTAGTCCCAGCCACTCGGGTGGGTGAAGCAAGAGAATCACTTGAACCCAGAAGGCAGGGGTTGCAGTGAGCCACGTTCGCACCACAGCACTCCAGCCTGGGCGACAGAGCAAGACTATTTCAACAAACAAACAAACAGGTTGGGCGCGGTGGCTCACACCTGTAATCCCAGCACTTTGGGAGGCTGAGGCGGGCAGATCATGAGGTCAGGAGATTGAGACCATCCTGGCTAACACGGTGAAACCCTGTCTCTACTAAAAATAAAAAAAAATTAGTCGGGCGTGGTGGTGGGCGCCTGTTACTCGGGAGGCTGAGGCAGGAAAATCACGTGAACCTGGAAGGCGGAGCTTGCAACGAGCCGAGATTGCACCACTGCACTCCAGCCTGGGCGACAGAGCGAGACTCTATCTCAAAACAAACAAATCCAAAAAGCTCAGCCGGGTGTGGTGGCTCACGCCTATAATTCCAGCACTCTGGGAGGCCAAGGTGGGAGGATCGCTTGAACCCAGGAGTTCAAGATCCATCTGGGCCACATAGGAAACTGTGTCTCTACAAAAAATTAAGAATTAGCCAGGCATGGTGGTGCATGCCTGTAGTCCCAGCTACTTGGGAGGCTGAGGTGGGAGAATCACTTGAGCCTGGAAGGTTGAGGCTGCAGTGAGCTGTGATTGCACCATTGCACTCCAGCCTAGGTGACAGAATGAGACCCTGTCTCCAAAAAATAAAATAAAATAAGCTTGATGTATTTAGGTTTTGCTCAGTTACCTGCTAGTAATAATTATAACAATAATTTGACCCAGAAACACATTGTTTTTAACACTGAAAGATTTATGATCACAGGAAATAAAACCAATACAATGTCAAAGGTGTGTCACTTCTACCTCCAAACCTATTTTCAGGGAAGTAAGCCTAAGTTTAAAGCAATGGGTCCACTTGTTAGTCTCAAAAAAAGACCCTGTGTGCTATTTTCTGGGTGTTTCAAGATTTTGTAGGCACTGGGTGGTGTCTTTATTCTACCGTGTTATTTTATACTAAGAATTGCACTTAGAGCTTTAAATATTGAGGTACTTCCCCAGAAAACATATCGAGCATATTATTTGAAACTGTAACTAACACAGTTTAAAAAGCACTGAATACTGAGTTTCCCAACTTTGCAAACACATTTCATAAATGTATTTTGGTTGTATAAATATACAATAGGGTAGGCAAAAAAGGCTTTCAAACACACAGCTATATCATGTTAGCATAAATTTCTGTGGGGGATGTGGATGGAAATAAGAGAAGACTCAAAATTCCCAACTGCTAAAAGTGAGTCCCAGGATCTATTTAAAAAGTGAGTCGGGCATGGTGGCGCATGCTTGTAATCTCAGCACTTCGGGAAGCTGAGGTGGGAGGATCGCTTGAGCCCAGGAGTTCAAGACTAGCGTGGACAATATAGTGAGACCCCATCTCTAAAAAAAAAAAATTAAAAAATTAGCCGGGCATGCTGGTGCATGCTCTGTAGCCCCAGCTACTCAGGAAGCTGAGGTGGGAGGATCGCCTAAGCCCAGGTGTTTAAAGCTACAGTGAGGTATGATTACGCCACTATACTCCTGAGCAGCAGAGCAAGACTCTCTCTCTTTAAAAAAAAATACATTAACTATGACCAGGTGTGGTAACTCATGCCTGTAATTCTACCACTTTGGAAGGCCGAGGCAGGTGGATCACTTGAGGTCAGGAGTTTGAGACCAGCCTGGCCAACATGGTGAAACCCCATCTCTACTAAGAATACAAAAATTAGCCAGAAATCAGGAGGCGGAGGTTGCAGTGAGCCGAGATTGTGCCACTGCATTCCAGTCTGGGCAACAGAGCAAGACTCAGTCTCAAAAAAAACGTTAAGGCTGGGCGCGGTGGTTCACACCTGTAATCCCAGCACTTTGGGAGGCCGAGGCAGGCAGATCACCTGAGGTCAGGACTCTGAGACCAGCCTGGCCAACATGGCGAAACCCTGTCTCTACCAAAAACAAAAAAATTAGCCAGGCACGCGCTTGTAATCCCAGCTACTCAGGGGGCTGAGGCAAGAGAATGGCTTGAACCCAGGAGGCGGAAGTTGCAGTGAGCTGAGATTGCACCACTGTACCCCAGCATGGGCAACAGAGCAAGGCTCTGTCTGAAAAAGAAAAAAAAAGCATTAAATAAATAAATAACAAATGGTTTACACGGTGAACTTGGCCCAGGCCCTGGAGGCTTCCTGTATGCTGTTCTCCCTTCCAGGTCCCTGCAGCCCTGGCCCTCTGGCCCAGTTGCAGAGCCGCCAGCGTGAGTACAAGCTGGCTGCCCTCCACGCCAAGCAGCAGGGAGATACCGCTGCTGCCGCCAGACACTTCCGCGTGGCGAAGGTGCGTCCAGCCCGACGGACAGGACTGGAGGGATGGGGCAGGATGCTTCCCACATGCCCCGGTGGCAAAGCACCCGGGCTGCTGGGTCAGGCCGACCCAAATTTGCATCCTAGCCTGGTCACTCCCTAGCAATAGTTTGCTGTAAGTCTTGGAGCCTCAGTTTACCCCCTCTGTGAAATGGGCACGTGTGTTGGAAGAGGATTAAGCAAGATGGCACAAACGGAAGGGAGGGAGCTAGAAGTCCTCGGTGCCATGCCAGGGCCCGGAGGCTCCCCACGAGGTCCCAGCCCCCAACTGCACCTCCTCTTCTAATCTCTTCCTTCTCCCAGAGCTTTGATGCTGTCTTGGAGGCCCTGAGCCGGGGGGAGCCCGTGGACCTCTCCTGCCTGCCGCCGCCACCCGGTGAGGACTCTGCCATGCCCACTCTCTGGGATGGTTTCAGGCATACACTAAGTTCTCCTTGATGCTGCCACCCCTGTTGGTCAGGCCCAGAGACCACCCTCAGGCCAGACCAGCTTGTTGGGGATGCAGCATGCAAGCCCCTCATTGGCCTGGACCTCTCTGTCCCCAGACCAGCTGCCCCCAGACCCACCGTCACCACCGTCGCAGCCGCCGACTCCCGCTACGGCGCCCTCCACACCAGGTAGGTTGTGGGACCCTTTGGGGTCGGGGGCAGGCTTGAAGCCAGACTGTCTACCCGTCCCTTGACTCTTAACCTTGTCCCCCTGTCTGGCCCAGAGGTCCCCCCACCCCCGAGGACCCTGCTGGAGGCGCTGGAGCAGCGGATGGAGCGGTACCAGGTGGCCGCAGCCCAGGCCAAGAGCAAGGGGGACCAGCGGAAAGCTCGAATGCACGAGCGCATCGTCAAGGTGCCGCGGGGGTTCCGGGGGAGGTGGGGCGAGCAGGCAGCCCCAGAGCCCTCCCACAAGCAGCCCTAACACCTGTGGCCCTTGCAGCAATACCAAGATGCCATACGAGCTCACAAGGCTGGCCGAGCCGTGGATGTCGCTGAATTGCCCGTGCCTCCAGGTAGGCCTCGCTCCGGTAGGCTCCGCCCCAGTAGGCCCCACCCCCAGTAGGCCCCGCCCCCAGTAGGCCCCACCCCCAGTAGGCCCTGCCGCTGGCAGACTGTGCCCCAAGCTCCTGTTCCTCCAGCCTGTGAGCGTTGGCAGATGCTATTACTCCCCATGGCACAGGCTCAGGGATCTGAATACAACATATTCAGGGGTTCTGTAAACTTGTTAATCAGTGGGAGCTTGACATTGGACATGATGTAAGGGTCTGCACCCTAGAAATCGGCAAACTGGCTGGACGTGGCTGTTCACGCCTGTAATCCCAGCGCTTTGGGAGGCTGAGGTGGGAGCATCACTTGAGGTCAGGAGTTCAAGACAAGCTCGGGCAACATGGCAAGACCCCGTGGCTACAAGAAATTTAAAAATTAGCCTGGTATGGTGGCGCACGCCTACAGTCCCACTCCAGATCATGCCACTGTACTCCAGCCCCGGCAACAGAGCGAGATCCTGTCTCAAAAAAAATAATAAAAAACAAACACACAAAAAAATATAAAAGTAAAGGCCCAAGACTCTGTAGGTGGGGGAGGAATCTGCATCTCCACCATAATGGTGTGAGTTGGTCTCCATCCTGACACACAGTAACTAGGCCTCGACTGGCCGCCCAGGCTTCCCCCCCATCCAGGGCCTGGAGGCCACCAAACCCACCCAGCAGAGTCTGGTGGGTGTCCTGGAGACTGCCATGAAGCTGGCCAACCAGGATGAAGGCCCAGAGGATGAAGAGGATGAGGTGCCTAAGAAGGTTTGAGGGTTGGGGCCGGGCACAGTGGCTCACACCTGTAGTCCCAGCACTTTGGGAATCCAAGGTGGGAGGATCGCTTGAGGCCAGGAGTTTGCGACCAGCCTGGGCCACATAGTGAGACCCCCATCTCTGCAAAAAATGTTTTAAAAATTAGCCAGGCATGGTGGGACTCACCTGTAGTCCCTGCTACTTGGGAGACTGAGGTGGGAGGATCGCCCGAACTAAGGAGCTCAAGGCTGCAGTAAGCCATGGTCGTGCCACTGTACTCTAGCCTGGGCAACAGAGCAAGACTTCATCTCCAAGACAAACTAAAAAAAAAAAAAATTGTTTGGTGAGAATTGCTTGAACCAGGAGGCAGAGGTTGCAGTGAGCCAAGATCGTGCTACTGCACTCCAGCCTGGGCGATACAGCAAGACTCTGTCTCAAAAAGAAATAAATAAATAAATAAAAAATAAGGTGTTTGGAGCCAGGGGCTTCGGGTGAGGCAGGGGAGTAGCAAAGTCCTGGGAGCCCAGTAAATGACCACTGTTGTCAGTGTCAGACCCTGATCCTTGGGGACTGGACTCATAACAGGTGCCACGAAATCTCTTAACATCCTCTCTCTTCCTCCACAGCAGAACAGCCCTGTGGCCCCCACAGCCCAGCCCAAAGCCCCACCCTCAAGGGCTTCCCAGTCAGGATCAACCCCAGCAGCCAAAGCAGCCCCCAAAGCCACGTCCACCAGAGGTAGGTGCCCCCCCTCCCTGCCCCAGCTCCCTGTAGTCTGGCTGTGGCCTGGGCAGCACCCATAGCAGCTCCTATGCCCACAGCCCAGCAGCAGCTGGCCTTCCTAGAGGGCCGCAAGAAGCAGCTCCTGCAGGCTGCACTTCGAGCCAAGCAGAAAAACGACGTGGAGGGCGCCAAGATGCATCTGCGCCAGGCCAAGGGACTGGAGCCTATGCTGGAGGCCTCGCGCAATGGGCTGCCTGTGGATATCACCAAGGTGAACCCTCTGGGCTTGTGGGAACTGCCCAGGCACCCACTGGTCAGGCTCCTGCCCCTTAGCAGCCACATGAACTGAAGTGTATTAGTCAGTGTCCAGCTGCTGTAACAAATAGATCCTCCCAAGACAGTGGCTGAAATGAGACAGACATTTATTATGTTTCTTGCATGTACCACTCAGGGCAGTCTGGGCTATGCAAATGGGAGGTCCTTCAGGTCCTGAGTTCCTTCCACCTTACTGCTTTGCTGCACCTGAGGGGTTGTCCTTGTCCACATGATCCAAGTGGATCCTGTCAGAAGGATTAGAGAAAGAAGCAGAGCTAGTAGTCCCTTTTAAAGGAAGTGACATCACCATTGCTTGCCTCCCATTGGCCAGAACTAAGTCACATGGCCACATTTAGCCACAGAGGAGCCTGGAACATGTAGTCTCTTGGTGCACTGTGTGACTAGCCTGAGCTCCATTACTAGGGAAGGGAAGGGGATCAGATTTGGGGAGAGGCTTAGATTCTGCCACTTTGGACAGGACCATTCCTTTCTCTCTGAGCATCATTTTTCTCCTTGGGGAAGTGGGGATGGCGACCCCCACCTCAAAGAAAGACAGCCAGGTTTCTTCATGTGATAGAATAGTACTCATAATAGGAAACATTTGAGGAGCTTGAACTGGGCGCCCAGCAAAGGCCACCCAGTTCAAGGAAGTGACATCACTTTTGCTTGCCTCCCATTGGCCCAAACAGTCACATGGCTACATTTAGCCTCAGAGGAGCCTGGGACATGTAGTCTTTGCTGGGCACTGGAGACATGGCCTTGAGCAAAAAAGGCAAAAATTCACACTCTCTCTGGACATGGTGGGTCACACCTGTAATTCCAGCTACCTGGGAGGCTGAGGTGGGAGGATCTCTTGAGGCCAGGAGTTCAAAACCAGCTTGGGAAACACAGTGAGACTCACTGTTATGGAGTGGATGCTCTAATTGAGAGACCACAAGAAATACACAAATATACAGCACCTTATCACAGCCCATGAAGCCTGCACCATCTGCCCCATCACCTCCCTTGCCTGGTCTCTTTTTTGTTTTGTTTTGAGACAGAGTCTCGCTCTGTTGCCCAGGCTGGAATGCAGTAGCGCGATCTCAGCTCACTGCAAACTCTACCTCCCAGGCTCAAGTGATTCTCCTGCCTTAGCCTCCCGAGTAGCTGGGACTACAGGCATGCACCACCACGCCTGGCTAATTTTTGTATTTTTAGTAGAGATGGGGTTTCATTATGTTGGCCAGGCTGAACTCCTGACCTCAGGCAATCCACCTGCCTCGACTTCCCAAAGTGCTGGGATTACAGGCATGCGCCACTGTGCCCGGCCTGCCTGGTCTCTTTCACCTGCCCCCTTGCTCACTCTCCCCTTTGCTGTCTGGTAGCCTCAAACACCAGGCACTCTGCAACCTCAGGGCCTTTGCACATGCAGTTCCCTCTGCCTGAATGCTTTTCCCACAGACACCTGTATGGTTCACTTTCTCCCCTCATTAGGTCTCTGCTCAGACATCAGCATCTCCAGGAGGCCTACCCTGGCCTGTCTAAAATCCCTCCCTGTCACCCAGATCCCTCTGCTCCTCCTCCCAACTCTGCCTTTCCCTGTGGCATGTATCACCTTCTACTCTCTTATATGATTTACTTATTTCTTCTGATTATTGCCCATCTCCTACAAGAGAATGTCAGCCCCACGAGGGCAGGGATTTTGTTCTCTCTTCTTCATCCCTGTGTTCCCAGCCCCAGAGCAGAGCCTAGTGCACAGCAGAGGCTCCATACATGATTTCTCCAACTCTTGAGCTCAAGACATGAGCCACTGCCCCTGGCACCATACATGATTTCTGGGGTGACTGAAGGATGCCTTTGTTAAGTGGGACAATGGAAGGATCAAGAAGAAAGAACAGGCCGGGCGTGGTGGCTCAAGCCTATAATTCCAGCATTTTGGGAGGCCGAGACGGGCGGATCACGAGGTCAGGAGATCGAGACCATCCTGGCTAACACGGTGAAACCCCGTCTCTACTAAAAAATACAAAAAACTAGCCGGGCGAGGTGGCGAGCGCCTGTAGTCCCAGCTACTTGGGAGGTTGAGGCAGGAGAATGGCGTAAACCCAGGAGGCAGAGCTTGCAGTGAGCTGAGATCCAGCCACTGCACTCCAGCCTGGGCGACAGAGCGAGACTCCGTCCCAAAAAAAAAAAAAAAGAACAGAGGCTGAGGCTGAGTGTGGTCTTTTCACACCTGTAATCCCAGCAATTAGGGAGGCTGAGGCCGGCGGATCACTTGAGGTCAGGAGTTCAAGGCCAGTCTGGCCAACATGATAAAACCCTGTCTCTACTAAAAATACAAAAATTAGCCAGGTGTGGTGGCACGCGCCTGTAATTCCAGCTACTCGGGAGGCTGAGGCAGGAGAATCACTTGAACCTGGGAGGCAGAGGTTGCAGTGAGCCGAGATCGCGCCACTGTACTCCAGCCTGGGCAACAGAACGAGACTCCATCTCAAAAAAAAAAAAGAAAGACCAGAGAAGGGTGACAGAGCCGTGGTCGGGGAATGCTCCCCGTCAAGGAAGAACAACATTTCTGCAGAGCCCTAGGTGGGCCTGCTTGTCCCCCTTACCCCCACCACCAGCCTCGTCCTCCCCAGGTGCCGCCCGCCCCTGTCAACAAGGATGACTTTGCCCTGGTCCAGCGGCCCGGCCCAGGTCTGTCTCAGGAGGCCGCCCGGCGCTATGGTGAACTCACCAAGCTCATACGGCAGCAGCATGAGGTGAGGGGGAGGCCCCCAGCCCGTCCCCGAGGGGCGTGACCCTGCTTCCCCTCTCTTCCCTTCCCTCGACTCACTGCCTTGTGTTTCCCCAGATGTGCCTGAACCACTCAAACCAATTCACCCAGCTGGGCAACATCACTGAAACCACCAAGTAAGTGCCCCGACCTGTGCCAGACACTTGCACCCCCAGCCACCCATCCCCGGGGCTAGGGACATGAGCAGGGCCCTCCCATCGGCAGGTTTGAAAAGTTGGCGGAAGACTGTAAGCGGAGCATGGACATTCTGAAGCAAGCCTTCGCCCGGGGTCTTCCCACACCCACTGCCCGCTTTGAGCAAAGGACCTTCAGCGTCATCAAGTAAGACTCCTGATCTATGCCCCACCACGTGGCCCCAATGGCCCTTTGGTGGCAGGGGGGTGGGGGTGTGCTCCCCAGAAGCTGGCATAAGATTTACATCTGGAGGAAAGTTTGAATGGGTGGAAGAGCACAGAGCGTGCAAAGGCCCTGGGGCAGGCATGAGATACAAGTGAAGGATGGCGAGGGTGCAGTCACAGTGACACATTTGGGAAAGATCTAGAGAGTACAAAGGTGTATCTTGTCCCAGGGCCTGGGTGAGTCCATGGGAGACCAGAGATGAGTTATGGCTTTGGTGGGTGTTGGTCTTGGTACTATTAAGTCTTCCCACGCCAGGAGGAGTGGGGATCGTTTTCTCCACTTTTTTTTTTTTTTTTTAAATTTCGAGACAGAGTCTCGCTCTGTTGCCCAGGCTGGAGTGCAGTGGTGCGATCTCTGCTCACTGCAAGCTCCGCCTCCTGGGTTCATGCTGTTCTCCTGCCTCAGCCTCCCAAGTAGCTGGGACTACAGGCGCCCACCACCATGCCCGACTAATTTTTTATTATTTTTAGTAGAGACAGGGTTTCACCATGCTAGCCAGGATGGTCTCGATATCCTGACCTCGTGATCCACCCATCTTGGCCTCCCAAAGTGCTGGGATTACAGGTGTTAGCCACTGCACCCAGCCCGTTCTCTCCACTTTCTAAACAAGGTTAGGTGCAGCCACTGGCCCTCCAGTGGTTCCCAGCTGCCCCTGGGATAACCCACACCCCTTACTCCAGGCTCCCTGTCACCTCCTCTCTGCCTCCTGTCCCCGCTTCACTCAGCTCTGGCCACACGGGACTTTTTGTCCCTCCTACAAACCAAATATGTTCCTACCCCAAGCCTCTGCATCAGCTATTTCTTCTGCCTTCACCCTCTTCCCCAGATCTCCATGTGGCAGCTCCCTGTTGACATCTAGAGTCATCTATGATGTCACCTTCCCTCTGAGAGGCCCTCCCTGTCTATCCAAGCAGTCTTTTCTGAGCACACTCCACTCTCCCCTCTCTGCTGAGTTTTCTATTGTTTCTCTATTTATGTACTTGTGCTCATCTGTCCACTCAGCTAGATTGAGCACAGGGTATGGGTATTTCTTGTTTAATTCTAGATCCCCAGCAGCTAGGCTACCGGCTGGCACATAGTAGGTGCTCAAGAAATATTGGGAAATGAAGGGAAGGTCTCCTAGCAGCTACGGCACTGGTTGATGCTTAGTAGGACTCAAGAACTATTAAGTGAAGGGAATGTCACCCAGCAGCTAGGGTACCTAGCACACAGTAGGTACCAAATAAATATACGCGGACTGAAGAAAAGACTCAAAAGTGATCCATTGCCGACCTGAACAGAGAACTCTAGTCTGTCTGATTCTAAAATTAGCCCAGGAGCTGAGATGCCCCCAAAGGCCAGGGTCGGGTTTGTTCCCAGCCCCCACTGGAGGAAGAAAAGGCAGGTGGGCAGTGGGACTGAGGTACCTCTGTTTCCCTGCCCACCCACCTGCCCACCTGCCCCCCCGGAAGGATCTTCCCTGACCTCAGCAGCAACGACATGCTCCTCTTCATCGTGAAGGGCATCAACTTGCCCACACCCGCAGGTGAGGGGGCTGTAGGCAGGGGTCAGGATCATGGGGACCCCCTCTCTGCCCAGCTCTGATCCTTGTTTGCCCACAGGACTGTCCCCTGGCGATCTGGATGTCTTTGTTCGGTTTGACTTCCCCTATCCCAACGTGGTATGTGGGGAGCTGAGGAGGGGAGGGTTGCAGACTCAGTGGGCCAAAGCCAGGTCCCAGGCCCCCGAGATTTCCTGCCTCCTCTCTGGTCACAGGAAGAAGCTCAGAAAGACAAGACCAGTGTGATCAAGAACACAGATTCCCCTGGTGAGCCTCAGCTGGAAGCACCCCACCCCTACTCCCTTGCAGCAGAAGGGATGTAAGACCATGGCCTGACCCCACCCAACTTCCTCTCCCTCCTTCCCCCTACAGAGTTCAAGGAGCAGTTCAAACTCTGCATCAACCGCAGCCACCGTGGCTTCCG
Organism: Papio anubis; assembly: GCF_008728515.1. Lineage (NCBI taxonomy): Eukaryota > Metazoa > Chordata > Mammalia > Primates > Cercopithecidae > Papio > Papio anubis. The sequence goes on along the minus strand of NC_044995.1, from coordinate 38,116,395 downwards.
AAGGGCCATCCAGACCAAGGGCATCAAGTTCGAAGTGGTTCACAAAGGGTGAGCTAGAGGGAGCCATGGCCGCTGGGTGGGCTCCAGGGGAGGGGAGCTCCTCTGAACCAACCATCCTGTCCCCACTATACACACGTACACACAGGGGGCTGTTCAAGACTGACCGGGTGCTGGGGACAGCCCAGCTGAAGCTGGATGCACTGGAGACAGCATGTGAGGTCCGGGAGATCCTTGAGGTGAGAGGTGGACATTCATCTGCATGCTCCGGTATGGCCATGCTACTCATTAACATTATTAAGACAGTTCCTGCCTTGAGCCCCCTATGAGCCTATCTGTTGACCCAACCCCTCCCCTCAGAGCCCCAGACCTCCCTACTGCCCAGCCCTAAATACTTGCAGCACCCCACTCCATTATGATCAACTGGTATTTCAGCCATACCATGGGCTTATATTTTAGAAGCCACTCTTGTTCTCCCTGGTCCTGGCCCTGGGCCTTTAGTCACTTCCTGCTTCCCACCAACAGTTTCTCCTTACCCCTATCTAGGTCCTGGATGGTCGCCGGCCCACAGGGGGGCGACTGGAGGTGATGGTTCGGATTCGGGAGCCACTGACAGCCCAGCAGTTGGAGACAACGACGGAGAGGTGGCTGGTCATTGACCCTGTGCCAGCAGCTGTGCCCACAGTGAGACCCCCCACCCCTACCCATCAGCAATCCCAGGGAGGGAAGCTTGGTTCAGGGGCCCAGGACTCACAGGACTGGTTCTCTCCTCTGAAGCAGGTTGCTGGGCCCAAAGGGAAGGCGCCTCCTGTGCCTGCCCCTGCAAGGGAGTCAGGTAACAGGTAGGTATCTGGGCCAGGGCATGCTAGAGAAAACACCCAATTCCCCTCTCAGCCCCACCTGGACAGTTTCCCACCAGGCACAAATTGGACTATGTCCCTCTCCTGCTGCAAAACCTTTCCTGGCACCCCTTTTCCCAGAAGATCCAGATTAAACTCCTTTGTTTGGTCTTTAAAACCTTTTGTGATCTGACCGTTGTCAATATATCCAGGCTTCTCTCTCCCCACTCCCTCCTGTGGTTCATGGCCATGAATAGTTTTCACTGGCCTCTGGACTTCCGTGGGTTCCAATGCCCTGAACACCCCTACCCTTGTTCCTCTGCCCACCTCTGATTCCTTCTTTGGATCCCAGCTTGGCTGTTACCTCCTCCAGGAAGCCCTCCCTGACCACTAGGCATCATAGTTTCCTGGGTGTGCAGCCATCATCCCCACTAGGTTTTGGGATCAGCGACACCGGGTGGGTATCACCTGTCTCCCACCATACCCCCAGTGCCCAAAGTATCTTTTTTTTTTTTTGAGACGGAGTCTAGCTCTGGCGCCCAGGCTGGAGTGCAATGGCGCGATCTTGACTCACAGCAATTTCCGCCTCCTGGGTTCAAGCGATTCTCCTGCCTCAGCCTCCTGAGTAGATGGGATTACAGGCATGCGCCACCACACCCAGCTAATTTTTCTATTTTTAGTAGAGACGGGAGTTTCTCCATGTTGGTCAGGCTGGTCTCGAACTCCCGATCTCAGGTGATCTGCCTGCCTTGGCCTCCCAAAGTACTGGGATTACAGGCATGAGCCACTGCGCCCGGCCTTTTTTTCTTTTTTTTTTTGAGACAGGACCTTGCTCTGTTGCCCAGGCTGGAGTGCAGTGGTGCGACCTCAGCTCACTGCAACCTCCACCTCCCAGGTTCAAGCAATTCTTCTGCCTCAGCCTCCCAAGTAGCTGGGACTACAGGCACATGCCACCATGCCCGGCTAGTTTTTTTTCTATTTTTAGTAGAGACTGAGTTTCACCATATTGGCCAGGCTGGTCTCGAACTCCTGACCTCGTGATCCACTCGCCTCTGCCTCCCAAAGTGCTGGGATTACAGGCGTGAGCCACCGTACCTGGCCCAATGTGTCTTTCGAATTAACAGGGTTGGGTTGGGGGAATCTCTGCAGTCGCTTATCCTTCCTCTACCCCTTAGATCAGCCCGGCCCCTGCATAGCCTCAGTGTGCTGGCCTTTGACCAAGAGCGTCTGGAGCGGAAGGTGGGTATCCATCCTGCCGGGCTCCATGGGGCAGGACTGGGGAGTCCTGGCGGGATCTTCACAGGCCCCTCTGTATCCTCCAGATCCTGGCCCTCAGGCAGGCGCGGCGGCCGGTGCCCCCAGAAGTGGCCCAGCAGTACCAGGACATCATGCAACGCAGCCAGTGGCAGAGAGCACAGCTGGAGCAGGGGGGCGTGGGCATCCGACGGGGTAGGGGTTCGGAGATGGGCATCTGGTGGGGGACGGGCTTGGGGATGGGCACAGTACAGGAGGGTTGGGGGCAGCGAGGCCCCACCCTAAGCCCCCATCCCCCCACCATCCATTCTCAGAATACGCAGCCCAGCTAGAGCGGCAGCTGCAGTTCTACACAGAGGCTGCCCGGCGCCTGGGCAATGATGGCAGCAGGGTGAGCTGGGCGCGGGCTGGGTGGACGCTGGGCAGCGGGCAGGGCGGGACCTGCAGGGACTACCTGCTGAATGCCCATCCCCCACAGGAGGCTGCAAAGGAGGCACTCTACAGGCGGAATCTGGTAGAGAGTGAGGTGAGCAGCTCAGGAGACGGGGTGGTTGGGGGATCACTGTGGTCGTAGCCCACCCCGGTGACCCCAGGGGCCTCTCTCCCAGCTGCAGCGGCTCCGCAGGTGAGGGGCCCGTGGGGCAGGCAGCCCCCAGAAAGTGGGCAGCAGGCCCCGACACCAGGAAGAGCCGACACAGCCACGGACCAGACAAGCAGACAATCAGCGGACAATCGGTTCTGGACTCGCCCCTCGTCCGGGCCTCCAGCCCAGCCAGAGCCTCTGTGGCTGTGGGTGTGGGGAACGATCCCTGCCAGCCAGTGTATTCCCCTCACCCAGGCCTGGGTGGGCCCCAGAGAGTCCTGTTTGCACAGCCCAGGGGAGTCCGGCCTCTGGCCCGCCCCGGAGCAGGGAGGGTGGCTGGGACCAAGCCCCGAGAGCCCCTGCAAGCACTTTACTTCCTGTCCCTCCCCGGCCTTAACCCCAAAGCCCTCCTGCACCCCAAAGAAGCCGTTGAGGCTGGCCGAGCCCCACTGTCTCCCCAGGGGCGTCGACCTGGCCCAGCTGGGTCCCTAGGGCCAGCACATGGAATAAAATAGCCAGGGCCACACTCAGCCCAGCTCTGTCCTGTCTGTCTGTTGCTCGGACCCTCGGTGGCCAGGCTAGGTCTCCCCACCCACCCCCCAGTTCCCCTGGAGGTAGATGGGGAGGTGCCTGTTAGGGGAGCAGGTTTGGGGAGGGGCAGTGTGCTTGTGAAAGGCGCTTTTTTTTTTTTTTAGAGACCGGGTTTCCCTCTGTCTCCCAGGCTGGAGTGCAGTGGCACAATCAGCTCATTGAAGCCTCCGACTCCTGGGCTCACATAATCCTCCTGCCTCGGCCTCCTGAGTCATGGATTACAGAAGGGCACCACCACACATCCAGCTTGAAGGGTGCATTTCATTCCCATGCTTGCTGTGTGGGGGATACACGTGAGGGGCCCTGTATCTGTCACCCAGTGTTTTTTCAGTGGGTGGCCTTGGGCATCCCTGCAATCACACGTGGCTGGGTCGCACAGGGTGCTGTCTGGTGACCCCAGTGTGTGCCTTAGGACCTCAAAATTCAGTCCTGACCCACTTAGCATCGCAGAGCCTCAGTTTCCCCAGCTGGACTGGTCGTGGGGAGGAGTCTGTGGACAGAGCCCCCAAAGGGTGCCTGGTCCGTGCTGAGCGCTGGAAGGGTTTGGCTTTATTGTTGCTGCCTCCATCCGTGTTGGGAGTTTGGGGTAGGGCGTGTCCTGCCAGGCCAGCGTGGTCTGTGAGCCTGGAGTATGCTAGCTGCGTGCCTCGGTGCCTTGGCCAGTGCCAGGCAGAGCAGGCCCAGCCCTGGAGGCCCAGGAGAGCCAGACAGAGGGCCCACGGTGGGTGTTGTCTCTTCAGTCCACGGCCCAGCGGAGCCCCAGGAGTCTGGGCTGCTCTGCTGGACCTCTCCAGGATCAGGGGCCCCCTGCCCGTGGCCCACGTGGGGTGGTGGGAGGCAGCTGGATCAGGACCTGCTCCGGATTCCCTGCTGTGTCCACCACGCGCAGGTTTGGGAGCCCCAGGAAGGCCTCGGCCGCGATGCTCGTCATGTGAAGCCTGTTGGCCCTGCACAGAGAGGCGGTCGTGACCCTCCCAGGCCCTCCCCTGCCCACCTCCACCCCTCCAGCCACCCTCGGGGCACCTGAGGAAGAGGGCACGCAGGCGGGGCGTGCTGAGGAAGGCCTCGGGGCCCACGTGGCCGATGCGATTGCCCTCAAGGTGCAGCTCCTCCAGGGCCTCAGGCAGGTCCGGGGGCACAAAGGACAGCTCGTTGTGGCTGAGGTCCAGCATCTGGGCAGGGGGTTATAGATGGTGTCGTGGCAGCCGCAGGCCTGGGCCACTCAGCTCAGCCAGCCCCCAACCCCTCTCCTTGAAAGTCTCCTGCCTCCTTCATACCAGCCTGTCCCTTCTGCCCCCACCCCACATGACTGCCAAATTCCTCCCCTCTGCAGTGGTAAACTAAGGCCCTTCCCAAGAAGGCACAGACAGACGGGTCCCCACTTGATTAAATGATTCAGTCAGTCGCACCATACCTCTCTCATCACTTTTTTTTTTTTTTCAAGAGACAGGGTCTTGCTGTGTTGCCCAGTCTGAAAGGCAGTGGCCCGATCATGGCTCACTGCTGCCTCAAACTTCTGGGCTCAAGTGATCCTCCCGCCTCAGTCTCCTGAATAGCTGGGACTACAGGCATGCAACACCACGCTTGGCTAGGTTTTTTTGGTAGAGATAGGGTCTTGCTATGTTGCCAGGCTGGTCTCAAACCCATAGCCTAAAGCGATTCTCCTGCCTTGGCTTCCCAAAGCACTGGGATTACAGGCATGAGCCACCTCACCCAGCCTCCTCATCACCTTCTAACCCACTCTTACCATTTTCTTGTTCTGATTGCTTGACCAGCTAACTAGAATGTTTGGGATGTGGCAGTGCAGGCAGGGGGATGGAGAGGCCCTGGGGAGAGTGTGGCTAACCAGCCTGTGCCTGACCTGGAGGGCTTGGAGCTCATGCCAGGTGCCTGGCCCGATGTCACCGACCCGGAGCCGGTTGTGCGCCAGGCTGAGCTCCTGCAGTTGGTCCAGGCCGGTCAGAGGTTCGGGCTCGAGCATCCGCAGCTGGTTGCGTTGCAGCCGCAGGGTGTGCAGGCCAGTGGGCAGGCCCATGGGCAGCCGGGTTAGCTGATTCCCCGCCAGGTCCAGGCTGCGCAGGGTGCGCAGCCGGCGGAAGGCCCGGTGGTGCACGCGGGCGCTGGTCAGGCGGTTATAGGCCAGGTTAAGCTCCATCAGGCCCGGTGTGGCGGCCAGGTCGCGGGCACCCAGCGTGGCCACGTGGTTGTGGGGCAGCACCAGGGCACGCAGGCGGCGGGGCAGGGCCAGAGGCACGCGGTCCAGCCCATTGCCATAGAGGTGCAGCGTGTGCAGGCCCCGCAGCGGCCGCAGAGCCCCGGCGGGCAGCCCTGAGGTCCCCAGCTGGTTGTGCTGCAGCAACAAATAGCGCAGACCACGCGCCCCGTGCAGCCGAGCTGCCTCCACCTGTCGGATGCGGTTGCGGCCCAGGTGCAGGATAGCCAGGGTCCGGGGCAGGCCGGCGGGCACGGTGGTCAGCTGGTTATGGGAGAGATCCAGGTATTCAAGGCTATGCAGCTTGCTGGTAGGAGAGAGGGTCGGTGTCAGGTGGGGCACTTGGAGTGGGGTGCCTGACAGATTTTGGCGGGGAGGTTGGGGAGTGGTCCTGAGACAGATTTAAGCTGGAGATTTCAACTTGGGAGTGATGCGTTGAGAGAGCTGGGTGGGAGGTAAACTTGGGGTGCTCAGGGCAGATTCCAGCCTGAGAGTTAGCTACGGGGGTGACCAGGGTAGAGGCGAGATGGAAATGCATGTGAGACTTACGATGTCAGTGCAGGGCTGTGGGGAACAGGGACACCCACCCAGTGCTCTGCCGAGCCCAGTGAGCAGCAGACACTCAGTAAATGAGGCCATGGCTTAGGAGCCATCCAGGGAAGGGGGACTGAAGGTTGGGACCCCCGACTACAAATTCTCAGCCCCTTCTGCCCCTATCATCCTATACCTGAAGGTGGTGGCATCCAGGCCGCTGTCGGTCAGCTGGTTGTGCTGGAGGTAGAGCTCGCGGAGTTGAGTCTGGCGGCTCAGGGCTCCTCGGGGCACCTTGGAGATGAGATTGTTCTGGAGAAGGGAGAACAGAATGAGACCTGAGTGTGGGATGAGGGCAGCGGGAAGCCACAGAAGGCTCTTGAGTAAGGGAGTGACGGGGAGCTTGCCTTGAGCTCAAAGTGATTTCCAACAAAGTGATTCAAAGAAAGAGAACTCCGACCACTGGAATTCTGAGGGGCAATTGGGAAGGATGGAAAGCTAGGAACTGGAGGGGTCCCCCTGGAAAGAGATGAAGGGAGTCTGGCCCCAGGGTGGGACCTACAGCAGGGCTACCTGCAGGTGGAGCCGCTCAAGTGAGGGTGGCAGGCTGGGCGGCAGGTAACTGAACCGGTTGTTCGAGAGGCTGAGGGTGGTGACGGCCTCGGAGCCGCGGAAGGCGTCAGGGGGCAGGCCAGCGTTGCTCAGCTGGTTGTTGTGGAGGTACACGGACCTGAGGAGAGCCAGGCTCCGGCCACCAGCCTGCCCCTCGCCTCCCACCACCCTACTCCCACACCATACTCTGCTCAGGGTCGCCTTCAGAGAGTGTGTGTGTGTGTGTGCATGTGTAGCGTCTGTGTGAGAGTAATTGTGCATGTGTGCATGTGACTGTGTGTAGGTGTGCAGGTGAGTGTGTGTATGTGTTGTATGAATAGATGTGTGTGCATGTGTGTGAGCAGTGTGCATGTGTAAGTGTAACGAGTGTGTGCATATGTGGAGTGTGTGTGCACGTGTGATTGTAAGAGTGTGTGGGTGTGCATGTGTGTATGTATACGCAAGTGTGTGCTATGTGCCTGTGCATAAGTGTGTATGTGTGTGTGTATGTGAGTGTGCAACTGTGTGTATGTATGCATGTGCAAGAGTGCGTGGGTGCATGTGTGTACATATGTGCATGAGTGTGTGCCTGTGTGCATGTGATTGGAAGTGTGTGCAGGTGTGTATGTGAGTCTGTGTGTGTGCTTGTGTGAGGATGTTATTGCATGTGCATGCATGAGTGTGTGCCTGTATGCATGTGATTGGAAGTGTGTGCAGGTGTGTGTGTCAGTCTGTGTGCTTGTGTGTGCACGTGATTGCATGTATGTGCATAAGCATGTGTTCGTGTGGTTGTGTGTGCAGGTGTGTATGTGAGTCTGTGTAAGAGTGTGTGTGTGTGTCCCTGCACATACTGTCTCCACCTCAGTCTGGAGTTCTGACACAGCATACAGGGCCCTGTCTCCCCCCTCACTCTCCTCCCAGGGTATAACTGTGCCCTCCTCTCACTCCCCAAGCAAAGGATCTGCCCCCAGTTAAGCCCTCCAGGGCAAGGCTTTTTTTTTTTTTTTTTTTTTTAAATTTTGAGACAGAGTCTCACTCTCTCACCCAGGCTTGAGTGCAGCGGCACGATCTCCTCTCACTGCACCCTCCACCTCCTAGGTTCAAGCAAGTGTCCTACCTCAACCTCCTGAATGGCTGGGATTACAGGCATGTGCCACCACACCCAGCTAATTTTTGTATTTTATGTAGAGACTTGGCCAGGCTGGTCTCGAACCCCTGATCCCAGATGATCCTCCCATCTTGGCCTCCCAAAGTGCTGGGATTACAGGAGTGAGCCACTGCGCCCGGCCAAGGGCAAGGTCTTAACTCCCTCATTGCTCCTAGAACCAGGCGTGACCCAGACGTATCTGAGGCCTGGGGGCCTGGGCTGGGCCAGGGCCTACCTGAGTGCCGGCTTCTCCCCAAAGGTGAGGGGGAAGATCTCCATCACTTGGTTGGCAGCCAGATCCGCGACGCGGAGGGACCGGGGCAGAAACTGAGGGGCCACTGAGAGCTGTGGGGACACAGCCCACAGCCGCACTGGTCCTGGTGCGCCCTGGCCCCACCCCTTCCCCAGCAGAGCTGTCCCCTCCACACCCTGGGCTGTGTGACCGAAGCTGCACCCTCTCTGGGCTCAGCCTGCGGGTGGGGCTGGGGGCTCACCTTGTTGTGAGCCACGTAGATGTGCTGCAGCTGGGTGAGGGACTCGAAGGCCTCGTCAGGAAGTCCTGGGAGAGTGGGGGGCAGTGAAGGCCTGGTCTTGGGTGGAGGGGGAGTCTGGGCTCCCAGCTGCCTCAGGGTTCTGGGCTGGGAACTGGCAGAGGCTCCCCAGGCCCTCAGATCCCCTCCTCCCCATCCCTACTCAAAAGCCACAGCCCCCAACCCCCACCCCAGCCCCTGAGTTTCCATCCTGCTCAGCAAAGGGCAGTTCTGGGAACTGCGACAGAGCTGCCCGCAGACTGGGCGGGGGAAGGGGATGGCAGCTGAGACCTCGGTCAGTCCTTCAGCCCCAGAGAGGCTGCCTCCCTCTGCCCCTCACCTTCTGAGGAGATGAGGTTGTTGTGGAGGTTGAGGGTTCGCAGGCCACTGAGGCGGGACAGCTCATTGTAGGGGAGTTCCTGGAGCTGGTTGTTCTGCAGGGCAAGAGATGGGGTGTTCACACCTGTGACCCCATGACCAAGTGACCCCAAGCACTGATTCTCAACTTCCCATCAGCCCAAACCAGCCTCATCCCATCTTCACCCCCACAGTTGATCCTAAACACCCCATCATCCTGACCGGTTTTGTAACTGCCAAGATGTCAAACCCCAAACCCACACAACCGACCCCAAATGCGCCATCACCCCACAACCGACCCCAGGTCCCCCAACACCCCCACAACCAACCCCGAAAGTGCCATCGCCCCCACAATCGACCCCAAATGTGCCATCACACCCACAATCGACCCAAATAAAGCATCACACCTACACCGACCCGCTGAAATGTGCTATCATCACCCCCCACGACGATCTGAATGTGCCATCACCCTTACTGCGATCGACCTGAAATGTGCCATCACACCCACGACCAATCCCAAATATGCCATCACCCCCACGACCGCCCCCAAATGTGCCATCACCCCAAGACCGACCCCAAATGTGCCATCATCCCCACAATCGCCCCCAAATATGCCATCACCCCCACAACTGACCCCAATGTGCTATCATCACCCTTTTAACCGACTCTAATGCGACACCTATTAATCGACTCCATCACCCTACACCGACCTTAAATGTGCTATCACCCTCATTAACTGACCTCTAACATGCCATCACCCCCACAATCGTTCTCTCAGTCGTATCATCACCCTACAACCAACCCAATGCCCCAGCGTCACCCCACCGACTCCTACATGCCCCCAACACCCCCACCATCGCACCGTACGCTATCACCCCCCACCATCAACCCCCAATGCCACAACATCCCCATAACCCCAAACTCCCCATCACACTGACTCCAAACAACACTATAACCGCCAAGATGTTGACCCTAACACCCACTAACCCTCAGTCCCCAACAACTTCCAGCATGTCCACACTCACCCCCTCACCTGAGGCATGCAGAGCCAATCTGCCCAGGCAAAGCTCCATCACAGCCAGCTCCACGCCGCCCTCCCGCATGTATGTTCCTACACCCCACCACGCTCCTCAGCCCCGGGGCACCCCTCCAGCTCCCCTCACCTCTGGGTCTCAGCCCTGGGTGCCCCTACTCCCCTCCCTGGGCCCCACCTGCAAGGAGAGGTGCTGAGCGGCTCTGGTGATGTTGTCCGGGAACACCCGAAGGTCCAAGCCATCACAGTCCACAGTGTCGACTCGGGGGCAGGAGCAGCGCGGGGGGCAGGCCCGGGGCGGGGGCTGCGAGCTCTCCCCCAGGTGAGGGAAGGCAGCGTCCTCCATGCCAGCCACGGGCAGGGGGCCCGGCAACAGCAGGAACAGCAGCAGGCTTAACCACTGCGGGGAAGGGAGGGTCAGCCTGTCTCCGGGCTGGGCGCGGGGTCGCCATGGTGACTGGAGCATCCCCTCCTCGGGGAGGGTCTTAGTGGGGAGGCAGTGGCCAGTTGGCAGAGTGGGGGTGGGGAGGCAGGCAGGCCCCACCCTCAGACCCTCCCGTGCCCCACCTTACCATGGCCAGCCCTGACTCTGCCGTCTCGCCCAAGCTGCTGACCAGGACTCCCTAATGGAAACCAGGCGGTCACCTCCTGGAGTCTCTGCTGTGGCCACCACTGCCCCCCATCTCCAGACCCAGGCCACCCCCCACAACAGCCTGTTCTCCCGGGGCTTTGGGGGAGCTGGCCCACCCCCTTCCCCGCCCTGGGGAGGACGGGCAGGCGGCCGGATGGGGTGGTGAGGACAGGCCAGCCCATCCCCTTGGTCCCCCCTCCCGCCAACAACCACCCCATCTCTGCTTTCGTAACCTCAGCCAGCCTGGGCCGGGCCACAAGAACAAGGAATGTTTGGGGAAAAGCTGAGATTCGTCCTGTCTGGTATTTGGGACGACCGCAGGAGTAGGGGTGGGGATGGAGGGATGGGGGGAGCTTCGGGGCACAGGAGAGTTCTGAGAAGCAGGGGCGGGCAGCAGTAAGGGATTAGAGAGGCCTAAGGTTAGCCTGGCAGCCCAGATGCCAGCCTGGGAGCTCCTGACCAGGTCTGCTGCCCGGCACCCATATCCCCTCTGCTGGCTGATCTTGCTCCAGACACCCCCCCACTCCCCCGACAAATGGCCACAGCCGCCTGGAAGGAAATTACATATATCCAGGCATCAGCCTGGTGGTTAAGAGTGTGAGCTTGGTGCCAGCCTGCCTGGGTTTGAACCTGGGCTGTGCCACCTCTCAGGGCCTTGGTTTCCCTCTCTGTCAAGTGGGGTAATGGTTGGCTTACCACCCCGTACTCCCCACAGTGTTGTAAGGATTATATGAAGTGTGCATTCAGAACAGTGCCTGGCATATCCCACGGCTTTCGCACCTGTGGATGGGGGTGCCAAGCTGGTCTCCACCTAAGGTCAAATCTCCCAGACCCACCACTTAGCAACAGGGCGGCTTCAGACAGGTCCTTCTGCCCAGACCTCAGCTTTCCCACACATAAAATGGGATTGACAGGTTGGGTGCTGTGGTTTATATCTGTAATCCCAGTGCTTTGGGAAGCTGAGACAGGAGGATCTCTCTCTTTTTTTTTTTTTTTTTTTTTTTTGAGACAGAGTCTCACTCTGTCACTCTGTCGCCTAGGCTGGAATGCAGTGGCGTGATCTAGGCTCACTGCAACCTCCACCTCCGGGGATCAACTGATTCTCCTACCTCAGCCTCCTGAGTAGCTGGGATTATAGGCACCTGCCACCATGCCCAGCTAATTTTTGTAGTTTTAGTACAGATAGGGTTTTGCCAAGTTGGCCAGGCTGGTCTCGAACTCCTGACCTCAGGTGATTTGCCCACCTCAGCCTCCCAAAGTGCTGGGATTACAGGCGTGAGCCACTGCATCTGGCTAGGAGGATCTCTTGAGGCCAGGAATTTGAGACCAGACTGGGCAATATAGTGAGACCCTGTCTCTAAAAATAAACTAAAAAAAAAAAAATTAGTCTGGGCTGGGCTCCATGGCTCACACCTGTAATCCCAGCACTTTGGGAGGCTTAGGCAGGCGGATCACCTGAGGTCAGGAGTTCCAGAGCAGCCAGGCCAACATGGTGAAACCTCGTCTCTACTAAAAATACAAAAATTAGCTGGGCATGATGGCACGCGCCTGTAATCCTAGCTACTCCAGAGACTGAGGCACGAGAATCGCTTGAACCTGGGAGGTGGAGATCACGTCACTGCACTCCAGCCTGGGCAACAGAGCGAGACTCTGTCTCAATAATAATAGTAATAATAATAATAACAATAACAATAACAACTAGCCTGGTACAGTGGTGCACACCCATAGTCCCAGCTACTCAGGAAGCCAAGGCAGGAGGATCACTTGAGCCCCTGGGCTCAAGTTTGAGGTTATAATAAGCTATGTGCCACTGCACGCCAGTTTGGGCAACAGAGTAAAACCCTGTTTTTAAATAAAGAAAAAAAAAGGAGGGGGGGGTGAATGACAAACCTCCTCCCTCAGAGAGCTGTCTTGAAGCAAAACGAGGGAGTGGGTAGAATATTTTAAGAATGGTGGCTGGGTGTGGTGGCTCACGCCTGTATAATCTCAACACTTTTGGAAGCTGAGGCAGGAGGATGGCTCAAGCCCAGGAGTTAGAGACCAGCCTGGGCAGTAATGGTGAGACCCCGTCTCTAAAAACTTTTTTTTTTAAAACTTAGCGGGGCGGGGGCCAGGCACAGTGGCTCACACTTGTAATCCTAGCACTTTGGGAGGCCGAGGCGGGCGGATCAGCTGAGGTCAGGAGTTCAAGACCAGCCTGGCCAACGTGGTGAAACCCCATCTCTACTAAAAATACAAAAATTAGCTTGGCGTGGTGGCACGTGCCTGTAATCCCAGCTACTCTGGAGGCTGAGGCAGGAAAATGGCTTGAACCCGGGAGGCGGAGGTTGCAGTGAGCAGAGATCATGCTACTGCACTCCAGCCTGGGCTACAGTGTGAGACTCTGTCTCAAACAAAACAAAACAAAACAAAACATAGCAGGGCATGGTGGTGCTTGCCTGTAGTCCCAGCTACCAGGGAGGCTGAGGTGGGAGGATCACATGAGCCCAGGAGGTCAAAACTGCAGTGAGCCGTGTTCATGCTACTGCACAGCAGCCTGGATGACAGAGTGAGACCCTGTCTCAAAAATGAATAAATAAATAAAAATAAAAGTATAGTAGCCAGGCGCGGTGGCTCGTGCCTGTAATCCCAGCACTTCGGGCGGCTGAGGCAGGTGGACCACGAGGTCAGGAGATCAAGACCACGGTGAAACCCCATCTCTACTAAAAAAAAAATACAAACAATTAGCCGGGCATGGTGGCGGGCACCTGTAGTCCCAGCTACTCGGGAGGCTGAGGCAGGAGAATGGTGTGAACCCAGGAGGCGGAGCTTGCAGTGAGCTGAGATTGCTCCACTGCATTCCAGCCTGGGCGACAGAGCAAGACTCTGTCTCAAGAATAAAATAAAATAAAATAAATAAAAATAGAAAAAATAAAAGTATAGTGTTGGCCGAGCACAGTGGCTCACAACTGTAATCTCAGCACTTTGGGAGGTCACGGCGGGTGGATCACCTGAGGTCAGGAGTTCGAAACCAGCCTGGCCAACATGGTGAAACCCCATCTCTACTAAAAATACAAAAATTTCCTGGGCATGGTGGTGCGTGCCTGTAATCCCAGCTGCTCAGGAGGCTAATGCCGGAGAATCACTTGAACCTGACAGCTGGAGGTTACAGTGAGCCAAGATCACACCACTGCACTCCAGCCTGGGCGACAGTGAGACTCCGTCTCAAAAAAAAACCAAAAAAAAAAGTTTAGTGTCTGCTCAGCTTGGGAGTGGCCAAGGCCCTGAGTTGGAGTCTCCCAGAAGTAGAGCTTGAGACAAGGATTGAGTGCATTTATCCCAGAGAAGGCAGGCAGTGATACAGGGGAGGGAGGAAGTGATCAAGAAACAGTGGCTGGGCGCGGTGGCTCACGCCTGTAATCCCAGCATTTTGGGAGGCTGAGGTGGGCAGATTACCTAAGGTCAGGAGTTCAAGACCATCCTGGCCAACAAGGTGAAACCCCGTCTCTACTAAAAATACAAAAAAACTAGCCAGGCGTGGCAGCAGGCACCTGTAATCCCAGCTACTTGGGAGGCTGAGGCAGGAGAATCTCTTGAACCTGGGAGGTGGAGGTTGCAGTGAGCCGAGATTGCATCACTGCACTCCAGCCTGGGCAACAGTGTGAGACTCAATCTCAAAAACAAAAACAAACAAAAAAAAATGTTAAGAAACACGGGCCCAGAGAGGTGGTTATTTGTTCATGTTTCCTAGGGCTCTGTGACCTCCTGAGAATCCCACTTCGTGGGGTGAGACAGGAGACGGGTCTTAGCGTTGGCCAGAAGAGAACAACAGGTCCTATCTCAAGTACTCCCCATGGGATGGATGGCCATTAGCTTGGACGTTGGGTGGAGGTTCCTCAGTCTCGTTAGCAGAGTCATGGGGTAACTCTAGGGAGACAGGACTACTGTACAGTCCTAGCCCCCAGGGAAGCGGCAATAAGAACCAAGATGTTTGAGTTCCTGGCAAGCCTCTTTCCATTGCAAAGGGAGGAGAACCCAAACTGAACTAGCTAATACAAACAAGGGCATTTATTGGTTCATGAACAGAAAACCTGTATCCTTCAGGCACAGCTGGATCCAGGGGCTTCAGTGATATCTTTTAGATGAATTCTTTCGTGAACTCTGAACTCTACCTGCAGGCTTCTGCATGTGGTGCTAAGATATTCCCAGAACCAACATGCGTTCTTCCCTGACTTTAGCAGAAAGCCTCAAACTTAAATCTCATTGGCCGAAATTTGGTCATATGTCCATCCAGAACCAATCCCTGGGGGGCCAGAGGGATGGAATGTGCTGATTGGCTAGGAACCTAACCATTGCTCCGGTGAATAACCCACTGGCCTTATCTCCCTGCCACAAACTCCCCTTCTGCCATCCTGTCCTGTCCAGTCCTGCCCAGTCCTGCCCAGCTCTGCACTACCCAGCAGGGGCCTCTGCAGGGATAACAATGGACTATGGTCCATCAGTGTAGTCCCAGCATCCAGCATGGAGCCTGGCGTAATCAGTATTTATTATTTATTATAATCAGTATTTATCCGGCCGTGCACCCAGAATGCTCACACCTGTAATCCCCGCACTTTGGGAGACGGACAGATCATGTGAGGTCGGGAGTTTGAGACCAGCCTGGCCAGCGTGGTGGAAGAAATCCCATGTCAACTAAAAAATACAAAAAAAAAAAAAAAAAAAATTAGCTGTGTATAGTGGTGTATGACTGTAATCCCAGCTACTCAGGAGACTGAGGCAGGAGAATCGCTTGAGCTCAGGAGGCACAGGTTGCAGTGAGCCGAGATCACGCCACTGCACTCCAGCCTGGGCAACAGAGCGTGACTCCATTTCAAAAAAAAATTTTTTTGAATTCGCTGGGCACAGTGTACTTCCAGCTCCTTGGGAGGCTGAAGTGGGAGGATTGCTTGAGCCTAGGTGGAGTGCCACTGCACTCCAACTTGGGCAACAGAACAAGACCCTGTCTCCAAAAAAGAAAAGAAAGGAAATGGTGGATATGCACTGCTAACTTCAAGGGAGACTGAGAAACACCATCTTTCTACTGGCAAGCCACATGTCCAGATAAAAACAGAGTTTCTTGGCTGGGTGCGGTGGCTCATACCTGTAATCCTAGCACTTTGGGAGGCCGAGGTGGGTGGATCACGAGGTAAGGAGTTTGAGACCAGCCTGGCCAACACAGTGAAAGCCATCTCTACTAAAAATTAGCCGGACATGGTGGTGGGTACCTGTAATCCCAGCTTACTCGGGAGGCTGAGGCACGAGAATTGCTTGAACCCAGGAGGCAGAGGTTGCAGTAAGCCGAGAGCCATGCACTCCAGCCTGGGAGACACAGCAAGACTCTGTCTTGGAAAAAAAAAAAAAAAAATTTAGTTTCTATCACTACTGCGTAAAAGTGGGATGACCTGTAAGAGGGAAGCAGTGAGGAGTTGGGACCACAAGGAAAACTGAGCCCAAGGCTTTCTGTGTTCAAAGCCACTGGTCTCCAAAGTTGGATGTGGGAAATGAATCGTAATTTTTAGTTCTATTTACTTGCCCCATCCTGTTTTATGGCCATTTTCCAGGTATGATTTAATTCATAGGCTAGAAAGAGTGGTCTAAACGCACCTGTACAGTTGGGTTATTTGTAAACAAATACATATGCGTATTAAGGGAGAGTCCAAGTGACCAATGACCAGAAATAGGGAAGTCTTGGCCGTGCGCAATGGCTCATGCCTGTAATTCCAGCACTTTGGGAGGCCAAAGTAGGTGGATCACCTGAGGTCAGGAGTTCAAGACCAGCCTGGCCAACATGGTAAAACCCCGTCTTCACTAAAAATACAAAAATTGGGTTGGGTGTGGTGGCTCACACCTGTAATCTCAACACTTTGGGAAGCCAAGGTGGGCAGATCACCCGAGGTCAGGAGTTTGAGACCAGCCTGGCCAACATGGTGAAACCCCGTCTCTACCAAAAATACAAAAATCAGCTGGGCGTGGTGATAAGCACCTGTAGTCCCTGTATTATTGACACCTGTAGCTACTCGGGAGGCTGAGGTGGGAGAATTGCATGAGCCTGGGAGGTCAAGGCTACAGTGAACTATGATCACACCACTGCACTCCAGCCTGTCTCAAAAAAAAAAAAAAAAAAAAATCACCATAAAAACACCTTGATAATAATTGTAGGCGGAGGTTTCAGTCAGCCAAGATTGCACCACTGCACTCCAGCCTGGGTGAAAGAGCAAGACTCTATCTCAGGAAAAAAAAAAAAAAAAAAAAAAAAAGGCTGGCCATGGTGTCTCATGCCTGGAATCCCAGCACTTTCGGAGGCCAAGGTGGGCGGATCACCTGAGACCAGGAGCTCAAAACCAGCCTGGCCAACATGGCGAAACCCTGTCGCTACTGAAAATACAAAAATTAGCCTTGCCTGGTGGTGCGAGCCTGTAATTTCAGCTATTTGGGAGGCTGAGGCAGGAGAATCACTTGAACCCGGGAGACAGAGGTTGCAGTGAGCCAAGATCGCGCCATTTCACTCCAGCCTAGGCGACAAAGAGCAAAACTCCATTTCAAAAAAAAAAGAGAGAGAATTGAAGTAAATTGCAGGACACTGCGTTGGCATCCACAAAGAATTGGGGCATTACTTGATTTGGAAGAAGCTCCCCCCATCATCTGGTGTCAGAAGCGAAGGATTGAGAGTGATGTGATGTAGAAGGAAAAACTGTCTGTTTGTCCCATCTACGTGTTCAACTGACTTGGTCCAAACTGACTTCTCCCTAGTCTTCCTCATATCAGAAAATGCACTAACATTTTGCTAAATATTCCACTCAGATGCTAAAGTCATCATGAACTCTTGTCTCCTTGCCCGTATCCCAATATCTTGTCCTTGAAAATGACCCCATCGACTCTGACTATGGTCACTTTTCTCCATTTTCTTTATTTTTATTATTATTTCTGAGACAGCATCTCATTCTGTTGCCCAGGCTGAAGTGCAGTGGTGCAATCACGGCTCACTGGCAGCCTTGAACTCCTGGGCTCAAGCGATCCTCTCACCTCAGTCTCCCAAGTAGCTGGGAGTACAGGCTCCCGCTCTCACGCTAATTTTTAAAATTTTTGGCCGGGCGCGGTGGCTCACGCCTGTAATCCCAGCACTTTGGGAGGCCGAGCCTGGTGGATCACTAGGTCAGGAGATCGAGACCATCCTGGCTAACATGGTGAAATCCCATCTCTACTAAAAATACAAAAAATTAGCCGGGCCTTGTGGCGGGTGCCTGTAATCCCAGCCACTTGCGAAGCTGAGGCAGGAGAATGGCGTGAACCCAGGAGGTGGAGCTTGCAGTGAGCTGAGATCATACCACTGCCCTCCAGCCTGGGCGACAGAGCGAGATTCTGTCTCAAAGGAAGAAAAAAAAAAAAAAAAATTTTTTTTGTTTTATAGAGATGGGTTCTATGTTACCCAGGTTGGTCTCTGGTGATCAAGGGAGACTTCAAGCAATTCTCCCACTTAAGCCATCTCCTGCCTTGGTCTTCCAAAGCACTGAGATTACAGGCGTGAGCCACCGTAGCCAGTATTCTCCATTTTCATTGCTAATAGATGAATCTAAGTCAGCATCACCTACCCTCCTAGCTCCCCCAAGACTATTCCTGCTCCCACTCTCATCCCCCCAACCATTCTGCACATAGGAATCAGAATAACATCCTCCTGGCCAGGCGCAGTGGCTCACGCCTATAATCCCAGCACTTTGGGAGGCCAAGGTGGGTGGATCACCAGGTCAGGAGATCGAGACCCTCCTGGCTAACATGGTGAAACCCCGCCTCTACTAAAAATACAAAAAAAAAAAGAAAAGAAATTACCTGGGCATGGTGGCACATGCCTGTAGTCCCAGCTACTTGGGAGGTTGAGGCAGGAGAATCGCTTGAACCTGGGAGGCGGAGGTTGCAGTGAGCCGAGATGGCGCCATTGCACTCCAGCCTGGGCGACACAGTGAGACTCCATCTCAAAAAAAAAAAAAAAAATTAAATAAAAAAATTCCTCCCCCATGCTCTTTTAAAAACTTTGAGGTTATTTATGTATTTACTTATTGATACAGAGTCTCGCTCTGTGTCACTGAAACCTCTGCCTCCCAGGTTCAAGCGATTCTCATGCCTCATGCCTCAGCCTCCTGAGTAGCTGGGATTATAGGAGCCCACCATACCAGGCTAATTTTTGTATTTTTAGCAGAGACAGCGTTTCACCATGTTGGTTAGGCTGGTCTTGAACCCCTGGCCTCAAGTGATCCACCTGCCTTGGCCTCCCCAAGTGTTGAGATTATAGGCGTGAGCCACTGTGCCAGCCCTTTGAATTTTGAAACAACATTATTTTATTTTTGTTATTTTTAATTTTATTATTATTATTACAGACAGGGTCTTGCTCGTGTCACCCAGGCTGGAATGCAGTGATGCAATCACAGCTCACTGTAACTTCAAACTCCTGGGTGCAAGGGATCCTCCCGACTCAGTCTCCCAAGTACATAGGAAGACAGACGTGCTACCACACGTGACTAATGAAAAAAAAAAAGTTTTTTCTTTGTAGAGACGAGGTCTTGATAGTTGCCGAGACTGGTCAAATTCTTCTCTTCAAGCCATCCTCCTGTCTCAGCCTCCCAAAATGCTGGGATTACAGGTGTGAGCCACTGTGCCCAGCCTGAAACAATTAGACATTTTCAGATCAGAAAAGAAGGTACAGAGAGTTCTTTTATTCCCTTCACACAATTTCCTCTAATGTTTTTTGGGTTTTGGGTTTTGTTCTGAAACAGGATCTCACTCTGTCGCCCAGGCTGGAGTGCAGTGGCTCAATCTCCGCTTTTGCTGTAGCCTCGACCTCCCAGGCTTGAGTGATCCTCCCACCTCAGCCCCTATGTAGCTGGGACTATAGGTTCACGCCACCACACCCCGCTAATTTTTTTATTTTATTTTTTAATTTTTTTTTGAGACAGAATCTCGCTCTGTTGCCCAGGCTGCAGTGCAGTGGCATGATCTCGACTCACTGCAACCTCCACCTCCCAAGTTCGAGTGATTCTCCTGCCTCAGCCTCCCATGTAGCTAGGACTACAGGCGCGTGCCACCTGCGATTACAGGCCTGGCTAATTTTCTGTATTTTCAGTAGAGACGGGGTTTCACCGTGTTAGCCACGATGGTCTAGATCTCATGACCTTGTGATCTGCCCACCTTGGCCTCCCAAAGTGCTGGGATTACAGGGATGAGCCACCATGCCTGGCCTTGTTTTGTTTTTTATTTGAGACAAGGTCTCGCTCTGTCTCCCAGGCTGGAGTGCAGTGTCACCATCAGAGCTCACTGTAGCCTCGACCTCCTGTGCTCAAGTAATCTTCCTGCCTCAGCCTCCCCAGTGGCTGAGGCTATAGATGTGTGCCAGTAGAGTCAGTTAATTTATTTGACGTTTTGTAGAGACGAGGGTTTCGCCATGTTGCCCAGGCTGGTCTTGACCTCCTGGGTTCAAGTGATCCTCCCTCCTCTGCTTCCCAAAGTGCTGGGATTACAGGTGTGAGCCACCGCACCCGGCCTGGTAAGGTATTTTGAGAACATTTTTCAATTTGAGATAAATGTCTGATGTTGTCTAATGGTTAGATTGAGGTTCTAGGTCTGGGGATAATATCAGAGAGTTACAAATGTCCTCCCTATCACGTAGCTGGGATCCGTGACGTCAAAATGACTTATCACTGGTGATGTTGATTTTGATCACTTGGTTAAGGCAATAGCAGCCAGGTGTCCCCACTGTGTTGGGGACAGCTTTGCTCTCCACAGACGTAGGGTATGCAAGAAGCAGGAGAATCTTTCGCTAAAGATACATTGTGATGGCCGGGCGCAGTGGCTCACGCCTGTAATCCCAGCACTTTGGGAGGGTGGGGTGGGTGGATCACCTGAGGTCAGGAGTTTGAGACCAGCCTGGCCAACATAGTGAAACCCTGTCTCTACTAAAAATACAAAGATTAGCCAGGTGTGGAGGCGCACACCTGTAATCCCAGCTACTTGAGAGGCTGGAGCAGGAGAATCACTTGCTTGAACATGGAGAAGCAGAAAGGTGGAAAGTGAGTTGAGATCAGGTGTGTCACTGCACTCCAGCCTGGGCAACAAGAGCAAACCCATCTCAAAAAGGCCGGGCACGGTGGCTCAAGCCTGGTAATCCCAGCACTTTGGGAGGCCGAGATGGGCGCATGGATCATAGCTTCAGAGGTCAGGGGATCAAGACCTGCCACCTGGCCGGGCGCTGCAGTCAAGCCAGAATCCCAGCACTTTGGGAGGCCGGTATGTGTGATCACTTAGGTCAGGAGATCGAGACCATCCTGGCTACAACATGGTGAAACCCGCCTCTACTAAAATACAAAAACTAGTCATGCAGGCATGGGCGCCTGTAGTCCCAGCTACTGAGGCTGAGATGGAGAGAATGGCGTATAACTCCGGGAGGCGGAGCTTGCAGTGAGCCGAGATCGCGCCACTGCACTCCAGCTCATGGCGATGAGCGAGACTGGCCTCAAAAAGACCTGGCTAACACGGTGAAACCCCATCTCTACTAAAAATATAAAAACTAGCTGGGCAAGGTGGCGGGCGCCTGTAGTCCCAGCTACTCGGGAGGCTGAGGCAGGAGAATGGTGATGAACCCGAGGCGAGCTTGCAGTGAGCAGCTGAGATCCGCCAATGTACTAAACCTAGGAGACAGAGCCAGACTGTGTCAAAAACAGTTGTGTTACTGTGTTGTAATAAAAACCCATATTTTGGTCTTACTCAGGTTTTCTGGCACGTAACTCCTAAAACCCTTGAAATCAGCTGGGCACAGTGGTTTATGCCTGTAATCCCAGCACTTTGGGAGTGCCAGATGATGATCGAATGAGGTCAGAGACAGCCTGGCAACATAGTAGTAATCTGTCTCTACAAAAACTTTTTAATGAAGATAATGTAAAAACTCATCCCCAGATTGTTCAGAGGATTAAATGGGCTGGCCTGTCATTCCAACACTTTGGGAAGCAGAGATGGGAGGATCACTTGAGCCCAGGAGTTGGAGACCAGCCTGGACAACTTGGTGAAACTCCATCCCTACAAAAAATACAAAAAATTAGGCCGGGCACGGTGGCTTATGCCTGTAATTCCAGCACTTTGGGAGGCCTAGGTGGGCGGAACACCTGAGGTCAGGAGTTCGCAACCAGCCTGGCCAACATAGTGAAACCTCGTCTCTACTAAAAATACAAAAAATTAGCCGGGCATGGTGGCGCACGTCTGTAGTACCAGCTACATGAGAGGCTAAGTTGAGAGGATCATCTGAGCCCGGGGTCGAGGCTGCAGTGAGCCATGATCAGGTCACTGCACTCCAGCCTGGGTGACAAAGTGAGACTCTGTCTAAAAACAATAAAACCAACGAGGTAATGCATACGAATATGATGCACGGAGCGGCCCTTCCACAATTATTTGTATTGTCATCATCTGCATAATGGGCACAACAGGGCCCTGCCACATCGAACTGTTTAAGCTCAGAACCTTGTCTGTCATATGTGGAGCGATACCTGATTGATGCTATCATTATCAACACCGTCATCCCACCAATCCGCCCATCGGAAACAAGCTTTCATCGAATCCCATCGTTTTTTCCTTTTTTTGTAAATCTCTTTTCTCGGCCTGGTTTTGTCGCCCAAGTATGCTCGTCAGGCCTCTGCCCACCCAGACCGGGCGCAGGCAGCCCGGGGCTGAGGATTCTCGAGTCTTGGTGGACCACAGGCTCCCGTCGCCCCGCCCAAGGGCCTGGACCGCCTGTGGTCTCCATGGAAACCCGCTAGCCACAGGGGGCGTGACGCCATTGAGACAGACACAGATATCCACCTATCAGATCAAAGTTATCTGGGCTAGGCGAACAAACGGGACCTCCGAGTGGTACGTCCTTAAGGCAGGGCGGGAATACAGCAACTGGCCGCGGGGGCTGTTACTGTCGCTACCAATCAAGAGTCGAGGCGGCTTTGATAGACAGGCATAGCGCGAGTGCGGGCTTTCACCCAACCGGCGGGCAGCTGTCCCGATAAAGGACCAATGAGGAGGCGGCAGGGGTGGGGCGAAGGGGCCGGTTGCTCCGGAAGTGGAGGGAGGGGGTGAAAATGGCGCCCAGCTCGAAATCGGAGCGGAACAGCGGGGCTGGGAGCGGCGGCGGCGGCCCCGGGGGAGCCGGAGGGAAGCGGGCAGCAGGGCGGCGGCGGGAGCACGTCCTCAAGCAGCTGGAGCGGGTCAAGGTGAGGCCTGGAGCCGGAGTGGGGAACGCGCCGGAGGGTGGGGAGTAGGGACGAGGGAGGCGGAGGGAGGAGGGCGTTCGCGGGGTGAGGGGTTGGGGGCGGGGCCCCAGGGGAGGGGGCTCGGATGAAGGGCCTGGGCGGGGCCCGGGGGAGATGGCTTGGATGGAGGAGGCTCAGTCGGGGGCCTGGATGTAGGAGGTTGTGTCGGGTAACCGGCAAAGGGGCTGGGATGGAGGGGGTTGGGGGCGGGGCCCCAAGGAGGGGGCTCGGAGGGAGGCGACCCCTCCTCCGAGGCCGCAGGGAGTATCAGGAGGAAGGGGGCGATCCAGGTTCAGATCCATTTTTCAAAGCCCTGCTCCCATGGCCCCTCCGTAATGGAACCTTCCCGCCCCCTATGCAGAGCCCCTGCCGCTGGCTTTGGGCTTCCACTGCCTGATATTCCTCTCCCTGCCCGAGCCTCGACCACACTTGAGCTGGGAGTTCCTGTACCTGGGTGGGCCTCCCCATTGAAAGTGTGGGAGCTCCTTGGATAGGGCTGAGTCTTCCCCCGCAGAGTGAAAGTTACCGAAGCAGGCTCTGTCTCCTCCATCAGACTGGAAACTCCCAGAGCTGGGGGATGATGTCTCTCTCCCCCATCAGTTTGGGAGCTCTGGAGGGCAGAAATGTGGATCTCTTGCAGGTGGGCAGTAACTGGGGCAAGGCTGTGTCTCTGTGGACAGGGACTGCACCTTCTCCGTGAGGCTGATAGCTTTCTAAAGACAGTACTGTGTCTCCCCCTTTTGACTGGGAGCTCCCTGGGCTGGGACAGTCTCCGCCCTTAGCCTGGGAGCTCCCTGGGCTTGGCTGTGGTTCCGCCCTTAGCTTGGAAGCTCCTTGGGCAGGGATTGTGTCTCCCCTGTCGGCCTGGGCCTGGCTGGCCGGGCTGTTTCCTCCATCAGACTGAGACCTCCCTGTGGACAGGGCTTGTCTCCCATCAGACAGGGAGCTTCCCAGACAGGACTCGTCCCATCAGGTTGGAATGTCTTGAAGGCAGAGCTGTGTCTACCCCGTCAGCCTGGGTAGCAAGAGTGAGGCTGCTCTGATGTCCCTGTGCCTGGCTTGTGCCTGTCAGTTCCCACATATCCTTCCGTGGTGAAGTTTTGGGGATGAGGGATTCCACTGGAAGGCGGTAGTTAATTGGGAAGGGGGAGTTGGGTCGTTGGTTAGGCTCACCCTTCTATCTGCCTTGACTGGCCCCCAGCAGAGGCCATAGCTGACCCAGGGAGGAGAAGCCCCCTCGTTTGAAGGCTGGTGGGTTGGGGACAGATGGGTGCATGTCAGGACCCTGTCTCAGCCTCCTTAGTAGGATGAATACCCACAGTTTAGGGACAACCTTCAGGGAGGGAAGCAGGTGGCCCAGCGTGGGACATGGTGATTGAGGAGCTTTCTTGGGGGCAGTGATGCTGGGCTCAGTCAAGAGGGACCTGAGGCTGAAGAGGTGTGGAACTGGGAAGGTGGCGTGGGTCCCTGGTGGAGATGAAGGCTCAAGCGAGGTACACCTGGCTTTACTGTCCCCATCTGCCTCAGTTGTTCCCACCTTCCAGAGCTTGGTCTCCTTTAGACCATTATGGTGGGCTGGGCCGTGCTGGACCCGGTGAGAGCTGCCCTGCCTCTCTGCTGTGGGTGAGGGGCTGGGGGCTGCAGATGGTGCCTGAAGTGCCCTGACCACCCCTTCCCCAGATCAGCGGACAGCTCTCCCCTCGCCTCTTCCGGAAGCTGCCTCCCCGGGTCTGCGTGTCCCTCAAGAACATCGTGGATGAGGACTTTCTCTATGCAGGGTGAGGCTGGGCCCAGGCAAAGGGGGCAGCTGGGCGGGAGTGGTGGGCTCACCCTGACCTGGCCGCTGTGCCCCCTCCACCCCCACAGACATATCTTCCTGGGCTTTTCCAAATGCGGCCGCTACGTCCTCTCCTATACCAGCAGCAGTGGGGACGACGACTTCTCCTTCTACATCTACCATCTGTACTGGTGGGAGTTCAACGTCCACAGCAAGCTCAAGCTGGTAGGGAGGCTTCAGCACCAGGCTGGCCCTTCAGATGGTGTGGCTCAGCAGGTCACAGCACCCTCTAAGCCTCAGGTTCCTTGGATGTAAAATGATCATGTACTCATGGGGTCGTCGTCGATATTCCATGTGTTAGATCCAACCATATGAAATTACCAGGGCCTGACGTGGTAACTCACGCCTGTACTCCCAGTACTTTGGGAGGCCAGGGTGGGAGGATTACTTGATCCCAGGAGTTCAAGACCAGGCTGGGCAACAGGGCAAAACCCCATCTCTACTAAAAATAAAAAAAAATTAGCTGGGCGTATTGGCATGTGCCTATAGTCAGCTCCTCTGGAGGTTGAGGCAGGAGGATCACTTGAGCCCAGGAGTTTGAGGCTGTGGTGAGCCATGATCACACCATTGCACTCCAGCCTGGGCAACAGAGTAAGGCCCTGTCTCTAAAACAAAACAAAACAAAACAAAACGGAGGCTGGGCGCAGTGGCTCACGCCTGTAATCCCAACACTTTGGGAGGCCGAGGTGAGTGGATCACCTGAGGTCGGGAGTTCAAGACCAGCCTGGCCAACATGGTGAAACCCCATCTCTACTAAAAATGCAAAATTAGCCGGGCATTGGTGGTGCATGTCTGTAATCCCAGCTACTCTGGAGGCTGAGGCAGGAGAATCGCTTAGAACCCGGGAGGCAGAGGTTGCAGTGAGCTGAGATCGAGCCACTGCACTCCAGCCTACAGAGGGAGACTCTGTCTCAAAAATGAAATTACCATTCTTATGTTTCAAAATGGGGTAAATAGTGGCCATTCCGTTGGTCCAACACACTCTATGAAGCTATAGAACATGTTGGCTCAGGCCAGTTAGCTTTATTAGGACTAAGCCACCCTGGCTTTAGCCTTGACCCTTGACTCCTGGAACCCCGGCAGGAGGTGGGTACTGTTACCTCAGCATGCACGTGAACTCAGAGAGCTGAATGGGCTTCAGGGTGGGCTGGGCTTGGAACCAGTGCCTGGCGCAGTCTCCTCCGGGACATTGTTCACATCAGCTGCATCCACCCTGGCCTGGTCTCGCCCGTCTCCCCCACTGGTGAAAGGAGCCTCCTCAGGCTGTCCTCAGGCAAGGTGGAGGGGTGTGGTGTGGGCTGTTGGGGTGCTCCTTCCTGCTCAGCCCCAGCCCTGATGAGGGACTGCATCATACAGCTTTGGGGGACCCCTGCAGGTTCCCTGACCCGGTGCTGACCCTGAACGTGCCTCGCAGGTCCGGCAGGTTCGGCTCTTCCAGGATGAGGAGATCTACAGCGACCTGTACCTGACCGTATGCGAGTGGCCCAGCGACGCCTCTAAGGTCATCGTCTTTGGCTTCAAGTGAGACCCGGCTCCTGGGGGAGCCATGGCTGGTTGGGGCAGGGGGTGTGCAGTGGGGGCCCCCCAGGCGCCGACCCGGCAGCTGAGGGTATGCTGGCCCCCAGCACCCGCTCGGCCAACGGGATGCTCATGAACATGATGATGATGAGCGACGAGAACCACCGTGACATCTACGTCAGCACCGTGGCGGTACCGCCGCCGGGCCGCTGTGCCGCTTGCCAGGATGCCAGCCGGGCCCACCCAGGTGAGGGGGCCGAGGGGGCGAGGGCCCCCTGCCCCTCTGCCCCCGTGCCTTGGACCGAGAGTGAGCTGCTGTGGTGTGTGTTGCTGCAGGAGACCCGAACGCGCAGTGCCTGCGGCACGGCTTCATGCTGCACACCAAGTACCAGGTGGTCTACCCCTTCCCCACCTTCCAGCCCGCCTTCCAGCTCAAGAAGGACCAGGTGGTGCTGCTCAACACCAGCTACTCCCTGGTGGCCTGCGCCGTCTCTGTCCACTCGGCAGGTAGGCCCTGCGGTCTCATGGCAGCCCGGCAGCGCGTGAGGCGGGTCCTCTCCCTACCCCACCACACAGACAAGGGGCCCCAGGCACAGAGAGGTGGGAGCCCACTTCCCCAGGTCACACAGCTTCGTCGTGGGAATGCTGGGGTCCAAACGTGGCCACGCCCGCCACAGCCCTGCCCACGGGATCTTGCCAGGGGCTGAGATGTCCCATATCTGCTTTGTCCACCATGGCTGCCTCCAGGAGCCACTTAGAATGTGGCTCATGTGACTGAGGAACTGAGCTTGTGATACTTTTTTTTTTTCCCACTGGAGTCCAGTGGCGCGATCTCGGCTCACTGCAACCTCTGCCTCCCAGGCTCAAGCAATTCTCCTCTCTCAGCCTCCTGAGAAGCTGGGACTACAGGCCTGTGCCATCACACCCAGCTAATTTTTGTGTTTTTAGTAGAGACGGGATTTCACCATGATGATCAGGCTGGTCTCAAAACTCCTGACCTCAAGTGATCCACTCACCTTAGCCTCCTATAGTGCTGGGATGGCAGGCGTGAGCCACCGCACCTGGCCTGTGATGGATTTAATTGTAGTTGTTTTAAGCTGAAATAGCCACAGGTGGCTAGCTGGATGGGGAAGCGCCCCTTTCTCTTAAGAAGAGAACTGCTAATGTAACATTTCGGGGCGTGGTTAGTGGGCAGGCACTTGCCTTATATGTTTGATGTCGGAAAGATGCCAGTGAAAATCACAAGATGTCCCTTGACAGTGACAAATGTCAGGAGGCTGGATCATGCCCCCGGCTGACAGCAACGGGAGGGAGGGGGCCCCGGGGCCATTTGGCAACAGAATTGTGACTATGACTGACCCAGCTGCCCTGTGCCCGGGTCTTTTCCTCTGGCAGGGTCTCACTGGGTCCCTGTGTCCCAAGGCTGCTGACGGGGAGCTGGGGGCCACCTGAAGAACCCTCCCTGGGGATTGGGGAGTGAGTTAGGAGGAGTCGGGGGGTTGGGGGCATCTGTGGAGCACCAGTGAAGGCCCCTGCGTTGGCATCCGTGGACCATGTGTCAGAGATGTGTGCACATGTGGGGGGTGAAACACAAGGAATCTATAACTGGAACCACTTAATATAAATTAAAAAGACGTTTTAGGCCAGGCGCAGTGGCTTACGCCTGTAATCCCAGCACTTTGGGAGGCCAGGGCACGCGGATCACATGAGGTCAGGGAGTTCAAGACCAGTGTGGCCAACATGGTGAAACCCCATCTCTACTAAAAATACAAGAATTAGCTGGGCATGATGGTGCATGCTTCTAATTCCAGCTACTCAGGAGGCTGAGGCAGGAGAATTGCTTGAACCCAGGAGGCGGAGGTTGCGGTGAGCCAAGATTGTGCCAATGTACTCCAGCCTGGGAGACAGCAAGACTCCATCTCCAAAAAAAAAGACATTTTAATTTTACAAGAACTCAGATACAAAGACGTCCATCATCCCCATGGAAGTGGTTGTCCCTGGGGGCAGTCGGGGAATGGGCAGGATTAAATGTATATAACTCAGCCCACAAATAAGCCAGGGGCCAGGGCACTTTTGTCCCCAGACATATCTGGGGACTCCTGTCCTCACCCCCCCAATCTATACCAGGAAGGGTGAGGCACTGTCCTTTGCTGAGGCTCGCCCACTCGGTTATTGGCCATGAACCCCCCAACTTGTGAGGGTTGATGCAGTTCTGCCCTTTCGGCTGTGGGTCCTGTTAGGAACAACCACAGCGGACAATCAGCTCTGCGCCAGCCCAGGGGAAGGGCGTGGTCATCAGTGGGAGGTGCTGACACAGAGGGGTGCTTTCTTCCTTGGCCATTGTCACCTGTTCCCCGCCCTGTCGTGGAAGGGCTGTCACGGTGGTGGAGGGGAGCCCGGACTCCATTTATCTCAGATGTGACCTTGGGCAAGTTCATCTCTGAGCTGCATTTTGGGGGATGCGGCCCTTCTCTGGGGGTTACTTGTAGGAGGCTCAGAGGAAACCTGGGATGGGGCCCAGCCACAGGGCTGCTCAGTGAATATGTTGGGGTTCTCCATGTGTTGCCTGCATTCCTTGGGGGAGTCATCTCTAGGCAGGCAGAGACAGAGGCCCCGATTCGATGAAGTGTGCCCGCAGCAGTCTGGCTTGTGTCGGGAAGGACCCAAGAGGGCCTTGCCTTAGGACTTCCATATCAGAGAAATGCCAGTGAAAATCACAAGATGTCCCTCGACAGAGTGGCAGATGTTAGGAGGCTGGATGCTACTGTAGTGAACGCTCTACACTGTAGAGTGTCGGCTCCTCGTTCACTCCTGTGTCCTCAGCGTGGGGCACTCAGTAGACAGCTTAAGAAAGGGGTTTGAATGAACGTGAACGTCTGCACGCATGTGTGCGTGGTGTGCATGCGCGGAAAGGTCTGTCCCCTTCTGGGTGTTTCAGACTGATCTCAGCATAGCCAAGTCTAGAAGTGTCTCCTCAAGGTGGGTTTCTGAAAACCCCTGAGGACACTGAGCGAGGCTGGGAGCACCCCAGACTGACACTTGTCCACACCCATCTCTTCTTCCAGGTGACAGGAGTTTCTGCCAAATCCTGTATGACCACAGCACCTGCCCCCCGGCGCCTGCCAGCCCCCCTGAGCCCCAGAGCCCAGAGCTGCCCCCTGCCCTCCCTAGCTTCTGCCCTGAGGCGGCCCCAGCCCGTTCCTCTGGGTCTCCTGAGCCCTCGCCCGCCATTGCCAAAGCCAAAGAGTTTGTGGCTGACATCTTCCGCCGGGCCAAAGAGGCCAAGGGCGGGGCCCCTGAGGAAGCCCGGCCTGCCCTGTGCCCAGGACCCTCTGGCAGCCGCTGCCGTGCGCACTCTGAGCCCTTAGCCCTGTGTGGAGAGGCAGCACCCCGGGACAGCCCCCCTGCCTCGGAGGCGCCTGCCCCCGAGCCTGGCTACATCAACTACACCAAGCTGTACTATGTGCTGGAGTCCGGAGAGGGGACGGAGCCGGAGGATGGTGAGCGGGGGGCAGGCATGTGGCAGGGCCTGGGATGGGGAAGCCAACCCAGATGGAGCCCCTGTCCTCCCTCCACCCCATCCCCACTTCCTGCCTCCCCAGAGTTCGAGGACGACAAGATCTCCCTGCCCTTCGTGGTGACTGATCTTCGTGGCCGCAACTTGCGGCCCATGCGGGAGCAGACTGCTGTCCAGGTGGGTGCGGGCGTGGGCGGGCCGAGGGCAGTCCCGGGAAGCTGCTGGGGGGCAGTTGGCACCGTCCTCTGTGCTTGCGCACTCGCCCGCAGGGCCAGTACCTGACAGTGGAGCAGCTCACACTGGACTTCGAATATGTCATCAATGAGGTCATCCGCCACGACGCTACCTGGGGCCACCAGTTCTGTTCTTTCAGCGACTATGACATTGTCATTCTAGAGGTGGGCCCAGGGTGGGCGAGGTGGGCCCAGGGTGGGCAGGGTGGGCCCAGGGCTCCCTGTACTCTGGAGTCGCCCTCAGCAGCTGGCATCATCCACCCCCAACCCCAGGTGTGCCCGGAAACCAACCAGGTCCTCATCAACATTGGCCTGCTGCTCCTGGCCTTCCCGTCCCCCACTGAGGAGGGTCAGCTCCGGTGAGCACGGGGACCCTGTCCTCCCTGTCCACTAGGGGGGCCGCTGGCAGACACTTCAGGGTGGGGGCGTGGGGATGTGAGAAGGCGCTCCCTGTGCCACAACCTGGCTGGGCCCCTCCATAGCTTCTTCAAAGACAAAAGCCCCTCAGGGTAGTGTGGGGCCTGGTTCAGGAGCCCGGCTGTCCCAGCGCTTGTCCTGTGGCCCTCTCCACTGCAGACCAAAGACCTATCACACCAGCCTCAAGGTGGCATGGGACCTCAACACAGGCATCTTCGAGACAGTCAGTGTAGGCGACCTGACTGAGGTCAAAGGGCAGACCAGGTGAGGCAGGGCTGGGGGGCAGGGTCGGGGGTGGCTGAGGCGATGAGAGCCACTCACCCCCTGGCCCCACAGCGGCAGTGTCTGGAGCTCCTACCGCAAGAGCTGCGTGGACATGGTCATGAAGTGGCTGGTGCCCGAGAGCAGCGGCCGCTACGTCAACAGGATGACCAACGAGGCGCTCCACAAAGGTGGGGGTCGGTGACCCCGTGATGGTCAGGGTCCCCAGGGTCACTTGTCCTCACCCAGGCGCTGATTCCTGAGCGCTGATGAAATGGGTGGGAAGGCTGGTAAGGAGAGGGCCGCCCAGGCCAGGCCTAGCTCAGCAGCCCTGAAGGTGTGGGGCCTGGGAGCCTCCCACCAGACTGGCCCGTCACTTGTTCACACTACAGACGTTTATTGAGTAGCTGCAGGCGAGAGGCGGAGGGCAACTCAGCAGGGTTCTTGCCTTCTGGAACCTTCTGGGCCAGAAGGAAGTCAGGTGGGGAGTGCGGCCACAGGGCTGGGCAGGCAGGGGCTCCATGCTTTGTCCCCACCTGTCCCTGTAGGGTGCTCCCTGAAGGTTCTGGCAGACAGCGAGCGATACACGTGGATCGTGCTGTGAGGGCCGGGCCGCCCCGGACACTGACTCCAACTACCTCCGCGGCCTGGGACCGGCCGCCTCCCCGGGGTGGCCTCTTCCTGGCCGGCTGGCCCACCGACTGATGACCGGCACTAGTGTTAGGCTGCGGAACCGGGCTGGGCAGGGCAGCCCCTGGTGGCCCGAGGGTCTGGACGCTTTTTATTTATGCCTATTTAAGTTGGGAAGGGGCAGAGACAGGGCGCCCCCTGCCCCACCAGCCTGAGCGCCCTGCCTTCACTCCGAGCTGGGCATGGGCCTGGTCCCTTGTGCATTTGCCCCTTTCTTCGGCTACAGCTGTGGACGTTGCCCTCGGGGAGGTCGAATGGACCCTGTTCCCCCTGCCCTGCCCGCCCCCAGCCTCCCCACCCAGGCTGGCAACCTCCTGGCCATCCCCACTCCGTTCTTCTTCATGTAATAAATGTTTTAATTTCTGAACCTCATTGAGGTCCCGTTACTGCAGCTCGGGGCCCAGCTGGAGCCCCGGCCCCAAGGCCCCCACCAAGGCCCGGCGAGTCAGCAGTAGGCAAATATCACAGCGGAATTTATTGTTTTAAGAAAGACTACAAAAAGGTAGAAAACAGCTCGGCACACTAGACTACCACACGTGTGGACACTTTCACCGCCGGGAGAGGGAGCCCCGTGGGCACGGGGACTGGGCAGGCCGCCCCAAAAGCTGTAGCACGCGGAGCACACAAAATAGTGATTTTTATACAATAGGTCAGATTTCCATTTTTTTTTTCTTTTTCTTGCCATAAACATCTATCTCACAGGCTGAAAACACTGAGAAAACTGGAACAGATAAGGCCATGATGGTTGGAAAAAAACCCAACAAGTTACCAACTCCGCTCGGGCGGCGCTCACGAATCGCACAATAGTCATGGGGTGGGGGTCATACGGCACGGAGGAGAAGCACAGTCTCCGGGAAGATAGGGGCACAGAAAAGGTTCCATTACAAACCAGCGGCGGAGGGGGGGCGCGGGGGCTGGGGTCTGTGGGCACTCCCCGGCCCCGCGGCCCGCTGCTCTTTGGAAGCTGGAGGCCGTGCCCCCTGCCGCCCTCCCCACAGCCGGGCCGGGCAGTGCCCCCTTCTTGGGCTTGGGGGCAAGGGAGGGCCCAGCGGAGAAGATGCGACACCCACGGCTTTAATTGCACTTAATACCAAGAAGGGGAAGCAGTGGGGTTGCTGGGGGTAGGGGGTCCCGGGGCTGCTGCTGACAGTGGGGAGTCCCCAGGTGACGCCCACCTGCGCCGGCCCAGGGCTCAGGGCTGGGCCCAGGACAGGCTGTGCAAAGCCAGCGAGCTGAATAAGTTAACAGTTCCGCACGGGAGGGGGCCTGCCTGCCTGCCCCCTGGGGTGGTGGGAGGACGGGGCTGGGGTGAAGATGCTGCGGCCTGGGAGGGGGGCGGCCAAGGGGCCGAGCTGGATGCCCCACGGGGCACCTGGGCACGCGGCGGGTTCCTTAAGGCACGTCTTTTGTGTCAGAGTTTGCAGCTGCGGCTCCGCCCAGCCCACTGATTGTGCCGGCCCCATAGGGTAGGAGGGCCCCGGCCTTCCCTGTCTCGGAGGCCCCCTCCCTGCCCTGGCTGAGGCTGGAGCGGTGACCACCAAGCCACAGAAGCTGTGAGGGACCCTGGCGTGAAGGGGTGGCGGGGGCGGGTGGGGCGGGGAGGCCAAGGGCTTAGCTGGAGGGCAGTGCCTGCACGAAGAGGCCGCGCGCGTCAGTCCGCGCCAGCTTGGCCGGCGGCTCCAGGGTCTCTGGGCCCAGCGCGGGTGACTCGCCGCCAGCCGCCAGTGAGATGTCCTGCGGCAGCTCGTCCTCGCTCTCCTCCTCCTCTTCCTCCTCCTCGTCTGGGACACAGGGGCCAAGTCAGGCTCGGGGCGGGGTGGCAACGCCCCGGGGTTCCTCCTCCTCCCCAGCCCCTCCATTGTCCGCCACCCCCGGGACCCGCGCCCTGGGTGGGAACACGCCTCGCCTACCTTTGTCGGGGTCCAGGGGGTTCAGGGACGTGGCCAGATTGGCGAACTGGAGGAAGGAGAAGAAAATGGGTGAGGGTCCGCCGCCTGGCGCCCCGCCCACGCCCCCAGTGGCCCGCTGCGCGCACCTCGCCCATGACGGCGATGGGGGTCTCGCCCTTGGCCTGGGCTACGCGGTGCTCGATCAGGTAGTACATGTACTCGTCGTAGAGCAGCCGGATGAGGTGGAAGGAGCCGAAGCTGGCGGCGCTGCGCAGGGTCAGGTCCCGGATCACCATGGAGCTGGGTATGGCGACGGAGAGGAGACCGTCAGGCCCCGTCCGGCCCAACCCCTCGACCCCTCCCCGCTGCGATGTGCCCGGGCCTCGCGCCAGCCCAGCGACTCAGGCTGGATCCCAACACAGCCTTCCCCCGGGCGTGCATGGTACAGAGCCCAGGGCCCCAGCCCGCCCGCCCAGCCTGCAGGCTCGGGTCGTCGTAGAAGAGCAACTGAGCCCCACAGGGGCCCAGGGCCTTCCCTGGTGCAGCCCGGGCCCGATCCCGCCGCGCGCGCACCTGTAGAAGGACCACTTGAGAAGGAAGAGCTTGGCGGCCTTGGGGAAGCCGGCGCTGCCCTGGTAGGGCTTGAGCACCTGGCTCACCACGCCGTCCAGCCAGGCCGCCCACTGCTCCAGCGAGTTCTGCTGCTGCAACGTCACCTTGAAGTCCTGCTCCAGCCGCTGCACCACGCGGTCCTCGCAACGGCACACCCACGAGGCCTGCTCCTGGGGCACACCGGGTGGGCGGGCGCCCGGGGCTCAGCCGCCGTCACCCCAGCCTGGCCCGCCCCCCTGGGCTGCCCCTCATTCGCCCGCCCCGCCCCGCACTCACCTGCACGTTGGCGAAGTCCACGCGGTTGAGGTCGCTCAGCATCTGGTTGATCTGCGCGGTGTTCTGCAGCACAGCGCGCGCCGCCTGCGCCAGGTGGTTGAGCGACGTGTAGCGCCGCAGTGTCTGCGCGAAGGCGCCGGCCGCGGCCACCTGCGTGCAGGGATTGGGGGGGCTTGCTGCTTCCGAGGAACCCCAGCCCGCCAGCCCTGGCCCCACCCCGAGGCAACCTCCCTCAGCCTGTTTCCTTTTTCCTAAAAAAGGAGGGATGCGCTTCGCTACTTTTGTTGGGATACAGAAGGATCGCGACCTTCAAACTTTGGGTGTCCACTCACAAGCGCCCCCCAAAATTCAATTAATTGTATTCTGACCAGGGCACAATATTTTTTAAAATGTATTTTTATTTTTTAAAATAACAATCGAGACAGGGTCTCGCCAGGTCGCCCAGACTAGTCTCAAACTTCTGGCTTTAAGAGATCCTCCTGCCTTTGCCTCCTGAAATGTTGGAAGTGAACCACCGTGCCACGAAAGGCCTTTTTTTTTTTTTTTTTAAAACGAAAGAACACAATAGAAAATATGGAGGGCACTGCGCAGAAAGGGCAAATACTGCTTTGATAAACATGTTTCATTTTTTTTTTTTTTTTGACACTGAATCTCACTCTATAGCCCAGGCTGGAGTGCAGGGGCGTGATCTCCACTTACTGCAACCTCCGCCTCCTGGGGTCAAGCGATTCTCGTGCCTCAACCTCCTGAGTAGCTGTGATCATAGGCGCACACCACCATGCCAGGCTAATTTTTGTATTTTTTGTATTTTAGCTAAATTTTGTATCTTTAAATATTTTTGTATTTAGAAACAGGGTTTCACCATGTTGGCCAGGCTAGTCTTGAACTCCTGACCTCAAGTGATCCGCCCACCTCGGCCTCCCAAAGTGCTGGGATTACAGGCATGAGCCACCGCGCCTGGCCTCATTTT
Organism: Papio anubis; assembly: GCF_008728515.1. NCBI lineage: Eukaryota > Metazoa > Chordata > Mammalia > Primates > Cercopithecidae > Papio > Papio anubis. The sequence goes on along the minus strand of NC_044995.1, from coordinate 38,081,586 downwards.
CTTTCATACCCTGGAATCCCAGCTCTGGGAGACCACAGGGGTTTTGTCCATCTTGTTCATTGCTGTGTACTGAGAAGGAGGTTGTGTGAATACATGAATACTGAGTCTTGCTGGTTCTGAAGGGTTGCTCCTGGATCTGGCGTCTACTATCTCCACAGGCCCCAGTCCCTGCCCTGTGCCCAGCGGTGGGTTTTTTTTTCCCCAACCACATCCCATCAAATTCCTCACAGCTAAGTAGTTAGCGAATGTGCATCTTTTGATGAAAAAGGCAAGTATTATGTTTCCTTATAGATGTTGTTGATTTTCTTAAAAAGTTTTATCTGTCTCTGCACACCTGAAGCACTTTCTTTTTTTTTTTTTGACAGAGTCTCTCTGTCGCCCAGGCTGGAGTGCAGTGGTGCGATCTTGGCCTCCCGGGTTCATGCCATTCTGTTGCCTCAGCCTCCCCAGCAGCTCTGACTACAGGCGCACGCCGCCACACCCGGCTAATTTTTTTTTTGGTATTTTTAGTAGAGACGGGGTTTCACCGTGTTAGCCAGGATGGTCTCAATCTCCTGACCTCGTGATCCGCCCGCCTCAACCTCCCAAAGTGCTGGGATTACAGGCTTGAGCCACCGCGCCCGGCCACACATGAAGCACTTTCTAGCAAGGCTGTCTAAAGGGAACTACTGTACGTTTGCAGTTGGTTTTTATTTTTGAAAGATGCTGTGTTGAGCACAGTAACACCACAAAGGGGTTGCATTTCAGCAGTGGGTGCCTGAGGACACTGGTTTATAAAGACAATGCCCAGGGTGCTCCCCGAGGCGGAGAAGGTCTCCCCTTCCCTCACAGGCATCATCCCTGGAACAGGTGTGGGGACAAACCTTACCGCCCCTGGGGAGCAGAGGAGACGGGGGGCCTAAGCCCCAGGGACAAGAGAAAGGGACCCCCCGCACCCTCACCTTCACCCGCAGCATCTCCTCGGGGATATTGACCATGGCGTGGGTGAGCCAGCTCTCCAGGCTCTTGGCAAAGTTCCGGATCGCTTGGGTCAAGGCACCTGTGGGCGGTGGCAGGGGCTGGTCAGAGCAGGGTGGGGGTATGTGGGGCAGGGGGTGCCGAGCAGGCCAAGCACTCACTGGGGATGGGCCGCAGCACGTCGGGGATGAGAATTTCCACCAGGCCCTGGTACAGCACGTTGTCACAGTGCTTGGTCCATTGGAGCACGGGCTCGAACTTGGAGAGCAGCACCAGGATGGCTTTGGGCAGTCGCTTCTCGGCCTCATCATGCCTGCGGGCACCCACCCCACCCCGGGTCACTGGGACACTCTATGGTCCTGCCCCCATTGTCAGAAGGGAACAGGTACCCCCTTACCCCCACTCCAGGATCACTGGGGCACTCTGTGGTCTTACCTCCAGTGCCAGAAGACACAGGTACCCCCTTACTCCCACCCAGGGTCACTGGGGCACTCTGTGGCCCTGCCCCCAGCATCAGACCCCCACCCCCAGCCCAGGGTCAGGTAAGTACCCCCTGCCTCCCGAGGATCCCCGGGGTCCGGCTGGCACAGGCCCGGGGGGTGGGACGGGATCCTACATCCTACCCTGCATACAGGGGGCAGACAAATTCCAGAACCTGCCACTCCAGGGAGGCGATGGTGCCCTGCCCCATGCCTGGGCTTGGTCAGGCATGCCAGCCCCGACTCTGAGTGTCAGGTGGCTATAAACACACACTCCACACAGCCAAGGGCATGTGTACCCCATAAACTGCAGGGGACAAGCAGGCGCCCCAACCCTGGGTGTCAAAATCACCTGAGGTCCCACCCTCCTCCCCGCTTGCCGGGCAGTACTCACACGGCCAGCGGCGGCGCCTCGCTGGGCTGGCTGAGGTTGTACCTCCAGAACGTCTTCCACAGCGTCTCCACCAGGGTGAACTGCAGGTTCACCATGACGTCGACAATGGCCTGTGGCAGAGGCAGATGCTCAGGGAGGCTGGGGGGCAGCATGACCCTCCCATGCCCATGGCTGCGTCCCCATTCGCTTGCCTGCCCACCTGGCTGCCCTACCTCACAGTGTTCCCGGTACAGGACCTGGAAGGCTTTGATGTCACCGGGCCCGACGCCCTCAGGCAGCACCTTGCCCTGGAGGTCGAGCTCTGTGAAGTCAGGGAGGCTCCGAGAGGCATCTGCGGGGCCGGGGGGAACCATGAGGCCCTTCATCCCCCATGCCTGCCCACCCTGGGGTCCCAGAGTTGTCCCTTTCCCATCAGAATGGGGTCCCCCAAGTGCTGGTGAGAGACAAGGCTCGGTGGGGGCGAGCGCCTGGCCTGGGCCCAGGATGGGGAGGACTTGAGGGCCCACACTCCTCTGGCAAAGAGGACAGGAGGGTCTTGTGCCAGCCCCGCCTGTCTGCTGAGTGGTAGCACCGCACCAGCCCTCAGGACGTGGGCCTCTGAGTCCCGGCTGCAACGCAGCACCCACCTGGCAAGGGAATGGGTAGGCCCCCAGGGCACAGTCAGGACCACAGGACGCTGCCCTGAGCCTGAGCACCCCAGGTTGGGGCTAGCCATGGACAGTCGCCCTGGGGATGCCCCTCGACTCTGCCAGAAGTATTGTTCCCCACCCTCCTCTATGTCCCCAGGCACGGACGGGACAAATGGGATGTCCTGGCCTCCACGGCAGGTGAGGAAATGAGCGCCCACATGCTCAGGATCGAGGATGTGTGGCTGGACTATGGGTTCCAAGGGTTTGCTTGTTTACTTAGCATCCTTTGGCCCTGTTTTCATGGATTGTTGTTTACTTTGTCTTTTTTTTTTTTTTTTTTTTAAGAGATGGGGTCCTGCTATGTTGCCCAGGCTGGTCTCCAACTCCTGGACTCAAGCAGTTCCTCCCACCTCGGCCTCCCAAAGTACTGGGGTTATATACGTGAGCCACCGCATCCGGCCTGTTTTATTTTCCTGAGACAGAGTCTCACTCACTCTGTTGCCCAGGCTGGAGTACAATGGTGCAATCTTGGCTCATTGCAACCTCCGCCTCCCAGGTTCAAGCAATTCTGCTTCAGCCTCCTGAGTAGTTGGGATTACAGGCACCTGCTACCACGCCGGGCTAATTTTGGTATTTTTAGTAGAGATGGGGATTCACCATGTTGACTAGGCTGGTCTTGAACTCTTGACCTCAAGCATTTCCTCTAGCCTCAGCCTCCCAAAGTGCTGGGATTACAGACATGAACCACTGCACCTGGCTTTTTTTTAAAGTTTACTTTTAGAAACACTGGGTACATGCCTGCCTTCTTGGCGAGTGAGTGGTCCTAGCCCTGTGAACACCATGGCTGTGGGATGGCTGGACAGGAAAGCGAGTGGGCCTCACAGGACTCACGAGGTAAGAGGACCTGCTGTCATATCTCCAACAAGTAACCGTGTCCAACTGGGTGGGATTTGAAATCTCATATAGGCCGGGCATGGTGGCTCACACCTGTAATCCCAGAACTTTGGGAGGCCAAGGCGGGAGGATCACTTCAGGTCAGGAGTTCAAGACCAGCCTGGCCAATAAGGTGAAACCCCATCTCTACTAAAAATACTAAAATTAGCCAGGCATGGTGGCTCATGCCTGTAGTTCCAGCGACTCAGGAGGCTGAGGCAGGAGAATCACTTGAACCCAGAAGGCGGAGGTGGCAGTGAGCCAGGATGGTGTCACTGCACTCCAGCCTGGGAGACAGAGAATCTGTCTCAAAAAAATCAATAAACAAACACAAAAATAAAGAAAACCTCATGTAGCATAAAGGGGATTCACTGGGGAGCTCAGAACCCCAGAGAAATACTTTGCATTGAAAGAAATGAGAGTCGCCGGGCGCGGTGGCTCAAGCCTGTAATCCCAGCACTTTGGGAGGCCGAGACGGGCGGATCACGAGGTCAGGAGATCCAGACCATCCTGGCTAACACAGTGAAACCCCGTCTCTACTAAAAAATACAAAAAAACTAGCCAGGCGAGGTGGCGGGCGCCTGTAGTCCCAGCTACTTGGGAGGCTGAGGCAGGAGAATGGCGTGAACCCGGGAGGCGGAGCTTGCAGTGAGCTGAGATCGCGCCACTGTACTTCAGCCTGAGCGACAGAGTGAGACTCCGTCTCAAAAAAAAAAAAAAAAAAAAAAAAAGAGAATCTACCTTGAAGGAGGATTCTGGGGACAGAACTGTCACTGTGGACGGAGACTGTGATGTCTCCCCAACCCCCTGCTGGTCCTCAAGCATCTCCACCAAGCCCTCCCCGGCTCAGAGGCTGCCTGCCGCCATTCGGCTTTGGGAACCATCTGTACGGGGCCGGGGGGCGGTGGCTGGGGAAGCACAGGCCAGGGAGCTCTCACCCAGAAACTGCTGGTACTGCTGCACCTGGGCGCTGATGTCCGACAGCCCCGTGCTCGGCTGCTGCCCCACCGCCACGCCGTTGGTCATGCCTTCCATCTTCTGGATGGGCTTGAGCCTGGAGTAGAATGGGCAAGCGGGCTGGCTGCTGGGGGCCGGCCTGTATGCCCTTCCCGGCCTGCCCTGCCCCGGGCCCGGTCCTGCTCTCCTACCTCTGCTTCTGCGAGAAGGGCTGGCCCCGCATGGCCATATGCTGCTGGTCCTCCATCAGTCGCAACAGGGGTGAGCTGGCCTTGATGCGCAGGCCGTAGTAGTGGTACTTGGAGTTGCCCCTGGGAGGGAGGTGGAGGGGAAGGGCTGGGCTGGGGGTCTGCCGGCTGGCCGGCCATGGAGCGCCTCAGCACACCCATCTCCTCTCTATTAGGGGAACAGATGGAGAGACGCCTGCCCTGCAGAGCCGGGGGTGCTGCATTGAGGAGGCACAGGGGCTGGGGGTGTTGGGAGAGATCCAATACTTTGCCCAAGATTATACATAAATGAATGGCTGAATGGCTGAATGAGATGATGCTGAAGCTGGGAACGGGAACCGAGACGTGAGCGGGGGTGAGCCACGGGGGTTGCAAAGGAGAGGAAGAGAGGGATGGGTTCGTGGGATGGCTTCTTGTTCCTTCCCACATGAATTCACTGACTCACAGGCCCTGATGAAGCACTGACTAGGTGCAACCCCGCATCATCAAGGTACAAGCATTGCAGACGGACCAGAACAACTGAAATAAGTCACGTAAAAGGCACGTGTGGGCTGGGCATGGTGGCTCATGCCTATAATCCTAGCACTTTGGGAGGCCAAGATCACGTGAGGACAGGAGTTCAAGACCAGCCTGGCCAACATAGCAAAACTCTGTCTCTACTAAAAATATTTTTTAAAAATTAGCTGGGCATGGTGGCGCATGCTTGTAATCCCAAGCTACTCAAGAAGCTGAGGCATGAGAATGGCTTGAACCTGTGAGGTGGAGGTTGCAGTGAGTCGAGATTGAGCCACTGCACTCCAGCCTGGGCCACAGAGTGAGACTCTGTCTCCAAAAGAAAAAAAAAAAAAAAGACACGTGTGAAGGTGCTCAATGCTAAAGAGAAAAATAAAGCAGGGTTTGGGGTGTCGGGCGGGGGAGAGGGAGGAGGCTGCAGTTTTAGTTGAGGCAGTCAGGGGACGTGTGAGTAAGGAGGGGTGAGAAACACATGAGGTGGAAGGCGCCGCCAGTGCAAAGGCCTGGGGTGGGAGTGAGCCTCGTGGAGGCCGGCGGGGCTGGGCTGGACTGGACTGCCCGAGATGACTTGGAGTTGGGGGTGGGCCTTGGCGTGCCCGCCAATTCCCCAGGGGCTGCTGGGAGTAGACGGACGGCCCTACCTGGTGCCCAGACGGCGGGTTCGCAGGCCCATGAAGACGGAGCGGATGAGCTTGCCGAAGGAGGCGGCGTTGACGGGCTCCAGCTTCTGCTCCTGGCAGTGCAGCAGGTAGTGGCAGTAGAGGGTACTCCGTGGCAGACTCACGCCCTCAGCCGTCTCATAGTTGTCCAGGAGCCACTGGACCTGGGGCCGGAGGCAGATGGGAGAGCACCAGTCAGAGGCGTTTCCGTCACCTCTGAGTGCTGGGGCTGAGTGCCCATATCGACTTCCAGCTGGGATCCTGACAGCCACGCCCACCATAAGTTAGCACATCCTACTGCCATCCTTCCCAGGAACTACGTCCCACAGAACTCTCTAGAACTGCACTGTCCAATACAGTTGCCGTGTACAGCTAAATACATTAAGGGCTGGACACGGCTCACCCTTTTAGTTCTAGCACTTTGGGGGGCTAAGGTGGGAGGATCACTTGAGCCCAGCCTGGGCAACATAGGGAGACCCTGTCTCTACCAACGAATTTTTAAAAAAATAAGCTAGTGTTGGCCGGGCGCAGTGGCTCAAGCCTGTAATCCTAGCACTTTGGGAGGCCGAGAAGGGCGGATTGCGAGGTCAGGAGATCGAGACCATCCTGGCTAACACGGTGAAACCCCGTCTCTACTAAAAAAATACAAAAAACTAGCTGGGCGAGGTGGCGGGCGCCCGTAGTCCCAGCTACTCGGAAGGCTGAGGCAGGAGAATGGTGTAAACTCGGGAGGCGGAGCTTGCAGTGAGCTGAGATCCGGCCACTGCACTCCAGCCTGGGTGACAGAGTGAGACTCCGTTTCAAAAAAAAAAAAAATTAGCTAGTGTTGTGGTGCACGCCTGCAGTCCCAGGTATTTGGGAGGCTGAGGCAAAAGGATCCCTTCAGCTCAGAAATTCAAGGCTGCAGTCGGCTGTGGTCGAGCCAGTGTACTCCAGCCTGGATAGCAGTGAGACCTTGTCTCAAAAAAAAAAAAAAAAATTAGCAGGGCCCAGTGGCTCACGCCTGTAATCCCAGCATTCTGGGAGGCCAAGGCAGGTGGGTGGGTCATGAGATCAGGAGATTGAGGCCAGCCTGGTCAATATTGTGAAACCCCGTCTCTACTAAAAATACAAAAATTAGCTGGGAGTGGTGGTGTGCGCCTGTAGTCCCAGCTGCTTGGGAGGCTGAGACAGGAGAATCGTTTGAACCCGGGAGGCAGAGGTTGCACTGAGCCAATATCGCACCACTGCACTCCAGCCTGTGCGACAGGCAAGATTCCTTCTAAAAAAAAAAAATTGTATTACTTTATGTAGAGTGAAAAAGATCAAATTTCTAAGCTAGGAGTGGTGGCTCACACCTGTAATCCCAGCACTTTGGGAGGCCGAGGCGGGCGGATCACCTGAAGTCAGAAGTTAGAGACCAGCCTGGCCAACACGGTGAAACCCTGTCTCTACTAAAAACACAAAAATTAGCCAGGTGTGGTGGTGGGCACCTGTCATCCCAGCTACTCAAGAGGCTGAGGCACAAAAATTGCTTGAACTTGGGAGGTGGGAAGGTTATAGTGAACTGAGATTGTGCCACTGCACTCCAATCTGTATGACGAGAGCAAAACTCCATCTTCAAAAAAGAAAAAAAAAGACTAGACTAGAAGCCAGGATACATCATGACCATGAGGGACCACCAGGACCACCCGCGCTGACCCACCCCACAGTCATACAATTGTTGAAGGGCCCAGTTGGGGTTGGAATCCAGGGCTGCCCCACGGACTTCACACAGCCTCTTCTAGGCACAGGGAGGTTCCAGCAGCAGCCTTCCCAATGGTGGAAAAGAACCCTGTTCAGGAAGCTCCCCATGGCAGTGCTGGCTTCTCTCTGCCCTCATTATCTATTCTCTATCATCAATTTTAATCAGAATAGATGGCTGGGAGGATCGCCTGAGGCCAGGATTTCGAGACCAGCCTAGGCAACAGAGTGAGATCCTGTCTCTACAAAAAAAATTTTTAAAAATCGGCCAGGCGTGGTGGCTCACATCTATAATCCCAGCACTTTGGGAGGCCAAGGAGGGTGGATCACGAGGTCAGGAGATCGAGAACATCCTGGCCAACATGGTGAAACCCCGTCTCTACTAAAAATACAAAAATTAGCTGAGCAGAGTGGCGCGCCTGTAGTCCCAGCTACTTGGGAGGCTGGGGCAGGAGAATCGCTTGAACCCAGGAGGCGGAGGTTGCAATGAGCTGAGATTGCGCCATCGCACTTCAGCCTGGCAACAGAGCGAGACACCGTCTTAAACAAACAAAAAAATTAGCCAGACATGGTGGTGCACGCCCATAGTCCCAGCTACTTGCGAGGATCACTTGAGCCTGGGAGTTTGAGGCTGCAGTGAGCTACGATTACACCACTGTGCTTCAGCCTGGACGACAGAGCAAAACCCTGTCTCAAAAAAAAAAAGAACAGACAGCACTTTTTTTTTTTTTTGAAACAGAATCTCGCTGTCTCCCAGGCTTGAGTGCAGTGGCGCAGTCTCTGCTCAATGCAACCTCCACCTCCCAAGTTCAAGCAATTCTTGTGCCTCACCCTCCCGAGTAGCTGGGATTACAGGTGCATACTACCATGCCCTGCTAATTTTTGTATTTTTAGTAGAGATGGAGTTTCACCACATCAGTTGGGCTGGTTTTGAACTCCTGACCTCAGGTGATCCACCCATTTCGGTCTCCCAAAGTCCTGGGATTACAGGTGTAAGCCACAGCGCCCAGCCAACAATAGACACTTCTGTAGTATTGTTTTAAGAAGTTCATGCTTATCAATGAGGCCCAGAGAGGCTGAGTAATTTATCTGAGGCCACACAGCATTCAATCCCAGGACATCTGCATATGTGCTCCTCATTGGGGGCCACACAGGCTCCTGCTAATGGTGGTTGGTAACCACTGTCATGGACTGGGCTTCTAGTGCCCACCACCCACCACCACTTGCCTCCTCTGGGGCCCGGGCTGGGGCACTTACCGTGGCTGGCGAGGCACGGGTGGTGTGGGAGTAAGACTGGCTGGCACTGCCCAGCATGTAGCCACCTTGGATCACGTAGGTGCCTGCTCCGCTGCCGCCGCCTCCGGTGCTGCCACTGCCACCCCCGCCACCGCCTCCCCCGCTGCCGCCGCCGCCACCACTGCCACCACCTCCGCTGCTGTTGCTGGCCCCAGCCCCAGTGCTGGTGGAGCTGGCGACGACCTGGCTGCCGGACACATACATGGGCATGGAGCCACTGCTGGCCACTGCCTGGGAGGTGGCAGGGGTGCTGACCTGGGCGGCCGTGCCCGCGGCCTCGTAGTAGCTGGTGCTTGCCGTCTGCGTGTACAGCGGCGTCTCGGGGTAGGGGTAGGTGCTGGAACGGCTAGGAAAGAGGTAAAGCCGGGGTAGAGTTAGGGGGATGAGAACTGGAGGGCCAAGGTGCATGACTAGGCAGGAAGGGGGGTACCAGGAGGGGACTGGGGAAGCAGCAGCCCCCCCTGCAGCAAGGAGCAGATCCTAACATTCACCTACAATGGACTGGGTACCATCCTGAGTGCCTGATGGGCAGTATTTCATATAATCATCAAAGCAGCCAGTCCTCTGGCATTGGAGTCACTTTCCCCACTATGGAAATTAGGAAATCAAGATAGAAGGGTAAGGGAACTCAGCCGGGCATGGTGGCTCCTGCCTGTAATCCCACCACTTTGGAAAGCAGAGGCAGGAGGATCGTTGAAGGCCAGGAGTTCAAGACTAGCCTGGGCCACATAGTGAAAACCCATTTCTACAAAAAATATAAAGATTAGCTAGGCGTGGTGGTGCACACCTGCAATCCCAGCTACTTGGGAGGCTGAGGCAGGAGGATCCCTTGAGGCCAGGAGTTCAAGGCTATAGTGAGCTATAACCATACTACCACTGCACCAAAGCCTGGGTGACAGTGAGACCCTGGCTTTTTATTTTTGTTATCTTATTTATTTACTTATTGAGACAGAGTCTCTCTCTGTCACCGAGGCTAGAGTGCAGTGGCACAATCTTGGCTCACTGCAACCTCCGCCTCCTGGGTTCAAGTTATCCTCCCGCCTCGGCCTACCGAGGAGCTGGGAATACAGGGGCACACCACCACACCGGGTTAATTTTCGTATTTTTTTTAGTAAATTTGGGGTTTCACCATGTTGCCCAGGCTGGTCTCGAACTCCTGACCTCAAGTGATAAGCCTGCCTCAGTCTCCCACAGTGCTGGAATTACAGGCATGAGCCACACGCCTGTAACCACACCTGGCTGACCCTGTCTTTTTAATTAAAAAAAAAAAAAAACCTTAAGGGTTAGGGAACTTGCTTCATTGTTAGGGAACACACTTCATTAAAAAAATAAAATTGGCAAGTGCTTTGAGTGCCTACTGTGTGCTAGGCACTGTTTTACATACTTTGGACACAGCAATGGACAAGAATGAAAAGCCCCGGCCCCTGGAGGAGTTGACGGTCTAGTTGGGGAGACAGGCAAGAAGCCATGTGCAAAGGTAAATGAGAGATCATAACAGAAGGTGATCAGCCAGTGAGTGAAGCAGGAAGGGGGTGGGGCTAAAGAAGGCGACGCTGTGATTGGAGGAGACCATCAGGAATGCAGGTATGTTTCCCCTGAGCCAAGCTACCTATCCCAGGCTGGGAAATCCTCTCTCCTTCAAGATATCCCGTGATGGGATGGGCACCGGTGACACAGGCTTGAGGCTGCAAATCGTCACAAGCATAAAAACCACCAGGGGTTCAACCTCAAGGGGCTGTTAAATAAAAGATGATGGAATCCTATGCAAGGGTGAAAGAGAAGGAGGCAGGGCTCGTCGTCCCCGGAAAGAACAAGCTCCAGAACCTACCACAGGGCAGATAAGAGGCAGAGAAGGGTGGGGACCGTGTGACCGAACAATAGGAAAGAATGCGTTGCATGTGGTATGCATGTCTGTCATCTGTGAGCGTGGAGGGCTCCATCGAGGGGGACAGGCGGGGGGCACCTCTCACCATCTCACTAAACATCATTGGACGTAGTTTTGATCTTTGAACTCTTTCAAAGTACTAATGATTAAAAGCATTAGGCCAGGTGCAGTGGCTCACACCTGTAATCCCAGCACTTTGGGAGGACGAGGCGGGTGGATCACTTGAGGTCAGGAGTTTGAGACCAGCCTGGCCAACATGGTGAGACCATCTCTACTAAAAATACAAAAATTAGCCAGGCATAGTGGCAGGCGCCTGTAGTCCCAGCTACTCAGGAGGCTGAGGCAGGAAGATCACTTGAACACAGGAGGCGGAGGGTGTAGTGAGCTGAGATCACACCACTGCATTCCAGCCTGGGTGACAGAGTGAAACTCCACCTCAAAAAAAAAAAAGAAAAAGGGGGGCGGGTAGGCGCAGTGGCTCACACCTGTAATCCCAGCACTTTGGGAGGCCAAGGCGGGTGGATCACCTGACGTCAGGAGTTCGAGACCAGCCTAGCCAACATAATGAAATCCTGTCTTTACTAAAAGTACAAAAAAGCCAGGTGTGGTGGTGGGCGTCTGTAATCCCAGCTACTCAGGAGGCTGAGGCAGGAGAATCACTTGAACCCTGAAGGCAGAGGTTGCAGTGAGCCAAGATTGCACCATTGCACTCCAGCTGTGCAACAAGAGGGAAACTCCATCTCAAAAAAAAAAAAAAAATTAAACATCCAGAAAGACAGCGTGGTCAGTCAAGAGGTGGCCTGACTCAAACTCTGAAGGTGGCAGGGGAGGGAGCCATGCAGGCCCGAGTGGTTGTGGGTGAACAAAGAGAGGGAGTTGACAGTGGAAGGAGATATGGAAGCATGGTCTTTGTCAGATACCAGGTCCAGCTCTCGATCTTTCTGTCCTGCCCTATGTCTACCACACAAAATGACACCAAGAGCACATGACCTGAGCAAGTGCCCCCACTTCTCCAAGGCGGGGGCCACAGCCTGCTCACTCCTGGGCACCCAGCATGCAACATGTACTGCAAAAATGTTGCTTCAGTAGATGGTTGCTGAATGAATGAATAAATGAATGTGTGCGGCTCTGGATGTCCCCCAGAACAGGACCAGGGATGGAGGCCCAGAGGCTGTGGGTTTGGTCTGGGTGGGGATAGGGCTGGCAAAGGGTTGGGAACTCGCAGTAATTCACTCAGAAAGAGAGACAGAAGGAGTGGGCAGTTGACAGCAGGAATGGCCCCCAACAACTTCTTGTAGCAGAAAAATCCGATAACAACGATGAACTAGGTACAATCACACACACTACGATCACTGAGTGAGGGATTCAGACAGGCAAAGGAGAGACAGCAGAGACGCTACCAGGGATGGAGCAGGAACCCTCGGACACCAGGCTCCTCTTTGCAATGCCCTGTCTGGCCCCTGCCAGCTTGGCTCAACCGCACAGTGAAAAGATTAGCAGCACTGGAAAGAAACGGATGGAACTGTGAGGTAGCCGGACGCCAGGGACCAAGCCTTACAATTCAGGTGCCTGGACCAGGCCCCTTGGGGTCGGTCAGAGCATCATGACTCTAGGACTAAGTCAATCCATGAGCTAACCAATCCCAGCGTTGTCCCCAGAAGAACACGTGGCAGGGACGAAAAAAATCACGCAAATGCAAAGAAAACCAAGTGAAACCTCTAGAAACTAAACCAACGGTAACTCTAGTACTGCAGCAATTTCTGTGGAGATGGGAGAGGCAAGGTGGCATGGAGGACCCCCAGTGAGGAGCCAGAGCTGGGACTGAAGCGAGGCCAGGATGTGGCACCTGCCTGACACGGCTCATACACAGGAATGGTAGTGCTGTACCCAGGGAGGGGAAGAAGCCCCCTACGCATCACTGGGTGGGGACTGATGACATCGTGGCTGCTACATCTGTACAGGGGTTATTACACAGCAGCTAAGAGGGTGACCAGGATCCACGAGGACACGTGGGAGAAGAGCCAGGAAAGAAATAAGGTATGGATGGAATGTCCTGCCTCTATTTCTGACCAAAAAAAGGGGGTAGAGGCTGGGCACAGTGGCTCATGCCTATAATCCCAGCACTTTGGGAGGCCAAGAGGGGAGGATCACTTGAGTCCAAGAGATTGAGGAGATGAGCCTGGGCAACATGGCAAAACCCCATCTCTCTAAAAATAAAAAATTTAGCTGAGCATGGTCGTGCACACCTGTAGTCCCAGCTCCTAGGGAGGCTGAGGTAAGAGGATTGCTTGAGCCCGTGAGCTGCAGTGAGCCCTGATCGTACCACTTCTCTCTGGCCTGGGCGACAGAGTGAGACCCTGTCTCAAAAAAAAGAGAAAAAAAGAGACCACTGTGGTGGCTCATGCCTGTTATCCCAGCACTTTGGGAGGTGAAGCGGGTGGATCACGAGGTCAGGAATTCAAGACCAGCCTGACCAACATGGTGAAACCCCATCTCTACTAACAATACAAAAATTAGCTGGGTGTGATGGTGTGTGCCTGTAATCCCAGCTACTTGGGAGGCTGAGGCACGAGAATTGCTTGAACCCAGGAGGCAGAGGTTGCAGTGAGCTGAGATCATGCCACTGCACTCCAGCCTGGCGACAGAGTAAGACTCCATCTAAAAAAAAAAAAAGAAAAAAAAGAAAAAAAAGAAAAAGAAAAAAAATGGGTAGAGGGCTAGAGTTTCTGTTCTTAGAATATCTCTGGAAGGAAACAAAGAAACGGGTCACAGCATCCCCTATGGGACAGGGTTGAGAGTCAAATTACTTTTTTTTTTGAGATGGAGTCGCGTTCTATCACCCAGGCTGGAGTTGCAGTGGCACGATCTCGGGTCACTGCAACCTCTGCCTCCTAGGTTCAATCAATTCTTCTGCCTCAGCCTACTGAGTAGCTTGAGTTACAGGTGCCTGCCACCACGCCTGGCTAACTTTTGTATTTTTAGTAGAGACAGGGCTTCATCATGTTGGCCAGGCTAGTCTTGAACTCCTGACCTCAAGTGATCCACCCACTTAGGCCTCCCAAAGTGTTGGGATTACAGACGTGAGCTACCGCGCCTGGCCATTTTTTTTTTGGTTAAAAACCAGGCTCATTTGACTCCCAAGCCCCAAGCTACGCCAGGGTGCCTTTTCCAACCTTCGAGGGTCCCTCTGCTTCACCACTTTTTGTGACTGTGGCGGCCCCTGGGGAGTGCCCACCTGTGTGTCTGTCACCTGAGGCCTTGAAGGCCAGATGGCCTGCTGGGGGCTGGGACTGGGGCCTGGTGTCCTGGGAGCCTGGGGAAGGTCCAGGGCAGACCCGACCCCCCACCCACCCCTCTCCCTTCACTTACATGGCACTGGCCGTATAGCTGGCATCGCCGCCCTCCACATACTGCACCTGGCTGGAGTACACGTGTGGGACGGGCACCTGCTGGAGCTGCTGCACCTGGGGCAGAGGAAGGGCACGTGGAGGGTCAGGCGTGGGCCAGCTCCTACAGTTCTGCCTCTAAAGGGCTGGTGTCCACCCAGGCTATCCCTGACGCCCAGCTCCCGGACCCCCAGGGTGGCTTCCGGACTCTCAAGAAAACACCCTGGAGGAGGCCAGGGCTGGGGATCAGATCAGGAAGAGCTGTGTCAGGAGGAGAAGCCGGGACTCTCGGCTTCGACTGGGGACAGCAAGGGTGGGGCCTGACGGGCAGTGGAGGGGACCCGAGACAGGGTCCTGCAGTGGGTGTGAAGGTTGGACCCCAGGCACAGGGGCAAGACTATCGCTGGAGCCAGAGCGTGGAGCCACAGAAAGGGCCTCAGGGGCGGGGCCTGGAAACAGGGCACAGGATGTGAGGGGCGGAGCCTGGGGCCCCGGTTGGTGGGACAGAACCTGGAATCACTGACAGGGCCTTAGGGGCGGGGCCTGAGTCCCCCAACCTCCATCCCCCCACCCTTGTCTGCAGGGGCGGAGCTGGGACCTGGACTGGGCTTGGGTGGGGAGTCAGAGGCGGGTCCCCAGACCGACCCGTCGGGCGGAGATGGGGTCTACAGGGCTTGCGGGGCCTGGTGGGCGGCCCAGACCGGGCGCCCCCGCCCCCGCCCGCCCGCTGCCCCCCGCCCGTGCGTCCGCCACCTACTTTGAGGGCCGTGGCGGCCGTGCCGAACACTAGCACCTGGGGGATTCTCTGGATCCTGACCCTCTGGTCGGGGCTGGCTCGGGCCGGGAGCCGGGGCAGTGGCTCGAAGACCACTTTCTGCTGCGGCAGGAGCAGGTGTGGGGGCAGCACGCCCACCAGCTCCACCCACTGCTCGGCGCCCGGCTCGTAATGGGGCGGCGGCGGCTCGGGGCTGCCTAGCTGCGGGGCCTTGCCGCTGCACGCGGGCGGCCGGGGCGGCGGCTCCGGCGGCGGCGTGGGCCGGGGATCTCGCTGCTCTGCCTTCCTAGCGGGAAACTGACTGCCTGAGCTCTGGAGGACAAACAGAGACACTGGGGGGTCAACGGGGGCGGCCGCGGGTGGGGCTCCAGGCCTCCACCCACCGGGTTGCTGAGCGCGCACGCAGCCACCCGAGGGAAGATCCCCGCCGCCCGGGGTCTCGAAGAGGGGTTCGAACTGACCCAGGGCCACGCAAGAAAGAAGCGGGATTTGAATCCAGATCTCTCTTAGCAAAACCTGGACCCTGAGCTGCCAGGGGGCCAGGAAAGAGCAAGGATCTAGGGCAGGGTGTGCAGCTCACTGAGGCGTTTCCCTCCCTGCGGCCTCAGGGGCCTGCACTCCCCAGCCCCAGCCCGGGACCAGCCCCTTTGCCCCTGGGGTAGGAGGGGGAGACACACACCTCTTGAGCCACGTGGACTGGCTGGAGGCCCTGCACGGTCAGCGGCTGCACCGGGCCGGCTTTGGGAGCTTGTGGAGTGGCCTGGACCACAGACCTCTGGGAGGGGAAAGGCAACGTTAAGATGACCATGGCGACGATGGCCGTCAACCCACCCAGCCCCTGCACGGGCGACCTTCTGTAAAGCTCACAGCAGGCCGTAAGCAAGAGGCTGCCGTTTTCCAGCCAAGCAAGGAGGGTGCTGGATCCATTACTAATGGGCACCTACTCACAGGGGCAAAGTGAGGCTCCCAGGAAGCGGCAGAGCTGAGTTGAACCTGCGACTAACTGCGGGGTCTCTGCTCTCCGCCCCCTCTCCCTACAGGCCCCTGAAGCTGTGCCAAGAACCCGCAGGCAAGGCCTTGGGTTATCTTTCGTCCCCACCCCGCCCCCCATGTCAACTGTCTGCCCTGTTCTGTGCTGTGGTGGGGATGCGGGGATTATCCTAGGGGTGCAGAGCCAGGGACAGAGGCTGGTGGAAGAGGGTGCTGAGTGGAGAAGCTGGGGCCTGGACCCAGGTCTGGAGGTTTGGGGGGCTCTAGCGCCAGGCAGGGGAGTATCTGTGAATTCTCTGGGACAGGGTTTCTGTTTACACTTGGGAAAGGGTCTATGGATTTCATGTTTTCAAGGGGCTGGGAACCCCTCAACTTCGTTGGTAACAACCAGGTGGCACACAGTCCCAGTGTCTTAACCTGCGCCGGCTCAGGGCTCTGCCTCCTTGCAGAGGCTGGGTGTGGATTTGGGCACTGGGTCCCCTCCCTGAAACCCTGCCCAGAAGGAGCCAGGATGTGGCCTCAGGGCTTCCTTCAGGCAAATGGGCCCAAAGAGGCTCAGGTGGTTTCTCCAAGTGGTTCCCCTGGGCCACTATGCCCCAGTCTCCTTCCAGGAGGCCCAATTTCCTCCTCCCCACAGCTCCCCCATCCTCCAGCCCCAGGATGCTGAGTCTGGAAACAGGGAGAGATGCTTATCAGAGGCCAGGGTGGCAGGCTGGGGCTGGACCCACAGGGGCTGGGCTCTAACAGGCCAGAGGCACAGCCATGGGGGGCTGCAGAGGCTGCCTGGCCGGTACCCCTGGCCCGAGCCGCTGCCCGCCTTGGCCTGGCACCTCTTGGGTGACGGGGACACTCTGCTGGACGCCGTGGACCTGCAGCTGCTGTGGCACCGTGCCCGTGGGGGCCCCAGCCGTCTTGCTGGAAGAGCTGTTGGCCTGCACCGGCGACTGCTGTAAGGGAAGGAGACACAGGAGTGCCGCTGGGGTGCGTTCGCATCCTCTCTGGGGTGGACTTGCACTCCCTCTGGGACACCCGGGCCCTCACACACACCCTTCTCAGGAGAGCTGTCTGGGGAGGGCGGCAGCCTGTGGGGACCTATCCCAACCACCCAGGCTGCTAACTGACTGTGTCCCATGCATCCAAATGCCTACTCCCTGCAAGGGCCCCAGTCAACTCCTGGCAACGATGGGGGTTTAACCCTCCCCAGCAAGGTTGGCTGATGGTGGGTGGTGCCCCCAGCACCCCTGACGCTCTCCAGGGGCTGATCCTCAAAGGTTATAGCAATGATAGCAATGACAGCAGCCTCTGGTGTGATATTGGGCCAACTCCCACCAGACACTGCACTGAGTGCTTTGAATGTACTCATTGGAATCTCACGGCACTCCCACTTCCCAATGGAGGGGCAGAGGGGAAGGGACAAGCCCCAGGTCACACGGCTGTAGGCGGTGAGGCACAGGGCTGAGCCCAGGCAGGCTGGCCATGGAGCACTGTGTCTGCTCTGAGCCCCGCTGTGCCTCAGGCTGTAATGCCCACCGCAAGCTGAGGGGTGGTTGATACCATCAGTTGTTTGACACAGAGAAAACTGGGGGCTCAGAAGGCTCAAAGGGGCCGGGCGTGGTGGCTCACGCCTGTAATCCCAGCACTTTGGGAGGCCGAGGTGGGCAGATCACCTGAGGTCAGGAGTTCAAGACCAGCCTGGCCAACATGGTGAAACCCCGTCTCTACTAAAAATACAAAAATTAGCCGGGCGTGGTGGCGCACGCCTGTAATCCCAGCTACTGAGGAGGCTGAGGCAGGAGAATCACTTGAACCCGGGAGCTGGAGGTTGCAGTGAGCTGAGATTGCGCCACTGCACTCCAGCCTGGGGGACAGAGCGAGATTCTGTCTCAAAAACCAAACAAAGCTCAGAGGCCTGCCCAGAGTCCCACAGGAGAAAGCGGCCGGGCCAGCCATCTGACCCCGAGCTCCTGATGCAGACAGCATCCACAGCCTGGCTTCAACACCCTCATTGGTGGTGGGGTCCCCAGAATCTACCCTGTGGTCCGAGGCTTCCTGGAAGAGACTGTCCCACCCTCCGGAGGGAAGAGGAACCCACTTTGTTTCTCGAATGCAGTTCCCTGAGCTGGAGCTGCCAGGGCCATCTCAACCCAGGAAATCACCTCCTTCTCCCAGAGCAGAGCTCCACGGCCGCTTAGCTCAGAGCTGGCAGATCCAGGAATTGGGCAGCTAAGCCACCCTACCTGGGGTCAAGAACGGCGTCGCACTGGGAGTGAAGAGGGAAGCAGGACTTTGGAGGAGCAAGTAGGCTTGGCGGGGGGCAGGGAGCCCCAGATATACTATAGGGATACATTGCTGACCTGGGGAGACATCGGGGGGAGGGCGGCTGACAGGACCACCACTTACCTCTGGGGGTGAGTGCACCTGCTGGGTACCGTGGACCGTCAGGGAGACCTGGCCACCTTTGCTGCCTGGGGCTGCGCTCTGCACCACCAGACGCTGCGTGGGAAGAGCCTGGAGCCAGGGAGGGAGAGGGAAGGCAGATCACTGATGACAGCACCGAGCATCTGCGCAGTGCCAGGCGACATTCTAAGTGCTTCACGCCTGTTAGCTCACAGAATCGCCCTGACAGCCCTGATGAAGCTCAGCTACTGCCCCCGCTTCGCAGAGGGTGACACCAAGGCTCAGGACGGCAAAGGCGCTTATCTGAGGTCCTAGAGCCAGGAAGTGGCAGAGCCGGAGTTGTTGTCAGGCCATGTGGAATGTGCTGTCATCCTTAAAACCCAACAGTACTAGGCTGGGTGCGGTGGCTCACATCTGTAATCCCAGCACTTTGGGAGGCCGAGGCAGGTGACCTGAGGTCAGGAGTTCGAGACCAGCCTGACCAACATGGTGAAATCTCGTTTCTACTAATAATACAGAAATTAGCGGGACATGGAGACGCACGCCTATAGTCCCAGCTACTCAGGAGGCTGAGGCACGAGAATTGCTTGAACCTGGCAGGTGGAGGTTGCAGCGAGCCGAGACCGAGCCATTGCAAAACCCGACAGCACTTTGTCCAGTTCTGTGCTGATCAATCGGAAACGGGTGAGCCTGGCACCTCATGTGCAGCCTTCTGGGGCACAGACCACCCTGTGCTGGCTCTGGACTGCTGACTCAAAACCTGGCCTTGGGTTCTCTGCTTCAGGACACCAGGCTGGACCCGTAAACCATCTTCCCAACTACACATCCTATTCTCTCTGCTGAGATGGCTCCTGCAGCTCCTTTGTCCCTGATGGCCCCTGCCTGATAGTCTCACCCTGGGGAGGTGACTGCCCAGAGCCAGGAGGTAGGGCAGCCCCTGGATGGGGCGTCTTCCTCCGATCCTGGTGAGGACAGATCCTGGTTTGCCACAGGGGTTGGTCCTCCACCCTGAGGGAGCCTTCCAGGGTGGGGGCCAGGTACACCAGCCTTACCTGCTGGGGCACTTGGATGTTGGTCAGCTGGAGGGGCGACACGTGGCCTGGCTTGGCCTGAACACTCGTCTGGACCAGCAGCCGCTGTGGAGACAAGGCAGGAGGAGCTGAGCTGCCGCTTCCCCCAGGGAGGCCTGGTGCGGCTGGGTGGCGGGCGGCTGCTGTGCACATCTTGATAAGAACAGGTGAGCAGATGGCTCCAGCAGGAAGCAGGGAGGGGAGGCGAGGCCCCCAAGGCCGCAACCTGCACTGCCCCCCTCACAGGCCCTCCCCCGCCCCCTGGGAGGGCCACATCCTACCTGCTGGGTGCCCTGCACCTGCTGAACCACCTGAGTAGGAACACCGGTCTGGCTGGCAGTGGAGCCGGGGCTGGCCTCCGACACCGTCTCGCTGGCCCGCATGGCACCTTCTGTGGGGAGGGGCCACCAGGTCAGCTCTGCCTGCTGTCCCCGCCCCCAGCCTAAGCCTGAGCCCACCTGGAGGGGAAGATGCAGCCTGAAGCCAACCCCCAGCAAGGTCAGGCCCCTCCAAGTCCCGCTTACCCCCAGCCAGCCCTGACTGCACCCATCAGGGGCCCACGCGGCAGAGTGGGCTGGGGCCTGCAGGACCGAGGATCCTTAATACCTGGAAGCAGCCCTCATCAGCTTTCCTCATCCTGAAGCCAGACCAGATAGGGTGACTGAAGAGCTATGATGCTCAAGACCCAGAAGGCTGGGCCCTTCCCAGCAGACGGGACTTGTGGATAGGCAGGGAACTGACTGTCCACTCCAGGGTCCTGGCAGTGCTGGAAGGACCGAGGCGCTGGGGCCACATTCTCTGGGGTGACCCCTGACTTCCCAGGAGTGGAAGCTGCTCGGAGGAGCGGTCCCTGGAAGGTCTTGCTAGCCTGTGGCCAAGTCCTCCCTCCCTGACCCTCTGTCCTCAGTGGGGTGGGGACCACAAGGGGCTTGGAGTCGGGGAGGCAGGTACTCACGCTGACAGGCAGCTGAGAAGAGGCAATCATAGAACATGGTGCTCGTCCCCCACCGCCCCACCCGCCCCCTGTCCGTCTGTCCATCCAGGGGGGCCTGCCTGCTCCTCTTTGCTCCTTGCCCGCCTCTATAGAACAGCAGGGTGTGCAGGTGGCTTTATACCCGCAACCTTGGGGCGCTAATCCCCCCAGTGGATGCGGAGAGCCTGCCTGCCCTCTTGGGAAAACACGCCCCTCCCCAGCAGAGCAGGGCCTTCGCGGGGCTGGGGCAGCGCTGCGGGCTGAGGAGGGAGGTTGGTACCCGGAGACGCTATCGGGCAGGCACAGGTCAAATTTCATGCACATCTTGCTAAGTGATTAGCAGGGGTGCTGGGGGTAGAGGCAAGTGTCCCCAAGAGGCGCTGGCTAGAAGACCCTCACCCCAGCTGGGACGCCATCCATCCCATCCCCTCCATGTGACCTGGTTTACCCCCAGCAGCTCCAGAGGCCGAGGTGGGGCTGGGGGTGGACATGTACCTGCCCTTCCTCCACTGCCAAGGAGCCAAGGTCCCAGGCCCATTTTTCTTGTGGATTTAGAGGGGTTTATCCAACCCCGGCAGCACTGAAGGGCCACGGGCAAGGAGTTATCACTGCACACGCTAGTGTTGCTTCTGGCACACTAGGTGTTATGTTAGACTCTGGACAGCCAGAGACAGTAAGAGCTTTTTTGTTTTCTGAGACAGGGTGTCGCTCTGTCACCCAGGCTGGAGTGCAGTAGCATGATCTTGGCTCACTGCAACCTCTGTCCCCTGGGGTTCAAGCAATTATCCTGCCTCAGCCTCCCAAATAGCTGGGACTACAGGTATGTACCACCATGTCCGGCTAATTTTTGTATTTTTAGTAGAGATGGGGGTCTCGCTATATTGCCCAGGCTGGTCTCGAACTCTCGGACTCAAGCATGTCCACCTGCTTCTGTCCCCCGAAGTGCTGGAATTATAGGCGTGAGCCACTGTGCCCGGCTGACGTTAAGAGCTTTTCATTTTTTTTTTTTTTTTTTGAGACAGGGTCTCACAGTCGCCCAGGCTGGAATGCAGTGGTACAATCTCAGCTCACTGAAATCTCCACCTCCTGGTTCAAGTGATTCTCCTGCCCACTGAGTAGCTAGGACTACAGGCACCCGCCACCATGCCCAGCTAATTTTTTGTGGTTTTAGCAGAGATGGGGTTTTGCCATGTTGGCCAGGCTGCTCTTGAACTCCCGGCTTCAAGTGATCCGCCCGCCTTGGTCTTTCAAAGTGCCGGGATTACAGGCGTGAGCAACTGCGCCCAGCTGACAGTAAGAGCTTTTATTACCCATTTTCAGACAAGGCAGCAGAGACCAGAAGCAAGGACGTGATCTGTCCAAGGTCAAATGCACCATCCACCGTGCAGGCCATGACACAGGTTCCCCTCTGGGCCCACACAAACCTCATACCACACATGGAACCTGGAGTCACTGATTCTGCCTGGGCTGAGCCCCAAGGGCAGGGATGTGTGGACTTGGGTATATGGGCATGGGAAAGAAAGGAAGCTGGGGGTCTATGGGGACCCAGGTATCCAGACTTGGTCTCGGGTGTCCAGGCAGGGCACAGGAAGGAGAGGGGCCTGGATAGGACAGGAGGGTTGTCCAGGGCAGATGCAAAGGCCAAGTGAAGGACAGAGGGCATGAGTGTGTGTTGGGGGCGGGGGTTGCAAGATGTGGGAGGAGGTGTCGGGGGAGGCCTCTGCATGGCCTCATGTGGGCTGTGGGGCATTTGGTCAATCCCAGGCCTGCCTGACCAGCTGCCCGTGCAGCCAATTCCACAGGCCCCTATGTTTTGCTAAATCTTCCCTGGTATCTTTAGGCTTCCCTGGGCCATAAGGGAGGAGGCCCTCACTGACAGGGCCCCTCCTGAGAGAAACTCGAGACAGCCCCAAGTCACGTGACCGGCCCTGCACACCTGGGTCCGTGGGGCCCAAGGACTCAGGCCCAGCCTAAGGGATAGTGTCTCACTCAGGAAACTCAAGGTGGGCAGGGAGTGGTGGGCTGGCCCCCACCACCTCCGGGGCTCAGGGACTGGTCCCTGAGCAGGACCCGCAGCAGGAGGAGGCCTGGGGACCTGCTGGGACCAGGTGGCTATCTCCAGGAAGCAGCCTTGCCCGTCTCCTGCCTCTGGGGTAGCCCTCAAGGCTGGGACCCCATGCCTGCCAGCCCAGGAGGGCACCAGGGGATGCGCCACGAGGCTGAACAGGTGAGCCTGAGTGACTCGTGCGGATGAGGGCTTCCTGTGCAGCTGTCCCTGTCTGCCTGCGGCCGGGGCAGCGCCCCTCCACTGCTGGGTCTGGCCCTCTCTGTGTTTCAGCGAAGGGAAGCCAGGAGGGGAAGTGGGGGTGGCACTGAGTCTGCGAGCGAGCGTCTGCATCTATCTGCCGGAGATCGCCACTCTGGGCATGTGCAGGAGGCCAGGGAGGCCCCCACTGTCTCAGGAAACGGCGGCCGATTTCCTGTCCCTGAATCTAACACATCAACGTCTCTGAGCAGTGGAATGACTCTGACAAGTAGGCACCCGTCCTCCCCGAGCCCCGCACTTCCCCATCTAGACCTACTCAAACATTAAATGAGCTACTTGGGGGATCCCAGGGGAGGCCCGAGAGGCTGGGCTCCTGGCATCCACCGTGGGGGCCTGGCCCCCTTCCCCATGGACAAATGAGGCCACCTGACTCTCTGCCTCCTGCCCCAGGGGCTCCTGGAGGGGCCCCTGCTGCCTCCAGTGTCCTCTGTCCTGTGTCTGCTCCAACCTCAGTTTCCCCATCTGTGCTTGAGAATGCTGACAAACACCCTCCACTTCCCTGTCTGGACACAACTCTTCTTGGACCCCCCAAACCCCAAGTGAGAGAGAAGCGGGGAAGAAGGGCTGGACTCGGCCCCTCCTTCAGGGCGGCCCCCTGTTCCCTGTAGGCCAGCTCGGTTTCACCTTCCCAGGAGTGGCTGCCAGAGCCCACAGCACACTCCTTCCGCCTTGGGTTCTGGGAGAGTCTGATGGCCTCTGAGGACAGGGATTTATGGATCTAGTATTGTTCCTGACCAGGGAAACTTGATCTTCCTTCCTACCACCTCCAAAGTCACCTTTAGGCAGGGCAGGCGTGGACTGGGGCTGGGTGAGCTGTGTCTGGTGTTGGTGTCGGCTGGCGTCCAGCCCCAGGCTCCAAGTCTGGGTCCAGGCCCCTCCCTTCCTCTTCCCTGCGGACTCCCTGGGTCTCTGGTCAGCTCCGATTGCTCCTGGCTTGGGAGAAGTCCCAGGTGCCTTATGGCAGCCTTCACTGGTGTCAGTTACTCCCGCTTCCCCGGCGCTCACGTGGCCCCGGCCACCCTTAGATGAGGAGGGGCGCTAACCTGGCAGAGGCTCAGGGAGGAAGGCTGGGGAGTTACTGCAAGGGGTGGGGGAGGGGACAGCTGGCAGGGCACAAGCCAACCTCCTCTTCCTCAGAACAAATCCAGGAAGCACTGCCCAGTGACCCTTCTGGGGACAGGCTGGCAACTGCCAGAATGTGGATGGCAGGGAAATGAAATTCCCTGGGACCACTGTGAAAGGCGACTAAGCCACCGCCTGACCAAGTGAGCCCCAGAGAGTTCTGGGGACAGCAGGGTTGCTGCAGCCGGCCCTCCTGGGTACAGAGTACCCTCCTGGGAGCACTACCAAGATGGGGGAGACAGAGGTCACCTCTCCATGCCCCACAGCTACTTAGAGTCCCACCTGGCTCTGTCTGACCCAAAGACCATGCCTTGCTCTTGACTTCTTGCTCTTCTTCGTGCAATGGCGCGATCTTGGCTCGCTGCAACCTCCACCTCCCGGGTTCAAGCGATTCTCCTGCCTCAGCCTCCCCAGTAGCTGGTACTACAGGCACACACCAACACGCCCAGCTAATTTTTGTATTTTTATTAGAGACGGGGTTTCACCATGTTGGCCAGGCTGGTCTTGAACTCCTGACCTCAGGTGATCTGCCTGCCTCAGCTTCCCAAAGTGCGGGGACTTGGTCTTGACTTTGAAGCACCAGGGCCTCCCTGGGGGAGTGCGGGAAGAGCTGGAGAAGCCAAGGCCAAGAGTGGAAGGACTTGGGGAGTGGTGGAGCCTGAAGCTGTGTGCCCACTCCAGACCCTGGCTCTAGGGAGCCTGGACCCTGAAGCAGGTAAGACCCACACCTAGGGCGTGGATCAGGACCCATCAGACACTCTGGGGGGCAAGCGGAGTCATCCACTGGTGACATGCGAGGCCTCTTGCAAACAGTCAGCCATGCAGGAGCTGACAGGACATGATGGCTGTGCTAGGTGCTCCTCTAGGCTGTACTGGGTCAGGCTGGTGCTCCTCAGTCATTCCACAGAGACTGAGCACTGACAGAGCCCTGCCTGCAGGTGGGCACCCCCACCCTCCCATTATCATAACTTCAAGTGGTGATAAGTGTTAAGAAGACCAGCGGGCCGCAGTGGTTCATGCCTGTAATCCCAGCACTTTGGGAGGCCGAGGCGGGCAGATTACTTGAGGTAGGGAGTTCGAGACCAGCCTGGCCAACATGGCAAAACGCCATCTCTACCAAAAAATACAAAAATTAGCCTGGCGTGGTGTTGTCCCCTGTAATCCCAGCTACTCAGGAGGCTGAGGCAGAAGAATCGCTTGAACCCGGGAGGCAGAGGTTGCAGTGAACCGAGATTGCACCACTGCATCCAGCCTGGGTGACACAGTGAGACTTTGTCTCAAAAACAAACAAACAAGAAGACAGAGAGTGAGCAGTGGGGGCAGGGGCAGGGAGGTGTGGGAGTCAGAAAGGTGGTGTCTGAGCAGAGACCTGAGGGAGACAAGAGGCAAGCTCCCAGAGGGTCTGGGGCAGGGAGTGCTCCTGGCAGAGGGTACCGAGTGCAAAAGTCAGGAGGCAGGACTGAGCCTGGCGGGTTTGTGGAGCTGTAGGAAGGCCAGGGGGGCTGGACCAGGTATGTGAGGGGATGGGTGGAAGTGGGCGAGGCTGGGAGGCCAGAGTTGAAGGGGCTTGGCATTTGCTAGTAGGGGCACAGGGTGTGTGGAGTGGTTTTTTTTTTTTTTGAGACGGAGTTTCACTCTTGTTGCCCAGGCTGGAGTGCAATGGCACAATCTTGGCTCACTGCAACCTCCATCTCCCAGGTTCAAGCAGTTCTCCTGCCTCGAGCTCCCAAGTAGCTGGGATTACGGTGCCCGCCATCATGCCCAGCTTATATATATATATATATATATATACACACACACACACACATATATATATATATAGAGAGAGAGAGAGAGAGTGTGAGTGTGTGTGTGTGTGTGTGTAGCTTTTAAAGCCCTTTTTTTGTCAGGTATCAGGGGAAGGAGCCTGCTCTCCCAGAGTGAGAAAGCCTAGGCTGGGGTTTCTCAAAGAGGGCCCATGGAACCACCTGGCTTGGAGCCATCAGGGTCGAGCTAGGATGTGACGGGACCTAATGGGCAGTTGTGAACCAGCTCCCTCTGGCTGCTGGGAGGGGTCAGACTGTGAGGGCAGAAGCTGGACCAGGATTGGGGTCGTAGAAGTGGAAGAGGCAGGTGGGTTCGGGAAGAGTTTAGAAGGTAGAGCCAAGAGGTCTTACTCAAGGAGGAGTAGGACAGAAACAAGACTGACCGTGGGCCTGGGAGGATGAGAAAGTCTTGAAGGAGAGAAGATTTGAAGAGGGAAAAATGCAGAATTCAATTTGGCTGCACTGGCCTGCAGCGAGTTCAACACCGAGTGGACGAGTCAAGAGTGGCTAGATGTGGGGTCCTGGGGTTCAGGGTTGCAGCCCCGGCTGGAGACCTCGGTGTGGGCATTGAGAGCTGGGACACGGGATGAGGCCATTATGAAAGGAGAACTACAGGAGCTAAGAGAGGTTCCCAGGCCTGAGTCTGGGGCTCTCCCTCCTTTGCCGACAAGGTCAGGGAGATGAGGAGAAGCAGCAGAGGGGACCACGGAGGGACTGCAGGGGGGTGGGCGGAGACCAGGGCAGAGGGCTCCTGGAGGCCTCACAGGAGGGGATCTTTGGGGAAAAGGGGGCCAGCGGCAGGGGGTCCAGGAGCTGGAGGTTCCTGGATAAAATGGGGGCTTGGCTGGGCGTGGTGGCTCACACTTGTAATTCCAGCACTTTGGGAGGCTGAAGTGGGAGGATTGTTTGAGGCCAGGAGTTCAAGACCAGCCTGGGCAACATAGTGAGACTGTTGCTACAAAAAAATTAAAAGATTAGGCTGGGCGTGGTGGCTCATGTCTGTAATCCCAGCACTTTGGGAGGCCGAGGCGGGCGGATCACGAGGTCAGGAGATTGAGACCATCCTGGCTAACACAGTGAAACCCCGTCTCTGCTAAAAATACAAAAAATTAGCTGGGCCTGGTGGCGGGCGCCTGTAGTCCCAGCTACTTGGGAGGCTAAGGTGAGAGTATCACTGAGCCCAGGAGTTGGAGGTTACAGTGAGCCATGATTACACCACTGCACTCCAGCCTGGGCGACAGAGCAAGACCCTGTCTCAAAAAATAAATACATAAAAAATAAACAAAATGGGTGCTCTTCCACCTTGATGGGTGGATCAGAAGATCTGCAAGAGGGGGATTAAGTCATGCGGAAGGGACTAGAAGGAGCAATGGCAGAAGCGTGTCCTGGATATGGGCGATGCTGCTTAATCCAAGGAGAAGGCAGAGGTGGTGTGTGCAGATGCACCCCAGGAGTTGGGCGGGAGAAGGGGTCCCTGTGGTTGCCTGATGGTACTCTGTCCCCAGTAACGTTGCCTGCAGGGTCAGGAACCAGAAGCATAATATGAGACAGAGGTGATGGAGGTGAAGGCGGGGTAGAGGGAGAATGGGTTTCTTGGAGCATGAAGTTCACTGTTAAGGAAATGTTGCAGGATTTCTGAGCAGCGCTGAGAACCCACCAGAGGCTCACCAGTCTGCAGCCCGACCTCAACCAGGGCAGGGCTGTGTCTACACAGGCAGGAGGGCACTAAGGGTGGCGCTCATGTGGACATCTCCACTCCGTCCATACAGTAAAGAACCACTGCCCTGAGTCCCTGCATGTCCCCATCCCAAACCTCTCCCAGAGGCCCTGGACCTCTCATGTGGAAACTGCCAGAAGCCTCTGGGACACTGCCTAGGGTCCCAGCCCCATCTGCTCTGTTCCACGACGGGGCCAATTGCTACACTTTTCGTTATTTTTTTTTTTTTTTGAGATGGATTCTCGCTCCGTCACCCAGGCTGGAGTGCAGTGGCGCGATCTTAGCTCACTGCAACCTCTGCCTCCCCGGTTCAAGTGATTTTTCCTGCCTCAGCCTCCTGAGTAGCTGGGATTACAGGCTCGCGCCACCACACCCAGATAATTTTTATATTTTAGTAGAGACGGGGTTTCACCATGTTGGCCAGGCTGGTCTCGAACTCCTGACCTCAAGTGATCCGCCCATCTTGGCCTCCCAAAGTGCTGGGATTATAGACGTGTGCCACTGCACTTGGTGAATTGCTACATATTTTGATGACTCTTTATGACCTTATGGTCCCCAATCACATCTTCACCCACCCCTTCCACAGCCCCTCAGGATGCCCTGATGGTCTCACCCCTTCCATTCCCATTCTGAGAAGGACCAGAGCGAGCTGTGATCCAGGCTCCCACTGAGGCCTCCGTCCTCCACAGAGCACATTAAAAACACACCAGCTGGGCACAGTCGCAGGGGCCTGTAGTCCCAGCTACCCACGAGGCTGAGGCAGGAGAATCACTTGAGCCCAAGAGTTCGAGGTCAGTCTGGACAGCATAGCAAGACCCCATCTCTAAACCCAAAAAACACACAAATCTAGCCCAATGCCCAGGCTGTGCTGCCATTCCCATCAGAGCACTGAGTCAGTCGAGACAGACACCCAGCCCTCAGGCAGACCCTAAACAAGCCAAAACATCATCACTACGTTTACTGTGGGAAATGCTCAGAGGGCAACAGGTCTGTCCAAGATGGCCTGCTCTCAACACAGGTCCTGTGTGCCTTAGCCTATGTCATGAGAAAGAAAAGCAAAAACAAAGAAAAGGGCCGGAGCCTGGATCCTGCCCAAAATAACGGCGTGGCTCCTCTAGGAAGGGGAGGTGACATGTACAGGCCCCCCACAGCTGACCTCCCTGAAGTGCCCACTCGAGGCCATCCTGGCTATTAGACCCTCGCATGTGTCCCCTGAGAGCGAGGAGCTATGATGATTCCACCACAAATGAGGAAACCAGAGCAGGGAGATCAAAAGACTGGTGTGTAGACAGGCCAGGCCTGGACCGCACCCTCTGTCTCCCACAGGTCCATGCAAATTTTGATGCCACTGCCCAAACCCTTCTTCCAGGGACATCTTACTTGCAAAGAGAGGTCAGAGCAGCTCTAAGAGGCTGAGCATGGTGGCTCATGCCTGTATTCCCAGCATTTTGGGAGGCTGTGTCAGGAGGATCGCTTGAGCCCAGGAGTTTGAGACCAGCCTAGGCAATATGGCAAGACCTCATCTCTACAAAAAACACAAAAACAAAACAAAACAAAACAAAACAAAATTAGCTGGGCACAGCTGCACACCTGTAGTCCCAGCAACTCAGGAGACTGAGGTGGGAGGATCATTTGAAGCCAGGAGTTTCAGACCTGCCTGAGCGACATGGGGAGACCCCATCACTACAAAAAATTTTAAAAATTATCCAGGCATGGTGGTGGGCACCTGTGTCTCAGCTCCTTGGGAGGCTGAGGTGGGAGGATTGCTTGAGCCTGGAAGGTTGAGGCTGTAGTGAGCTGTGATTGCACCACTGCACTCCAGCCTGGGCAACAGAACGAGACTCTGTCTCAAGAAACAAAATAAAACCAAAAACAGAAGCTCTAAGAGCTGCTCTGCTGGGAAGGAGTTTGGGGGGACAGAGGCCTCCTTGTATGGCTTGAGCACCCCTACCCTAGTGATGCCCCAAGTCCCATCCAGAAACCTTGGGGGGCATAGCAGCCCTGTGCCTTCACACCTGGGGGCTAGGCTACCTGAACAACTCTGAGAGGAGTTTTCGGGACGCACGAGCGCGCAGCACTTACCAGAGACAGTGACCACGATGTACTGCTGGGGTGCAGGCGACGGGGTGGGCGCACCAGTCGGCTGTGAGGGTGCGGGTACAGCCGGGAGCTCCGTCACGTACTGCTTCTGGCTGCCCGGTGGCTGTGCCTGGGGCTGGGGGCTCTGCAGCTCGGTGACATATTGGGGCTGAGGGGTGGCAGCAGCGGTGGGCGGCTGTGGGGGCTGGGGTGCCGCTGGGGGTGGTGGCGGTGGCGGCTGAGGCTGGGCTTGTGGCGGGGCCTGTGGCGGCTGGGATGGTGGCGGGGCTGCCTGTAGCTCAGTATACGCCTGTGTTGCCATGCCAACGGTGGGGAAAATGATAATAAATAAGGCTTTTTTTTTTTTTTTTTTATTCCTTGGGAAGAAAGACGGGGCGGGGGGAGAGAAAAACAAAACAAAACAAAAGAAGGAAAAACAGGAATTAATCCACAGGCAGAGAAAGCAGGGACAGCTCTGGGCTCCCTGGAGATATGCTTGGGTTCATCACTAACTTAATTAAATCCCCAGGCTGGTGGCCAGAAATATCCAACCTGTCACTGCAGGGGGACCGGCTGTAGACCAGGGCTGGAGCCCCACTCCGCACCCCCGACTCACCCCAAGCCAGGACTCCTGCCTTCCCAGTCCCTGGTACCCAGAGACCCCCACATCCATGTAGGATCGCATTTCCCCCCACTGCGGGGAAACTTGGGCCCGTGTGGTTGCTCTGTGCCCTCACCCAGAGAAAAATGGTACAGTTCTCACTGGTTCAGTCTCAAATGCCAGGGGCTGCCCCCTGCCTTGCCTCCATCTCCTTAGCTGAGGACCCCAAGTGGGCACTTCCTGAGGGCTCCTGCAGGCCAGGCATGGGGCTGGGCACTTTCCCTATGTTAGTTCACCTTTTAAAAATATACATTAGGCCGGGCGCAGTGGCTCACGCCTGTAATCCCAGCACTTTGGGAGGCCGAGACGGGCGGATCACGAGGTCAGGAGATCGAGACCATCCTGGCTAACACGGTGAAACCCCGTCTCTACTAAAAAATACAAAAAGCTAGCCAGGTGAGGTGGCTGGCGCCTGTAGTCCCAGCTACTCGGGAGGCTGAGGCAGGAGAATGGCGTAAACCCGGGAGGCGGAGCTTGCAGTGAGCTGAGATCTGGCCACTGCACTCCAGCTCGGGCGACAGAGCAAGACCCCGTCTCAAAAAAAAAAAAAAAATACAAAAAATTAACCGGGCATGGTGGCGGGCGCCTGTAGTCCCAGCTACTCGGGAGGCTGAGGCAGAAGAATGGCATGAACCCAGGAGGCGGAGCTTGCAGTGAGCCAAGATCACGCCACTGCACTCCAACCTGGGCAGCAGAGTGAGACTCTGTCTCAAAAAAAAAAAAAAATAATAATAATAATAAAATAAAATATATATTAGGCCAGGCACAGTGGCTCACACACGTAATTCCAGCACTTTGGGAGGCTGAGGCAAGCAGATCGCTTGAGGTCAGGAGTTTGAGACCAGCCTGGCCAACATGGTGAAACCGCATCTCTACTAAAAATACAAAATTTAGCCGGGCATAGTGGTGAATACCCGTAGTCTCAGCTGTTCCGGAGGCTGAGGCAGGAGAATCACTTGAACCTGGGAGGCAGAGGTTGCAATGAGCCAAGATTGCACCACTGCACTCCAGCCTGGGCAACACAGCAAGACTCTGTCTGAATATATATGTGTGTGTGTGTGTGTGTGTGTGTGTGTATATATATTTTTATTTATATGTTGAAATATACATATACATCTATAAATATACATATATGTGTGTATATAGTATGCGTATATTGAAATATGCATATATATGTATATATGTATATTTATATTATATATGTAATGTAAATATGTATACATATATACATTATGTGTATATGTATATTTATATACACATAGAGAGATAGATACATATAATTATTTTTTTCAGGGACGGGAGTTTCATTATCATGCCCAGGTTGGTCTTGAACTCCTGGGCTCAAGCGATTCTCCCGCCTTAGCCTCCCAAAAAGTGCTGGGATTCTAGGTGTGAGCCACCACGCCCGGCCTATTTCATTTTAAACTTTCCAACAACCATGTCTGGGTTTGGGTTCTGTCTGCTAGATAGGGAGCTGAGGCTCAGAGAGGTTAAGGTGCTTGCCCCAGGCCACACAGCGGGGAAGTGGCAGGGCTGCATTTGAACTCTGGTGTTCGGCACTCCTGACTCATCAGTTTATTGCCGGGAAGCAGAGTCATGGGGAAAGCTGTCTCCCGGGGACCCGTGCCAGTTCCCTGCGTGCCTGCCATCTGGACTTGGGATTCTGATCAGCATTCCCAGTGGGAAGGTGTTTTGAGTCCAAAAAGCTCCTGTGAGCTGCATGAGGCCACAGGGGCTTTTTGGGCCCTCTGCCCGGGGGCAGTTATGGGTCTTGACACCAGATGTAAGCTCATCAGTGGGACAGTACCCTTCTGTGGCCAGGGGCCACGGAGCTGGGAGCAGGCCCAGGCTGCACTGAGAACCTGGCAGCTGTGGCTGACCTCAGAACAGGGCCGGCCTTGGCCGAGCTCAGTGGCTCACGTCTGTAATCCCAACACTTTGGGAGGCCGGGGCGGCTGTATCACCTGAAGTCAGGCGTTCAAGACCAGCCTGGTCAACATGGTGAAACCCCGTCTCTACTAAAAATACAAAAATCAGCTGGGCATGGTGGCACGTGCCTGTAATCCCAGCTACTTAGGAGGCTGAGGCAGGAGAATCGCTTGAAACTGGGAGGCGGAAGTTGCAATGAGCCGAGATCTTGTCACTGCACTCCAGCCTGGGCAACAGAGTGACACTCTGTCTCAAAAAAAAAAAAATTAAACGGGAGTAGTGGTGCGCGCCTGTAATCCCAGCTACTCAGGAGGCTGAGGTGGGAGAATCGCATGAACCTGGGACGTGGAAGTTGCAGTGAGCTGAGATTGTGAGATTGCTCCACTGCACTCCAGCCTCAGTGACACAGCAACACCCTGTCTCAGAGCAAAACAAAACAAAAGGAAAGAACAGGGCGGGACTGGCTGCTAAAGGGCGTGTCCCTCTCCTAGGTGCTGGGCTGGGCATGGCCTCCCTCGTCTCAGCCCTGCTGCAGCAGGGGATCGGCAGATGGTTTGGGGACCCTTGTACTTATGAGCCCTATCCCCAGGTCCGAAGCATTTGAGAGACAATGGGACAGAGGCATGAGTGGTTAAGAGGAAAGGCTCCACCTCCATGCTTTTGTGGCTCCTGCCTGGCCCCGGAAGGCATTTGGGTCTGAGAGCCCTGCCTGCAGCTGGCTGTCACACCGGGCAGTACTGCATCCTGGCTGGCAACTGGACCAGAGCCTCTTCTGCACTAACACTCAGCACCTGTGTGCCACCATGTTCCCAGGTGGCCCTCCAGCCGCAGGGTGACCCTCAAAGGAAGGAGGAGGTAAAAAACAACGACTGTTGTTGGTTGACCAGGAGCCCCCAGAGCCCTCCACTGAGGTCACCTCCTCCTGGCAGCCGTGTGAGGGAGGCACCATCATGTCCATTTTACAGTTGAGCAAGGCTGAGGGGTAGGCTGCTGAAAGCCTTGAGCAACTGGTGATGGGGGGATTGAACGCAGGTCTTTCTGACCCCCAGATACATATGTCAGCCTCCATCCCCACTCAGGATGCCAGGCACAGGGCTCATTTGCTTTTTTTTTTTTTGAGACGGAGTATCACTGTCATCCAGGCTGGAGTACAGTGGTGCGATCTCGGCTCACTGCAACCTCTGCCCCCACGGGTTCAAGCAATTCTCCTGCCTCAGCCTCCCGAGTAGCTGGGACTACAGGAACCTGCCACCACACCCGGCTAATTTTTGTGTTTTTAGTGGAGACAGGGTTTCACCATGTTGGCTGGGCAGGTCTCGAACTCCTGACCTCAAGTAATCCACCTGCCTCGGCCTCCCAAAGTGCTGGGATTACAGGCATGAGCCACTGCGCCCAATCTTCATTTGCTTCTTAAAGTCAGTACACGGCATCTTGCCAGTTCTTCCAACAGGGAGACCCAAGCGTCACCTGCAGAGGTTACACCCCCTGCCAAAGGCCGCAGTTAAGGGCAGCAGAACTGGCGAGGGGGAAGTCAGCCCGAGCAGCCCACAGGAGGCCGGGCAGTGCAGTGGTTCCCATCCTTCAGGCCTCCCTGTGCCTCCCTCCCCCTGGGTTCCAGGTTCTGCCCTTGGATGCTGAACTCAAGAGGTGTCGGAGTTAGCAGTGGGGCAAGGCAGGTGAGAAACAAGCCCTGGACAGGGATGGATGTGCCATGATTTGAACTTGGCTTCCTCCTAGCTGTGTGACTTTTGAGGGGAGTCTCTACGGCTCCATCTGTGAAATGGGAGGACGGCTGGCCCTAAAAGGCGGGGCCTCTGAGGAGTTCAACCTGATCCTGTGGGCAGCGCGTGGCCAGGCATCTGGCATGCTATAAGCACTCAGGAAATGGCTCTGGCTCCCTTCACTGCCCAGGGCCCTTTAACACAGTTCCAGGAAAGATGAAAATACTCCTGGCCCTGCCTCCCTTCCAGCGTCCAGAGCTTTGGGCTGCTGAGGATGAAGGAAACAGGATCTTACACTTGCCTCTTGGGTGTGCCCTCTGGGCTTGCGGCAGGCTGGGAAGGGACCCCAGGACCCTCCTGGCTGGAGGGAACTGAGCTGACAGGGCCCTGGGGCCACGCTTCCTGCCAGGTGAGGTCACTCTGGTAGGAGGAGTGGAGGCAGACAGGATGAGAAGCCGTTTGGGGTCTTCCCATCTAGCAGGTGGCCAGCCTTAGTGCTCCAAGGCCCAGGCACTCGGGCAGCAGGGAAACTTGCCCACCATGAGAGAGAAAAGGCTACTGCCTGCCTTGAACAGGACGAAGACCATCTTCCTCCAGTCCCTGCCCTCCCCAAACTCCTTCTGCCAGAGTTAGACAGGAGGAGGTTCCTCACACCATCGGGTCCAAATCTGGCCCAGCTCGGGTACTCAAGTCACTATAGCCAATGACCCTTCATCTGCCTGGTGTGAGACCCTCACCCACATGAACGCTGGCACTGTTTCTTAACTCATGAACATATTACCAACCTTCTTCTGGGCCTCAGTTTGCCTGTCACCTGGGGATAACGAGAACACCCAATTCATCAAATTCCTACAAAGATCCAATGAGATCAGGCCGGGTGCAGTGGCTCACACCTATAATCCCAGCACTTTGGGAGGCCGAGGCAGGTGGATCACCTGAGGTCAGGAGTTTGAGACCAGCCTGGCCAACATGGCGAAAACCCATCTCTACTAAAAATACAAAAATTGGCCAGGTATGGTGGCTTGTGCCTGTAGTCCCAGCTATTCAGGAGGCTGAGGCAGGAGAATCACTTGAACCCGGGAGGCAGAGGGTGCAGTGAGCAGAGATCACACCACTGCAATCCAGCCTGGGTTACTGGGTGACAGAGCAAGACTCTGTTTCAAGAAAAAAAAAAAACAAAGATCCAGTGAGATCAGCTCAGCACCCAATAAACACTGATAAGTGGCAGGTGTTATTATTCATTCAACAAATATCCAAGCCAGGTTGGGATAGAGGAGGAAGGAGAGAGGATCTTCAAGCTCTTGGGAGGGGACACCAAGAGGAAATCCAACCTAAGCTTTCATTGGCAATATCATGCAGATTCCTGGGCTCTGCTGCCCAGTGAGTCTGAAATGGCCCCAGAGTCTGTTTCAGCTAGTCCCTTAGATGATTCTGAGGCAGCCAGTCCTGACAGCACTCTGAGAAATGCTGGCCTTGGCTTTCTCAGCCCTAAGAGAGCTGGCCCCTTGTGGCCCCTCCCACAAAGAAAGGGCTTTAAAAGCTCCTCACTTACTGGCTCTTTCTCCTCCTAGGGACAAATCCCATGGGCCTCATCCCTTCCACTCAGGGGCAAGAAGAGGAGGTGATGATTAATTTCTAAAAGGCTAAGCTCAAAAGGAGGAGGTGGGAGATCAAGGAACAACCAAACCAACTTCTGTATTGGAGGCCTTCTCAGCACTGTGATTGTCAATCTTTTTCCTACAATTATTTGACCAAAGAGCCCTTTTCTACCTTTTAAGGAGCCTATATTAAGCAATTATGCAGGTTTGTTCCCTAGAGAGAAATAAATCACATACATAGCATGAGGTATTGTCCATATATTTGAGCATGAGAACCCTTTCTTTATGGAGCCTGGTACATAAAACGAGGGCATTACTGAACAAACCGTTCCTTGGCAATGAATCTGCCAAGAAAAGCACTAGTGGCTGCACCTATCTTCAAAGCCAGCAGCTGTTTATGGAGACTGTTTAAATCTATTACTTTAAATGAGGGCTTGGCAAAGTTCTGTAAAGGGCCAAGCAGTAAACATTTTCAGTTTTGTGGCTAGTCTTTGCAGCAGTTGTTCAACTCTGCCACTGTAATGTGAAAGTGGCCATGCACAATAGGTAAACAAATGAGCAGGCTGTGTGCGAATAAAACTTTATTTCTAGACACTGAGATTTTAACTTCATGTAATTTTCACATATCATGAAATATAATTCCAGTTTTGATATTTCCAATAATTTTAAAATATAAAAATCATTCTTCGCTCACCAGCCAAACAAAAATAGGCAGCAGGCCATAGTTTGTTGACCCCTGTGTTGGTTTTTTTTTTTTTTTTTTTTTTTTGAGGCAAAGTTTCGCTCTTGTTGCCCAGGCTGGAGTGCAATGGCACAGTCTCTGCTTACTGCAACCTCTGCCTCCCAGGTTCAAGCGATTCTCCTGCCTCAGCCTCCTGAGGAACTGGGATTACAGGTGCCCGCCACCATACCTGGCTAGCTTTTGTATTTTTAGTACAGATGGGGTTTCACCATGTTGGCCAGGCTGGTCTTGAACTCCTGACCTCAGGTGATCCTCCCACCTTGGCCTCCCACAGTGCTGGGATTACAGGCACGAGCCACAGCGCCTGGTCTGACCCCTGTTTTGGATGCCAGATTCTCTAATTAAATGGTTTACATATTCAGCAAGGCCCTCCCAAAAACATAGAAAGAAAACTCACTCTCTTCATCTGTAGAATGGCTTCAATAATGAACTTGCAGAAGAATGGTAAAATTAAATGGGATGATGTGTGTTTCTCTCATCCTCTATATTCAATTCATTTAGAAGATTTGTCAATTACTCCTCCAAAATATATCCTAGAGGCCGGGTGTGGTGGCTCATGCCTGTGATCCCAGCAATTTGGAAGGCCGAGGTGGGTGGATCATTTGAGGTCAGGAGTTTGAAGCCAGTCTAGCCAACATGGGGAAACCCCGTCTCTACTAAAAATACAAAAATTAGCTGGGCATGGTGGTGTGTGGCTGTAATCCCAGCTACTCAGGAGGCTTAGGCAGGAGGATTGCTTGCGTCTGGTGGGGCAAAGGTTGCAGTGAGATGAGATTGTGCCACTGCATGCAAACAAATACACACACACACACACACACACACACATCTCCTAATGACTGGGCACAGTGCTCACATCTATAATCCCATCACTTTGGGAGGCCAAGATTGGAGGATCACTTGAGCCCAGGAGTTCAAGACCAGCCTAAGCAACGAAGTGATGCCTTATCTCTATAAAAAACTGCAAAAATCAGTTAGGCATAGTACCCCTCACCTGAAGTCCCCGCTGCTTGGGAGGCTGGGGTGGGAGAATCATTTGAGCCTAGGAGTTCCAGGCTTCAGTGAGCTATGATCACACCACCGCACTCCAGTCTGGGCAACAGAACAAGACCCTGTCACTTTAAAATATATCCTGGACAGGCATGG
Source organism: Papio anubis (assembly GCF_008728515.1). Lineage (NCBI taxonomy): Eukaryota > Metazoa > Chordata > Mammalia > Primates > Cercopithecidae > Papio > Papio anubis. Next base: position 38,044,501 of record NC_044995.1, on the reverse strand, counting down.
CGGCTCACGCCTGTTATCTCAGCACTTTGAGAGCCCAGGGCAGGAAGACTGCTTGAGCCAGAAGTTTGAGACCAGTCTTAGCAGCATAGCTGAGACTCCATCTCGACAAAAAAATTTTAAAAACTGTAAGAGGCTGAGGTGAAGAATTGCTTGAACCCAGGAGGCAGAGGTTACAGTGAGCCTCTCTGCAAAAAAAAAGAAAAAAAGAATGCTGCAGATCCATTCCTGCCTCACGGCCTTGGCCCCACCTCTTTCTCCCACCTGGCGTGCTGTCCCCACCGCCACCTTCACGGCTGGCTTCTCCTCCTTATTCAGGTCTCAGCTCATATGCATTTCCTTGGGTCTAAAGCACATAGCACTATTTTATTTGCTTACTGACACTGTGTTTCCCTGTTGAGTTTATTTTCTTTCTTTTTCATTTTTTAGAGACAGGGTCTTGCTCTGTTGCCCAGGCTGGAGTGCAGTGGCACAATCACAGCTCACTGTAACCTTGAATTCCCGGTCACAAGTGATCCTCTGGCCTCAGTCTCCAGAGAGCAAGGGACTACAGGCTCAAAGGCGACAATTCTTTCACTAATTTTTAATCTTTTGGCAAACGGGTCTCAGCCATGTTGCCCAGGCTGGTCTCAAACTCCTGAGCTTAAGTGATCCTCGTGTCTCAGCCTCCCGAAATGCTGGGATTACAGGCATGAGCCACTGTGTCTGGCTGAATTTATTTTCTTCTTCCTAGTTCCTCTTCCCTCCATGACTGGAAAGGTAAGTTCCCCAACGGCAGAGACCTGGTGGGCCTTGCCCCTCACTCTGTCTCAGCTCCTAGAAAACTGACAGACAAGGCCGGGAGCAGTGGCTCACACCTGTAATCCCAACATTTTGGGAGGCCGAGGCGGGCAGATCACCTGAAGTCAGAATTCAAGTCTAACCTGGCCAACCTGGTGAAACCCTGTCTCTACTAAAAATACAGAAATTAGGCTGCTGCGTGGGCTCACACCTGTAGTTCCAGCACTTTGGGAGGCCAAAGCGGGTGGATCACCTGAGGTCAGGAGTTCCAGACCAGCCTGGCCAACATGGTGAAACCCCTGTCTGTACTAAAAATACAAAAATTAGCCGGGCATGGTGGCAGGCACCTGTAATCCCAGCTACTTGGGAGGCTGAGGCAGGAGAATCTCTTGAACCTGTGAGGCGGAGGTTGCAATGCAAATCACGCCATGTTGCACTCCAGCCTGGGCAACAAGAGAGAAACTCCATCTCAAAAAAACCATACCAACACAAAACAAAAATTAGCTGGGCATGGTGGCAGGCATCTGTATTCCCAGCTACTTGGGGGGCTGAGGCAGGAGAATTGCTTGAACCCGGGAGGTGGAGGTTGTGGTGAGCTGAGATCATGCCACTGCACTCCATCCTGGGTGACAGAGTAGGACTCTGTCTCAAAAAAAAAAAAAAAAAAGAAAAGAAAACTAGCAGGCACATAGTGGGGGTTTCGACTCTTACTGTCCAGGCAGCATAAACGATGCACCAGAACACACTGCTAGTGAGCAGCAAAGGCAGGTTCCAGTCTACCGACTGCTGAGACCTTGTGAGAAAGTTACTTCCTCCTGCCAGTAGCCGGCTTGTGCTACAGAGCCAGGCAATGCCTTCTGGTCCAGAACAGGCCTGGGGAGCACGTGGGAGTCTCTCTAGCCTAGGAAGACCACGTCCTGTGCAGCTGCTATCGAAGGCAGCATCTCTGGGAGGGGCAGCCTGACCATCCCCTTCCCCGAGATGCTCAGGTACATGACAGAGGAGAAGGGTGAGGACCTCGGCTCCAGAAACACCATTTCTAGCTCCCCACCTTTCCCACAATGTCCACATCCCCACTCACCCAGCTGCCTCCTGGAAGGCTTGGGACTGAGTCTAGGCCTGAGCCCAAGTAGCATTTTGTTTGTTTGTTTTGAGACAGAGTCTTGCTCTGTCACCCAGGCTCGAGTGCAGTGGCACGGTCTTGGCTCACTGCAACTTCCGTCTCCCTGGTTCAAGGGATTCTCCTGCCGCAGCCTCCTAAGTAGCTGGGACTACAGTCATGTGCTACCATGCCCAGCTACTTTTTGTATTTTTGGTAGAGCTAGGGTTTCATCATGTTGGCGAGGCTGGTCTCGAACTCTTTACCTCAAGTGATCCACCCGCTTTGGCCTCCCAAAGTACTAGGGGAGTGAGCACCCAAATTGAGACACTGTACCTGGCCAGGATTTTTCTTTCTAGTGACTCTCCTAAAGCCGGAGAACGGCCATTCAGCAGCAAGGGGAGTGACTTTCCCACTACAAACTGGATTCCTGGTAGCCAGCTTCCTGGCTCCCTGTCATCCACCCACACAGTCCAGCAAGCGAGACGCGGGTCAACCTTTAAAGCCACGAGGGCTCTCACTGGATTCAAAATGATAAAAATAAAAGCCAACTGTGTATTTCCGAGGGTTGAACAGGAAGTGACAATCACCATAACAGCAGAGGCTAACATTAACATAACTACGTTAGCAATTACTTTGTATTTAGTTAGTTTCAGCAATTCCTATGTATTTGAGGTTCCACAGGCATTATTTTCCGGGATCCACAGCACAGAAACATGAGATTGAAAGGATTACCAAGGACTACTGCCCCTAGATGAAAGGAGGGAAAACCGAGGCCCAGAGAACTTAAGTAACTCGCCTAAGAGCACACAGCTAGAAAAGCTGACTGTTTCAAGTCTGCTTCAAACCAACCTACTGTTCTCTTCCTAGTCAAATGACTCCTCAGGCCCTTCACCTGTAAATGGAACTAGTGACTAAGGCAGTCAACAAGACCACATAATTGGTAACATCACTTTCTGCTCAGTTAGCTTTTTCTTTTTCTTTTTCTTTTTGAGACAAGAGTCTCACTCTCTGTTGCCCAGACTGGAGTGCAGTGGCCCGCGATCTCGGCTCACTGCAACTTCCGCCTCCCAGGCTCAAAAAATTCTCGTGCCTCAGCCTCCTGAGTAGCTAGGATTACAGGTATGTGTCACTACGCCTGGCTAATTTTTTGTAGAGATAGGGTTTAACCATGCTGGCCAGGCTGGTCTCAAACTTCTGACCTCCAGGTGATCCACCCATCTCAGCCTCCCAAAGTGCTGGGATTACAGGCGTGAGCCACCACGCCCAGCCTGCTCAGTTAGCCTTTCTAAGAAGTGCTAGCCGGGCGTGGTAGCTCACGCCTGTAATCCCAGCACTTTGGGAGGCTGAGGCGGGTGGATCACGAGGTCAAGAGATAAAGACCATCCTGACCAACATGGTGAAACCCCGTCTCTACTAAAAATACAAAAATTAGCCAGGCATGATGGCGCTCGCCTGTAGTCCCAGCTACTCAGGAGGCTGAGGCAGGAGAATCGCTTGAACCTGGGAGGCAGAGGCTGCAGTGAGCTGAGATCAAGCCACTGCGCTCCAGCCTGGCAACAGAGCGAGACTATGTCTCCAAAAAAAAAAAAAAAGTGCTGATGATCCTTCTAGCAACTTGGCATTTCTAGCTTTCTTGTTTGCTTGTTTGTTTTACTGAAAAGTAATCTCCACCTGTCCTAACTTTCAAAGAGTCCCTGCCTCCTCTAAAAAGGGCCTGGGCTAGAAAAAGTACCTGGAGAAGTGAGGACCCGCCAACCCCCACCAGACTAATCTCAAACTCTTGGGGAAAAGCCTGAAATGATCCTTTTCCTTGGAATTTATTGACTAATTTAAAAGGAAACGGCTGCAGTTTGCACACTGACACTAAGCTCAAAAGCAAGACGGAGAATAACCCAAGGAGACTTGGCCTGGCTGGCTACTTAAAAAAAAAATTTTTTTTTCCCCGAGCTGGCAGGATATTGTCACCCTAAAAAGCAGTGGCAAAGATTATCCTCTCACAAATATGGATAGCTTCCCCTTTCCTCTGACCGCTCCTGCCCACGTGGCCCTAGAGGCTGGGACCTTGTCAGTGACATGTGACTCGGTTGACACTCATTTGACACAAAAACATGTGTCTGGCCAAGAGAAGCGGCTTTAAAAAAATCTAAGAAATTTCCTGAGGCGCCATTTGGTCCCCCGTTCCCAGTAGGGGAGACCTCAGTGGGCAGGACCTAGAAACGTCCCATCACCAGGAACAAACCCCTGCAACCCCAAACCAGGAAACATCAGGTCTCAAACAGCAGCCCAGAGAAAAGCACTCAGGTTTCTGTTCCTCTAAAGCAGTCCCTCATGATCACTCCTCCCTGCCATGAACTTTGATTTCTGCAAACCAAATCCTCCACGCTAAAGCCAAATCGATTCCTAGCTCCTCCATGAAACTCCTCCCAGAGAGAAGGTGGCAGGTTTAGGAGTGGGCTGCAGTGTTGAAATCAGGACTAGCTGACAGTTATTTTATCAAACCAAATTCAGAAACAGTAGATAGAAGGAAAAAGTTCAAAGATAAGCCGTAAGCGAAATTCCTGGAAGGAATGAGGAGTCCCCGTACTGCAGAAAAAGGGCGATGTCAATGATTCTCCCCATTTTATAGGATGGAAAACCGAGGCCTCAGATGGACAGGCACTTGTACAAGCTCTGAGTCCTGGGGACAACTGCAAGGTTCTTAAGGAAGAAGACAATCGCTTAGGGATCTGGAAGGAGGCCCGGGTGATGGTTGCCCCACCTGGTTCCGGAGGTGGAGGTTGGGGAGACCCAGCGGGCCCCGCCCATACTTTCCCTCCTGGTCCCGCCCACCCACCTTGGCCCCGCCTCGTCCCTCCCTCGCTCCCATTGGCCCAGCCTCCCCAGGCCCGCCCCTTCGCGCCTCCCGACATATAAAAGCCCCCCGCCCCGGCCAGCCGACCTCCACTAGCCGCCGGCCTGCGAGCGCCCGCCCCTCGCGGGGGCCGGGCCGCGGGGACGGGGGCGGGTGGTGTCGTTCCAGCCGGGCCCCGGCCCCCTCCCCCACGGTCCAGACAGTCGCCGCCGCCATTTTGACCGCCCGCCCCTTCCCCCCGGACTGTGATTACAGAGACATCCACCGCCCCGGCCCCGCCGCCCGCCTCGGCCCGGCCAGCCACCCCGGGGCCGCCCCGGTTACCTCCGCTTCTCCCCACTGCTCTCTCGGAAAGGCTTTTCGGAGGTCTCGGAGTCGATGTTGGGAAGGGGACTGGACGTGCTGGGGTCCCCGGGCCAGGCCGGGGGGGTGGGGGTGGGGGTCGGCCGGGCGGTTGTTGTTGTTGACTCGCGTTGCCGGGTTGCTTGGTCGCCACGACTACCGTGGCTATGGCGCCTCCGTTTCCCTCACCGGGGCAACTGTTGCTACCCACCCTACTTACGTCACGCGCTGGGGGCGGGGCCCCGGGTGATTGGCGGCGCCAGGAGAACTGATTGGACGGCGCCAGGCCTTGCAGATAAACTATTGGTCCCAATGCATGCTTTTCAACACCCTCTCGACTTCCCAGCGATCTGATTCATCGGTATGAATGTCTATCAAAAGAAACTGAACCCTCAAAGGCAGCCGGGCCCGTCACTCCCGCAGGGAAGCAGCTGGCTAAGAATAAAGGGGTGGGACTTGTGAGGACGGGATTGGTTTGCCGCTGTAAAATCGACCTCCTGGTTCGACTAAAAGGACGTCAATCTACCAAAGGTTTGCCGCGCTCTCTAGCTGGAAGTCGTGCGCATGCTTGGCACGCAAGGCCGATTGGGAGTTGTAGTTCGCTCCTGCGTATACTTTACATGTCTTACCGAATTAAAAAGGCGAGAAAGGAAGGCTCCGCTCCAGATTTCTCTCTCGCTCGGTGGGCCAGTTTCTGGCCTCTTGCGCTGACGTCAAGGGAGGAATGCGGTGACGCAGCGCAGACCCTCTGTGACGACAGCAGCGAAGGCCGGGCTCGGGGTTCCATTACGTCACTGGGCGCGCATTACCCCGCCTCCACTGCCCATGGCCGCGTCGGGGTTGGGTGGACGCGGGAGGCCGGGGCGGGGTTCGATCCCAGCTCCCACCCGCTGGGGCGACATCCTCCTCCACCCAAGCCTGCCAGACAGCGCGGCCGCCGCGCCCTCTGCCGCCTCCCGGTCCCCTCCAGCCGGAAAAGGTCACCGCTGCCTGGGTGATCGCGGCTATCTCTGCCCTGCAGGCGGTGCGGCCGCCCTGGGAAAGGTCTCTGCAAGGCGGGGGACTTCATTAGCGGCTTCAACCGCGGTAGATAAGCAAAGGTCAGCTCCCGGCCCAGCCCAGGGAGCTCGGTCCGCCCAGGAGAGCTCACCACAGTCCCCGCCACACACACACCTCCCACACATACGCTCCTCCGTGCCTCAGTTTCCTCAAGTGACTGTCCCGGTGCTGCAGGACGAGAAGAGACAGAAACAGAGCCCGGACTAGGATGAGCATCTTGGGCGCAAAAACTCAGTCATCAAGATAATCTTCTAATTCAGTATTTGTTAAATATCCAAATTAAGGGGAAAAAATCTGTGATGAACAAAACATCACATCACAATTTTAAATAAAGACAGGATCCGCCAACACAGGGATTAAGGTGAGATGCGTTGTGCAAGCTCAGAGTCAGATCTTTTATGTTTGGTACAATTTTTTTTTTTTTTTTTTGAGACGGAGTCCTGCCTGGTGCCCAGCTGGAGCGCAGTGCCAATCTCGGCGGATCACTGCAAGCTCCGCCTCCTGGGTTCACGTCATTCCCAGGCTTCACACCCTCCTGAGTAGCTGGGACTACAGGTTTCACCACCATGCCCGGCTAATTTTTTTTGTAGGGCGTTTGCAGAGGACGCTTTCACTGTGTTAGGCTTTGCATGGTCTCGATCTTCTTTTTTTTTTTTTTTTTTTTTTGAGATCGAGTCTCGGCCTGTCCCCAGGCTGGCGTGGCTGCATTCCCAGCTCACTGCAAGTCTGCCTCCGGTTTACGCCATTCTCCTGCCCTCATACCTCCCCGAGTAGCTGGGACTACAGGCCTGCCACCCTCACTCGCTAGTTTTTGTATTTTTTAGTAGAGACGTTTCCACTGTGTTAGCCAGGATGGTCTCGACCTCCTGACTGGATCCGCCTGCCTCGGCCTCCCAAAAGTGCTGCTGGATTACAGGTTTGAGCCACCGGCCGGTCTCGGGTCTTCTGACTTCTCTGGATCCACTGCCCTGGGCCTCCCAAAGTGCTGGGATTACAGGCATGAGCCACCGCGCCCGGCTAAAATAACATTTAAAATATATATATTTTTGTCATTGATTTCGTTTTTATATTAAATTTTAGGTTTTAACTTTTTATTTTATTTTTATTTATTTATTTTATTTATTTATTATTTTTTTTTTTTGGAGACGGAGTCTGGCTCTGTGGCCTGGGCTGCAGTGCAGTGGCGCAGACTCTGCTCACTGCAAGCTCTGCCTCCCGGGTTCAGGCCATTTTCCTGCCTCAGCCTCCCTAGTAGCTGTGACTACAGGCGCAGGCCACCACGCCCGGCTAATTTTGTTTTTGTATTTTTAGTAGAGATGGGGTTTCACCGTGTAAGCCAGGATGATCTCGATCTCCTGACCTTGTGATCCGCCCGCCTCGGCCTCCCAAAGTGCTGAGATTACAGGCGTGAGCCACCGTGCCCGGCCAACTTTTTATGTTTTAAGTATCAATTATGACTGAGCTCTTTGGCCTTCTCTGAAATTTTGCACTCTCATCCCAGGTAGGCCCTAGAACAGCAAGAGGAAAAGAAAACAGGCTCAGAGAGCCCTGAAGTCTAATGGCAGCCCTGCTGTGTGGCATTCAGAAAGTGACTCCACCTGAGTTTGTTCCCTAATGCAACCAACATTATTTCCTTGGTGCAATGCCCTGGGCTGTAAAAGTGAAAAAAGGTGACTTCATTTATGGTGGCTCACACCTGTAATCCCAGCACTTTGGGAGGTCAAGCTAGGAGGATCGCTTGAGCCAAGGAGTTCAAGACCAGCCTTGGCAACAAAGCAAGACACCTGTCTCTACAAAAATTAGCCGGGCATGGTGGTGTATGCTTGTAATCCCAGCTACTCCAGAGGCTGAGGTAGGAGGATTGCTTGAACTTGGGAGGTGCAGGTTGCAGTGAACCAAGATTCTGCCACTGCACTCCAGCCTGGGCGACAGAGCGAGACTCTGTCTCAAAAAAAAAAAAAAAAAAAAAAACAATTAGCTAAGCGTGGTGGCATGCGCCTGTGGTCCCAGCTACTCTGGAGGCTGAGGCTGGGAGGATTGGTTCAGCTGCGGAGGTGGAGGCTGCAGTGAGCAATGATTGTGTGGTCCAGCCTGAGTCTCAGAAAAAAAAAAAAGGAAAAAAGAAAAGAAAACAACAGAAAGCAAACAACTCCCTTGACTTTGCATTCTAGAACAGGATACAAAATAAACAGTGAGATAAATATATAAGATAGGCTGGCCAGGTGCGGTGGCTCACACCTGTAATCCCAGCACTCTGGGAGGCCGAGGCAGGCAGATCACAAGGTCAGGAGATCGAGACCATCCTGGCTAAATAATGGCGAAACCCCATCTCTACTAAAAATACAAAAAAATTAATCTCACATGCAGGGCGGTTTCCAGTCCCAGCTTTTCACTCGGAGGCTGAGGCAGGAGAATTACCCAAACCCAGGGTGGAGGTGGAGAGTGCAGGCCAAGGAATCACCACTGCACCCAGCCTGGGCCATGTTGGCGCAGACTTGTCAAAAAGATAAAAAATTAACAAATAATACATAAATAAAGACCTTGCTGATAAAACAGGTTGCAGTAAAGAAGCTGTCTCAAACCCACCAAAACCGAGATGGCCATGAGAGTAACCTCTGGTCCTCACTGCTACACTGCCACCAGCACCATTACAGTTTACAAATGCCATGGCAACGCCAGGAAGTTGCCTGGTATGGATCAAAAAGGAGAGGCAGAAGGGAATAATCCACCCCTTGTTTAGTATATCACTGGCAAATAATACATGCAGGGTTCACGCCTGCCATCCCAAATACCTTTGGGAGGCCAGAAGCTGGCAGATCACTTGAGGTCAGGAGTTCAAGAACAGCCTGGCCAGCATGGCGAAACCCCGTCTCTACTTAAAATGCACAAAAAGAAAAAGAAAAAGAAAAAGAAATACAGCCCTTGAGACTGCTCTATGGAGTAGCCATTCTTTTATTCCTTACACATTTGCTCCCACTTTACAGACTCACCCGGAATCCTTTTTTTTTTTTTTTTTTTTTTTTTTGAGATGGAGTCTCACCTTGTTCTTCCCGAGGGCTGGGTGCAGTGGCATGACCTTTGACTGACTGCAACCTCCCGCCTCCCAGGCTCAGCTTCTGCCCTTCTGCCTCAGCCTCCGTAGGCTAAGGCGACTACAGGCTGGTGCACCACCACACCTGGCTAATTTTGGTATTTTAGTAAAGATGGGGTTTCACCCTATTGGCCAAGCTGGTCTTGAACTTTGGCCACCGTGCCAGGCCCTGAATGCTTTCATGGAGATCCAGGAACCCTCCTTTGGGAGTCTGGATCAGACCCGCTTTGTAACATCTCTGCTCCCAGAATCTCCACAAGGTTAAAGTCCTGCTCCATCTCTTTCAAGTGGGATTTTCTGTGCCCCTGTGACCCTGGATGGAGAAGAGGAGAAGCAGCAGCTCCAGCTCCTGCTCTGGAACCAAGCAAGCTGAGCCCCAGCCCTGACATATCCCCAAGAATTAATGAGGCACTTCCAGGCAGCCAAGAATGAATCCCAGCTGGCAATACAAGTCACATCAGGGCCCCTGACCAGCCAAGTGGGTCTTGGCATTGTGGGGAGGGAACCAGAGTTCCCTATTTCCACCTCCACCCCAGCTCTCTCCAATGCCCACAAGTAGCTGACCAAGCCCGGGAGACCATGTCACCGCCCATCAAAATATTCAGCTGGACGTGGCCTGGGCCACCTGTAATCCCAGCACTCTTTAGAAGGTCGACTGGCTGGATCTGAGGTCAGTGCAGTCGAGACCAGCCTGTCTAACATAGTGAAACTCCATCTCTACACAAAGGGCTGGCTAACACGCACCAAGCCTGTAATCCCAGCACTTTGGGAGGCCGAGACGGGTGGATCACGAGGGTCAGGAGATCAGAGACCATCCCATAACACGGTGAAACTCGCCTCTACTAAAAAAAATTACAAAAAAAAAAAATAGTCAATAAGTGGCGACTGTGGTCCCAGCTACTCGGGAGGCTGAGGCAGGAGAATGGCGTGAAACCCGAGGTTGATGCAGTGAGCTGAGATCCGCCACTGCACTCCAGCCTGGGCGCATGTGAGCCAGACCCAGCCCCCAAAAAAAAAAAAAAAACAAAAAACAAAACAAAACAAAAGTTAGCTAAGTATTATTGTGGGCACTTAATCCCACACATACTTGGGAGGCTGAGGCAGAAGAATGGCTTGAACCTGGAAGGTGGAGGTTACAGTGAGCTGAGATCACGCCACTGTACTCCAGGCTGGGAAACCATCCTGGCTGGGCCACGGTGAAACCCCGCCCTCTACTAAAAAAATTTAAAAACTAGCCGGGCGTGGTGGCGGGCTTCAGTCCCAGCTACCGGGGAGGCTGAGGCAGGACAATGGTGGAACTCCGGAGGCGGAGCTGCAGGAGCCGAGATCGCCACTGCACTCCAGGCTGGGCGACAGAGCGGGACCCCGTCTTCAAAAAAAAAAAAAAAAAAAAAAAAAAAATTCATTATAAGACTTTGTGACTGGAAATGCAAGGTGGAGGCTGAAATGTTCTATATTTTTATCTGCTGGAGATTGTACAGCATATAGTCGGCCCTCCCTGTGTCCACAGATTACACATTGGAAGATTCAACTAACTGCAAATCAAACATTTGAATAGGCCGTGCTCTGGTAATTGTATGTGGCCAGGGTACATAGGCCGGGCGGTGAGTCGGGTCGGCGTGTCCCAGCACTTTGGGAGGCCATATGGGGTGTGGGTCACCTGAGGTCAGGAGTTCAAGACCGGTCTGGCCAACATGGTGAAACCCCGTCTCTACTAAAATGGGCAAAATTCCTGCTGGTGCAGTAGGGCGCTGTAATCTCAGCTACTAGGGAGGCTGAAGCAGGAGAATCGCTTGAACCTGGGAGGCGGAGGTGAGCCGAGATCATGCCACTGCACTTCAGTCTGGGCAACAGAGTAAGACCCTGTCTAAAAGAAAAAAAAGCACATAGACCAATGGAACAGAATAGAGAACTCAGAAATAAACCCAAATACTTGCAGCCAACTGATCTTCAACAAAGCAAACAAAAACATAAAAGTGGGGAAAGGACACCCGTTTCAACAGTAATGCCGGGACAATTGGCTAGCCACATGTAAGCGAATGAAACTGGATCCTCATCTCTCACCTTATACAAAAATCAACTCAAGATGGGTGAAGGACTTAAATCTAAGACTGGAAACTATAAAAATTCTGGAAGATAACATTGGAAAAACCCTTCTAGACATTGGTTTAGGCAAGGATTTTATGACCAAGAGCTCAAAGACAAATGCAGTAAAAACAAAGATAAATTCCTGGGACTTAATTAGACTAAAGAGCTAAGTAACAGCCAGCAGAGTAAACAGACAACCCACAGAGTGGGAAAAAAAGTCTTCACGATCTAAACATCTGACAAAGGACTAATATCCAGAATTACAGTAAACTCAAACAAATCAACAAGAAGAAAACAAATAATCCCATCAAAAAGTGGGTTTACGACATGAATAGACAAGTCTCAAAAGAACATATACGAATGACCAGCAGACATATGAAAAAATGCTCAACATCACTAATGATCAGGGAGATGCAAATCAAAACCACAATGTGATACCACCTTAAACTCCTGGAATAATGGCCATAATCAAAAAATCAAAAAAAACAGTAGATGTTGGCATGGATGCAGTCATCAGGGAATGCTTCTACACAGCTGGTGGGAATGTAAACTAGTACAACCACGATGGAAAACAGTGTGGAGATTCCCCAAGGAACTAAAAGTAGAACTACCATTTGATCCAGCAATCCCATTACTGGGTATCTACCCAGAGGAAAAGGAGTCATTCTGCAAAAAAGATACTTGCACATGCATGTTTATAGTAGCACAATTTGCCATTGTAAAAACGTGGACCCAATCCAAATACTCATCAATCAGCGAGTGGATAAAGAAACTGTGGTGGCTATATATTCAATGGAATACTACTCAGTCATAAAAAGAATGAATTAATGGCATTCTCAGCAACCTGGATGGACTTGGAGACTCTTATTCTAAGTGAAGTAACTCAGGAATGGAAAACCAAACCTTTTATGTTCTCACTCCTAAGTGGGAGCTAAGCTGTGAGGATGCAAAGGCATAAGAATGACACAATAGGCTTTGGGGACTCAGGGAGGGAAGGGTGGGAAGAGGGTGAGGGATAAAAGACTACAAATACGGTGCAGTGTATACTGCTCAGGTGATGGGTGCACCAAAATCTCACAAATCACCACTAAAAACTTCCTCGTGTAACCAGACACCACCTGTTCCCGAATAACCTACGAAAGAAAAAAAAAAGTTTTTTTAAAAAAAAAGAAAAATAGTCCCTACTTGGTGGCTCATGCCTGTAATCCCAGCACTTTGGGAGACCAAGGTGGGAGGATTACTTGAACCCAGAAGTTCAAGACCAGCCTGGACAACATAGCAAAACTCCATCTCTACAAAGAAAAAAAAGTAATGGAAAAAAGTTTGAATAAATAATAACAGGCCGGGCGTGCTGGCTTATGCCTATAATCCCAGCACTTTGGGGGCCCAGGTAGGAGGATCACTTAGGTTGGGATTCGAAACCAGCCTGGGCAACATGGTGAAACCCCGTCTCTACTAAAAATACAAAAATTAGCCAGGTGTGGTGGCACACCCCTGTAATCCCAGCTACTTGAGAGGCTGAGGCAGGAGAATAGCTTGAACCCAGGAGGCAGAGGCTGCAGTGAGCCGAGATCATGCCACTGGACTCCAGCCTGGGCAACTGGGCAACAGAGTGAGACTCTGTCTCAAAAAAAAAAAAAAAAAAAAGACCAGGTGAGGTAGCTTACACCTGTAATTCCAGCACTGTGGGAGGCCAAAGTGAGTGGATCACTTGAGGTCAGGAGTTTGAGACCAGCCTGACCAACATGGTGAAACCCCATCTCTACTAACATTACAAAAATCAGCCTGGCGTGGTGGTATGCGCCTGTAATCCCAGCTATTCGGGAGGCTGAGGCAGGAGAATCGCTTGAACCCAGGAGGCGGAGGCTGCAATGAGCCAAGATCACGCTGCTGCACCCTAGCCTGGGTGACAAGAGCGAAACTGTCTCAAAAAAAAAAAAAGAGAGAGAAGGAAAGAATTATAAAATCACCATGTTGCAAAAGTCAGCAAAATCATTGATGCAGACAGCAATCATCTACAGGTGCTATAAAAAGTAGATGAGGCCAGGTGCGGTGGCTCGTGCCTGTAATCCCAGCACTTTTGGAGGCCAAGGTGGGTGGGTCATCTAAGGTCAGGAGTTCGAGACCAGCCTGGCTAACATGGTGAAACCCCGGTCTCTACTAAAAATACAAAAATTAGCCGGGCCAGGTGGCGGGCGCCTGTAATCTCAGCTACTCAGGAGGCTGAGGCATGAGAATGGCTTGAACCCAGGAGGTGGAGGTTGCAGTGAGCCGAGATTGCATCACTGCACTCCAGCCTGGACAACAGAGCAAGACTCCACGTCAAAAAAAAAAAAAAAAATTGGCCAGATGCAGTGGCTCACGCCTGTAATCCCAGCACTTTGGGAGGCCAAGGTGAGCAGATCACCTGAGGTCAAGAGTTGGAGACCAGCCTGACCAACATGGTGAAACCCTGTCTCTATTAAAAATACCAAAAAAAAAAAAAAAAAATTAGCTGGGCGTGGTGGCGGTCGCCTGTAATCCCAGCTACTCGGGAGGCTGAGGCAAGAGAATTGCTTAAACCTGGGAGTCAGAGGTTGCAGTGAGTGAGACCATGCCATTGCACTCCAGCCTGGGCAACAGAGAGGGACTCTGTTTCAAAAAAAAAGGAAAAAAATTTTAAAAAGAAGAAAGCAGATCAATAATCCAAGAGTATGATAGGCAAGGGAGGTTACCAGAAAGTAAAGAGGAAGCTAATGGTCCTTAAACACATGGGACTTTGCTCTGCCTCACTCGTGGTCAGGAAAATGCAAATTTTCTCTACTCTGAGATACTATTTTTCACATGTCGTGTTGTCAGGAAACCAAAGTTCGGTAACACACTCCATTGGTAAGGTTATAAGGCAACAGAACTCTTACCCATTGCTAAAGAGAGTGTAATCGCTCTAACACCTGAGGGGGAATATTTGGCAATATGTGTAAAAATTACAAATGCACACAGTCTTTGAGCCAGAAATCCCACTTCGGGGAATTTATCCACAGAGACACTTACATATGTGTAAAATGATGTTTTGTACAAGGTTCTGTATGGCGATATCAGCCTGAGAACAAACGAATGGAAAAAATGTCCATCTCCGAGAGTGAAATTAACTATAAAGCATTCACACAGCAGCATGCTCTGCGGCTGTGAAAAAATAAATATAAAAAATAACAAGGATGCGGCCAGGCATGGTGGCTCACGCCTATAATTCCAGCACTTTGGGAGGCCAAAGCTGGCTGATCACTTGAGGTCAGGAGTTCGAGATCAACCTGGTCAACATGGTGAAACCCAGTCTCTACTAAAAATATTTTAAAAATTGCCGGGCGCCGGGTGGCTCGCCTGTAATCCCAGCACTTTGGGAGGCGTCAGAGATCGGGCTGGATCACGCAGGTCAGGAGATCGAGACCATCCTGGTTAACACGGTGAAACCTCGCCTCTATTAAGAAATACAAAAACTAGCCGGGCGTAGGTGGCGTGGCTCTGTAGTCCCAGCTACTCAGGAGGCTGAGGTCGAGATGAACCCTCGGGAGAGGCTGAGCCTCAAGAGTGAGCTGAGATCCGCCACTGCAGTCCAGCCTGGTGATGAGCGAGACCCGCCTCAAAAAAAAAAAAAAAAAAAATATTTTAAAATTAGCTGGGCATGGTGGCAGGCACTCGTAGTCCCAGCTACTCTGGGAGGCTGAGGCACGAGAATTCCTTGAACCTGGGCGGTGACAATGAGCCAAGATGGCCTACTGCACTCCAACCCTTCAGCAAAGAGCCAGAATCTGTCTCAATAAAAAAATAAACAAAAGAGCTGCTGTGGCTCAAGCCTGTAATCCCAGCACTTTAGCAGGCTGAGACGCATGATCACTTTAGGTCAGGAGATCGAGACCATCCTGAAGGCAGTCCCCTGCCTCTACTAAAAAATACAAAAACTAGCCGGGCGAGGTGGGTGGACGCCTGTGGTCCCAGCCACCGGGAGGCTGGGAGGCAGGAGAATGACGTGAACTCCGGAGGCGGAGCTTGCAGTGAGCTGAGATCAGGCCACTGCACTCCAGCCTGGGCGACAGAGCCGCAGACTCCGGCCTCAAAAAAATAAAAATAAAATAAAATAAAAATAAAAATAACAAGGATGCAGTACGGTATGTACTCAAGTCTGTAATCCCAGCATTTTAGAGGCCGACGGTGGATCAATGGTCAGAGATCGAGACCATCCTGGCTAACCCGTGAAACACCGTCTCTACTAAAAAATACAAAAAAAACTAGCCGGCGCAGGTGGCTGGCCTGTAGTCCCAGCTGCACGGGAGGCCGAGGCAGGAGAATGGCATAAACCCGGGAGGCTTAGGAGCTTGCAGTGAGCTGGAGATCCGCCACTGCACCCAGCCTGAGACAGAGTGAGACTCCATCTCAAAATAAATAAATAAATAAATAAATAACGAGGGATGCAAACGAGAGTTTTGTTAAGAGGAGATCTCAACACTTGTTAAGTCATGTGGGAGAAGCAATATTCAGAAGAATGTGTAGAACATGCTATTTTTGAGACAGAGTCTCGCTTAATGTTCAGGGCTGGAGTGTAGGGAAGATCTCACTACTGCTCTTCTCCGTCTGTGCCATTCTCCTGCCTCAGCCTCCTCCTCAGTAGCCACCACTACAGTTTTTATTTTAGTAGAGACGGGTTTCACTAGGTTATTAGATGAGCCCGACCTCCCCACCTCGTGATCCGCCTCGGCTCCCCGCCTCAGAACATGCTACTTTTAATGAAATTCTGGGTCAGGGCATGCTGGCTCATGCCTGCAATCCTAGCACTTTGGGAGGCCGAGGCGAGTGGATAGCCTGAGGTCAGGAGTTCAAGACCAGCCTAGCAAACTTGGTGAAATGCCATCTCTACTAAAAATACAAAACTTAGTCCAGGGCGCAGTGGCTCACGCCCAGCATTGGGAGGCCGAGGCGGTGGACCTTCCAGGTCAGAGATCGAGACCATCCCAGCCAACATGGTGAAACCCCGCCTCTACCAAAATACAAAAATTAGCTGGGTATGGTGGTGCGTGCCTGTAGTCCCAGCTACTCAGGAGGCTGAGGCAGGGGAATTGCTTGAACCCAGGAGGCAGAGGTTGCAGTGAGCTGAGGTCGCGCCACTGCATTCAGCCTGGTTATTGCAGAGCGAGACTGGCTCAAAATTTTTGAGATGACGTCGCCTGGTGCGTTGGCGGATCGCTCACTGCAAGCTCGGTTCGTCTTCACGCTCATTCTCCTACCTCAGCCTCCTCGGTAGCTGGGACTGCTGAGGCTCTTCACTCACCGCTAGCTTTTTGTATTTTTAGTAGAGACGGGTTTCACCGTGTTAGCCAGATGGTCTCGACTTCCCGATCTTGATCCGCCACCAGTGTTGGGATGGCTTGAGCCAATCGCCGTTTTTTAAATGAGCTGGGTGCAGGCCGGCCTCGCGGCTCACGCCTGCAACCCAGCACTGGCGCCTGAGACGGGCGGGATCACCAGGTCAGGAAATCGACCATCCTGCAGGAACACGGTGAAACCCTCTCTACTAAAAATACAAAAAAAACTAGCCTGGCTAGGTGGCGGCTTCTGTAGTCCCAGCTACCGGGAGGCTGAGGCGGAGAATGCATGCAGGAACCGGGAGGTGTGGAGCTTGCAGTGAGCTGAGATCCCGCCACTGCACTGCCTGGGCTTACAGAGCCACAGACTCCATCTCAAAAAAAAAAAAAAAAAAAAAATTACCAGGTGCAGCCGGGCTGTGGCTCACGCCTGTAATCCCAGCACTTTGAGAGGCAGACAGGTGGATCACGAGGTCAGGAGTTCGGCGACCAGCCTGGCCAATGGTGAAACCCCTGTCTCTGCTAAAATACAAAATTAGCCGGGTGGTGATGCGGCCTGTAGTCCCAGCTACCGGGAGGGGCTGAGGCAGGAGAATGGCATGAACTAGGGAGACGGTGCTTGCGTGTGAGCTTCATCACACCACCACTGCACTCCAGCCTAGGCGCCACACAGCAAGACTGGGCCTCAAAAAAAAAAAAATTACCTGAGCATGCAGGGTGCCTGTAATCCCAGCTACTCAAGAGGCTGGAAGGAGAATCACTTTAACCCAGGAGGTGCAGTGAGTCGATGGTGCCACTGCACTCCAGTCTGTGCAGCAATGGGAGGGAGACCTAACTCACGAGAAAAAAAAAAAAAAAAAAAAAAAAAATTAATAGAGGTAGAAAGCAGTATGGATGGTCGGCATGGTTTTTCCTGTAATCCCAGCACTTTTGTGAGGCCTGGCCCATGACCCGGCAGGTTTGGCGATGAGACCATCCTGGACACGTGTGAAACTGCCTCTACTAAAAAATACAAGAACGGGTCGGGCGCCGGTGGTTCAAGCCTGTAATCCCAGTGACTTTGAGGTCGACCGGCTGCGGATCACGAGGTCAGGAGATCGACACCATCCTGGCTAACACGCAGAAACCCCGCCTCTACTAAAAAAATACAAAAATCAGCCGGGCGAGGTGGCGGGAGCCTGTAGTCCCAGCTACCGGGAGGCTGAGGCAGGAGAATAGGCGGTAAACCCGAGGCGGAGCTTGCAGTGAGCTGAGATCCGCCACTGCACTCCAGCGTCTGGCTGAAGCGAGACTCTGTCTCAAAAAAAAAAAAAAAAAATACAAGAAACTAGTCAGCGAGGCGGCTTCTGTAGTCCCAGCTACTCGGGAGGCTGAGGCAGGACAGGAGAATGGCATAAAACTGGAGGCGGAGCTTGCAGTGAGCTGAGATCCGCCACTGCACTCTAGCCTGGGCGACAGAGCAAGACTGCCTCAAAAAAAAAAGAGGGCCGGGCTGGTGGCTCAAGCCTGTAATCCCAGCATCTTTGAGGTCGGTGACGGCGATCACGAGGTCATCAGAGATCGAGACCATCCTGGCTAACACCGGGTGGAAACCCCGCCTCTACTAAAAAATACAAAAACTAGCCGGGCGAGGTGGCGGCGCCTGTAGTCCCAGCTACTTGGGGAGGCTGGGCAGAAGAATGGCTTAAAGGGGAGGGCGGAGCTTGCAGTGAGCTGAGATCCGCCACTGCACTCCAGCCCGCATACCGAGCAAGACTACCAAAAAAAAAAAAAAAAAAAAAAAAAAGAAAGAAAGTAGTATGACATTACAGGTAGAAGGAGGAAGGATGGAGAGATAGTGTTTAATGGGGACACAGTTTTGGTTGGGGAAGACGAAATGTTCTGGAGATGGATGATTGCACAATAATGTAAACATGGGTAATGCCACTGAACCATACACTTAAAAATAGTTTAAACAGTTGGGAGCGGTGGCTCACGCTGTAATCCCAGCACTTTGGGAGCCCGAGGTGGGGAGATCCCCTGAAGGCAGGGGATTCAAGACCAGCCTGGCCAACATGGTGAAACTCTGTCTCTACTAAAAATACAAAACACATTAGATGGATGTAGTGGCCCATGCCTGTAATCCCAGCTACTCGGGAGGCTGAGACAGGAGAATTGCTCGAACCCGGGAGATGGAGATTGCAGTGAGTCAAGATTGCGCCATTGCACTCCAGCCTGGGCAACAGGAGCAAAACTCCATGCAAAAAAAAAAAAAAAGTTAAAATGGTAAATTTTACATGTATTTTGCCACATTAACAAAAAATGTTTAGGCCGGGTCCAGCGTCTCACGCCTGGGCAAAATATTGAGACCCTGTCTCTAAAATAATAATAATAAAAAAATAAAATAATAATAAGAAAAATATTGGCCAAGCATAGTAGTGAGCTGAGGTGGGAAGATGGCTTGATCCCAGGAGCTTGAGACGGCAGTGAGCTGTGATCATGCCACTGCACTCCAGTCTGAGTGACAGAGCCACAGCCAGACAAAGTCAAAGAGGAAAAAAAAATGTTTTTAACATAGTGCCCTGGCACAATGGCTCACACCTATAATCCCAGCACTTTGGGAGGCTGAGGCAGGCAGATTGCTTGAGCTCAGGAGTTTAAGACCAGCCTGGGCAACATGGTGAAACGCTGTCTCTGCAAAAAAAAAATACGAAATTTAGCTGGGCGTGGTGGCATGTGCCTGTGGTCTCGGCTACTCTGGGAGGCTGAGGCAGGAGGATCTCTTGAGCCCAGAAGGTCAAGGCTACAGTGAGCTGGGATGGTGCTACTGCACTTCAGCCTGGCAACAGAGTAAGACTCTGTCTCCAAAAAAAAAAAAAAAAAAAGCCCAGCAGTTTGAGATCTGCCTGGGGAACATACTGAGACCCTGTCTCTACAAAAAATTTAAAAATGATCTGAGAGTGATATGCATCTGTGGTTCCAGCTACTCAGGTGGCTAAGGTGGAGGATAACTTGAGACCCGGAGATCGAGGCTGCAGTGAGCCGTGGTATCGCTGCTGCACTCTAGCCTGGGCAACAGAGTGAGACCCTGTCTCATAAAGAAAGAAAAACCTGTCTTCATATTTGGTTTTATGTGTACAAAGTAATTCTGGAAAGATACTCAGGAAATTAAGAGCTGTGGTTATTCATGGGAGAAAGGGGAGGAACTGAAACTTGGAAGGCAGATCTTGCTTCATAAACCTTATATGCTTTGCTTTTTGAAGTGTGTAAATATATTAACTATTCAAAAAGAAATTAAATAGTTTGGAGAAGCCGAGGGCAGTGATACAGACCTCTAATCCCAGCTATTTGGGAGGCTGAGGTGAGAAGATCACTTTAGGAAAGGAAACTAAGACCAGCCTGGCAACACAGTGAGACTCCAGTCTCCTCGAAACAAACAAACAAACAAACAAACAAAGAGTATTTATTTATTTATTTATTGCTGGGCACAGTGGCTCACGTCTGTAATCCCAGCACTTTGGGAGGCCGAGGAAGGCAGATCACTTGAGGCCAGAAGTTTGAGACCACCGTGGCCAACATGGTGAAATGCTATCTCTAATAAAAATATAAAAATTAGCCGGGAGGGGTGGCGGTTGCCTGTAGTTTCAGCTACTCAGGAGGCTGAGGCAGGAGAATCACTTGAATCCAGGAGGCAGAGGTTGCAGTGCACTGAGATGGTGCCACTGCATTCCAGCCTGGGCAGAAGAGTGAGACTCCATCTCTCTCTCTCTCTCTATAAAATATATATAGATAAAATATTATATATTATATTATATATTATAATATATAAATAGATAAAGTATATATAATATATAATATATATAATATATATTAATTTATATTATATTAATATGTTATGTTAATTAATCATATTCTATTAATATAAAATATATTAATTAATTTACACATACATATACATCTGTATACAATATATTAATATAGTATAAAAATGTTACATTATGTCCTAGGCTATATTTATGTGTGCTATGTTTATATTATATAAATATAATAATATAGTCTAAAATTATGTTACATTATGCTGTATATTTATATTTTATATATGTAACATAATATATAATGTATATATTACATATATATTTTTTTTTTTTTTTACATATCCCCAGAGATAGTCAAGAAATATATAGCTATATTATACATTATATAACATTTATATTGCATATTATAATACATTATAATATATAATATAATATAGTACAACATAGGATATAATATATAAATATATAATATAATATATAATTATATATAATATATTATCTATAATATAATATAAAATTATTTCTAATACATAATATACAATTATTATAATATAAAATATATACTATAGTATATATACTATATTATATAAACTATATATAATATGTAATAAATTATATATATTCTAATTTATTATAAATTATATATAATTTATATTTATAATTTATTATATATAGTATATTATATATCTGACATGTAATTATATAATATATTATATATATTACATATATATACAGTCTGTGTCTTCGAAGCTTGCTTTTTTAAAAGGACACCCATAATTGGATTTAGGGCCCACCCAGATAATCCAGGATGAGCTCATCTTAATATAATATAATATATAATACATTATATTATAATTTATAAATATATATTATAATAATTTTATTTTTCTTTTTTTTTTTGAGACGGAGTCTCGCTCTGTCGCCCAGGCTGGAGTGCAGTGGCCGGATCTCAGCTCACTGCAAGCTCCGCCTCCCGGGTTTATGCCATTCTCCTGCCTCAGCCTCCCGAGTAGCTGGGACTACAGGCGCCCGCCACTTCGCCCGACTAGTTTTTTGTATTTTTAGTAAAGATGGGGTTTCACCGTATTAGCCAGGATGGTCTCGATCTCCTAACCTCGTGATCCGCCCGTCTCAGCCTCCCAAAGTGCTAGGATTACAGACTTGAGCCACCGCGCCTGGCCAATAATTTTATAAATTTATAAATATATATATATATAAAGTTTGGAAATAGGGGCTTTATTTAGAATTGGTAAAATTGGGTTGCATTTTTATAGTGCACAAAATCATCATGACACCCATATTCCTAGCAGATGCCATTTGCCGTTCTGACTATATTCATTTCACTGCAGCTGCTGTAACCAATGTCCACAAACCAGGTGGCTTACACCAATGATCATTTATTCCCTTGCAGTTCTGGAGGTCAGGAGTCTGAAACACAGGTGTCACAGGGTCGCTCCCCCTCTGAGGGCTCTAGCGAGGATCTCTCCTTGCCTCTTCCAGCTTCTGGGGGCTCCAGGCCTTCCTTGGCTTCCTCAATGGCATTAACCCAATTTCTGCCTCTGTCTTCATATGAAGTTTCCTCTTTCATCTGTGTCTTCACTTCAACTCTAACTCTTTTTTTTTTTTGAGACGGAGTCTCACTCTGTCGCCCAGGCTGGAGTGCAGTGGCGCATCTCCACTCACTGCAAGCTCCGCCTCCCGGGTTCACGCCATTCTCCTGCCTCAGCCTCCAGAGTAGCTGGGACCACAGGCGCCCGCCACCACACCCAGCTAATTTTTTTTTGTATTTTTAGTAGAGATGGGTTTTTGCCGCGTTAGCCAGGATGGTCTCGATATCCTGACCTGGTGATCCACCCGCCTCAGCCTCCTAAAGTGCTGGGATTACAGGCGTGAGCCACCGCGCTTGACTTCAAAGACATTTTTCTAGTAAGATCACATTTATAGATCCTGGTGTTTAGGATGTGGACATAGATTTCTGCAGATCACCATTTACACACTACACCGACTGAGTGCTGTACAGAATGCTTACGACTCTGTGGAATTTCACCAAAGTCCCCAGAGCCTTGTGAAGCAGGTATACTTATCATCTCCATCTTCACAGTGAACTCAGAGAGGTATGGGGTCTTACCCAAGGACACACAGAAACAGAGATTTGAACCTAGCTATGTTGCCCCCAAAACTCTGATTCTATGTGAGACACAAAAGAGGCTTCTGGGCTGGGTGCAGCGGCTCACGCCAGCATTTTGGGAGGCTGAGGTGGGCAGATCACTTGAGGTCAAGAGTTCGAGGCCAGCCTGGCCAACATAGCAAAATCCCGTCTCTACTAAAAATACAAAAATTAACCAGATATGGTGACCCACACCTGCAATCCTAGCTACTCGGGAGGCTGAGGCACATGAATATCTTGAACCCTAGAGACAGAGGCTGCAGTGAGCCGAGATCACTCCGTTGCACTCCAGTCTGAGCGACAGAGTGAGACCCTGTGTCAAAAAAAAAAAAAAAAAAGACTTCTGGTTTGAGGCCCATCAGTTAAGTCAGGCAGGCAAGCAGCAGATATTTCCTGAATGCTTATTCTCCCCAGTTCCCAGGCCAGGCACTGGGGGCGCAGGAGCGAAGGGCAAGAGGGTACCTCCCTACAGGAGGTTCCTGGAGAAGAGGCAGAGGGGAAGAGAGTATTATTCATCAGCCCTTTAGAAGCAGTACAATCAGAGGTGACCTCTGCCTCCAGAATGTTGTCCTTGGCCCATGACACCCACAGCAGGCAACTGGGGCCAGGAGTTTGTGACAGAGAAAAGGACAAAGAGATGAAGTTCTAATCCAAAGGGAACGTGTCCAGTAGAAATAACATTTAAACAGCACTTACTTCATGCTGGAGATTGTTGTAAAAATTTGACTCACTCATTAAATCTTTCCCATTTTGCAAGTGAGGAAACCAAGCCACAGAGAGGTTAAGTGACTTGGCCAAGGTCACACAGCAGGAAAGAGGCAGAGGTGGAATTTGAAGCCAGGCTTGCCCCCCTTACCAGAGCCCTTGTTTTTGCTGTGTTTTAAAGTCGAGGTGAAATTAACATTAACATAGCTGTGGCTGGTGGCTCACACCTGTAGTTCCAGCACTTTGGGAGGCCAAAGGGGGAGGATCACTTGAGTTCAGGAGTTCCAGATCAGCCTGGGCAACGTAGTGAGGCCTCATCTCTCTTCTTTTTTTTTTTTGTTTGAGACAGAGTCTCGCTCTGTCGCCCAGGCTGGAGTGCAGTGGTGCGATCTCCGCTCACTGCAAGCTCCGCCTCCCGGGTTCACGCCATTCTCCTGCCTCAGCCTCCCAAGTAGCTGGGACTACAGGCGCCCGCCACCGCGCCCGGCTACTTTTTTTGTAATTTTAGTAGAGACGGGGTTTCACCATGTTAGCCAGAATGGTCTCGATCTTCTGACCTTGTGATCCGCCTGCCTCAGCCTCCCAAAGTGCTAGGATTACAGGCATGAGCCACCACGCCCGGCCCTCATCTCTTTAAAAAAGAAAAGACCGGGCACAGTGGTTCATACTTGTAATCCCAGCACTTTGGGAGGCTGAGGCGGGTGGATCACTTGAGGTCAGGAGTTAGAGACCAGCCTGGCCAACATGGTGAAACCCCATCTCTACTAAAAATGCAAAATTTAGCCAGGCATGGTAGCAGATGCCTGTAATCCCAGCTACTCGCGAGGCTGAGGCGGGAGCATCGACTGAACCTGGGAGGCGGAGGTTGTAGTGAGCTGAGTTAGATTGTACCACTGCACGCCAGCCTGGGTGACAGAGTGAGACTCCATCTTGAAAACAAAAAAAAAAAAGAAAAGAAATTGACATAACATAGAATCAAACATGTTAAATTGCACAATTCAATAGCATTTAGTACATTCACGGTGTTGTGCAACCGTCATCTCTAGTGCCAAAACATTTTCATCACTCCTAAGAAGTCTCATACCCAGTAAGCAGTGGCTCCCCGTTCCCTATCTCCCCAGCCCCTGGCAACCAGTAATGTACCTTTTGTCTCTGGATTTGCCTGGTCTGGGCATTTCATATAAGTAGAGTCATGCACTATGTATCCTTTTGTGCCTGGCTTCTCTCACTCAGCATTATGTTTTCGAGGTTCTTCCACATCATGGCATGGAGCAGTGCTTCCTCTTATTTATTTATTTAATTAATTTATTTATTTTTGAGACAGAGTCTTGTTCCGTCCTCCAGGCCGAAGTTCAGTGGCGCAATCTCGGGTCATTGCAACATCTGCCTCCTGAGTTCAAGCGATTCTCGTGCCTCAGCCTCCCGAGTAGCTGGGACTACAGGTATGCGCCACCACACCTGGCTAATTTGTGTATTTTTTGGTAGAGATGGGGTTTCACCGTGTTGGCCAGACTGGTCTCGAACTCCTGGTCTCAAGTGATCCACCCGCCTCTGCCTCCCAAAGTGCTGGGATTACAGGTGTGAGCCACGGTGCCCGGCCTCCTTCCTTTCTATGTCTCAATAATGTTCTATTGTATGGATGGAACATGTTGTGTTTTTTCATCTGTGGGTGGACATTTGGATTGCTTCCACCTTTTGGCTCTTGTGAATAATACTGTTATGAACATTATATGTATACAGTATTAAAATTGTTTATTTTATTTTATTAATTTTTGAAAACAGAGTCTCTGTCACCCAGGCTGGAGTACAGTGGCGCAATATCGGTTCACTGCAACCTCCACCTCCCGGGTTCAAGCAATTCTCCTGCCTCAGCTTCTGAAGTAGCTGGGACTACAGTCATGTGCTACCATGCCTGGCTAATTTTTGTATTTTTGTTAGAGACTGGATTTTACACCACAGTGGACAGGCTGGTCTCAAACTCCTGAACTCAAGTGATCCGCCTGCCTTGGCCTCCCAAAATGCTGGGATTACAGGCATGAGCCACCGTGCCCGGCCTCAATTTTTTTTTTTTTTTTTTTTTTTGAGACAAGGTTTTGCTCGGTTGTACAGGCTGGAGTGCAGTGATGCAATCTCAGCTCATGGCAGCCTTGAACATTTAAGCAGAAGTGATGCTCCCACCTCAGCCTCCTGAGTAGCTGGGACGACAGACGTGTGCCACCACACCCGGCTAATTTTTAAATTATTTGTAGAGGTGGGGTTTTACCATGTTGCCCAGGCTGGTCTGGAACTCTTGGGCTCAAGCGATACTCCTGCCTTGGGTGCTCAAAGTTCTGGAATTACAGGCGTGAGCCACCATTGCCAGCCTCTCAATATGTGTATATATATGTGTGTATATATATATATATAATTTTTATTTGATTATTATTATGATGATTATTATTTTTTGAGACAGAGTCTCACTCTGTCGCCCACACTGGCACACAGTGGCTCAATCTTGGCTCACTGCAGACTGTGCCTCCTGGGTTCCAGTGATTCTCCTGCCTCAGACTCCCGAGTAACTGGGATTACAGGCATGCGCCACCACGCCTGGCTTTTTTTGTATTTTTAGTAGAGACAGGGTTTCTCCATGTTGGCCAGGTGTGTTGGCGGGTGCCTGTAGTCCCAGCTGCTCGGGAGGCTGAGGCAGGAGAATGGCATGAACCCGGGAGGCAGAGCTTGCAGTGAGCGGAGATCGCGCCACTGCACTCCATCCTGGGCGACAGAGCAAGACTCTGTCTCCGGGAAAAAAAAAAAAAAAAAAAAATCAGTTGGGTGTGGTGGTGCATGCCTGTAGTCTCAGCTACTCAGGAAGCTGAGGCAGGAGAATCACTTGAACCTGGGAGGCAGAAGTTGCAGTGAGCTGAGATTACACCATTGCACTCCAGCCTGGTGACTGAGGAAGACTTCATCTCAAAACAAACAAACAAACAACAACAACAACAAACGTGATACGCTTGAGTCATCCCGAAACCATCCCCGCAACACTCCATCCATGGAAAAATTGTCTTCCATGAAACCGGTTTCTGGTGTCAAAAGTGTTAGCATCTGCTGCCTCAGGACACCCTTCTGTGTCTCCGTTTCCTCATTTGTAATATGGGAATCGTCTTAGTCCTGAATTGATAACCCCATGCTCCTAAAAGTGTGGTTTCGGCTAGGCGTGATGGCTCACGCCTGTAATCCCAACACTTTGGGAGGCCGAGGCAGGCGGATCATGGGGTCAGGAGATAGAGACCATCCTGGCTAACACGGTGAAACCCCGTCTGTACTAAAAATACAAAAAATTAGCCGGGTGTGGTGGTGGGTGCCTGTAGTCCCACCTACTTGGGAGGCTGAGGCAGGAGAGTGGCATGAACCCAGGAGGTGGAGCTTGCAGTGAGCGGAGATCGCGCCACTGCACTCCAGCCTGGGTGACAGAGCGAGACTCCATCTCAAAAAATAAAATAAAAATAAATAAATAAATAAATAAACAAATAAAATGCTTAGAGCAGTGTGCCTGGCCCCATAGCGCATACTGCACGGGCATTCATTGTTATTATTATCTTTGAAGAGGTCCAAGACCCTAACGTTGTGGGGGTCTGGTTGCGTCCTCCTGCCCTGCCTGTTGGGATTATTCATTTCTGGTCTCTGCAGGATGGAGACCTCCTCGCCTCTCTGTCGATGATGACAATGAGCTGGGCCACGTCACCCTGTCCCTAGCGAAAGGTTATCACTTCATTGGGGACATGAGAAAGGTCGGGTTGCTGGGGCCGTGCCTGTCTCCCCTCTGCTGGAGAAGATAAGGGAGGCACTCAGCTTTCTTCAGGCAGAGTGTGGGGGAGCCACGATGTATAAATGGGGGGCCAAGAGGCAGCGGAGACACTGGCCCACTCGCACGTCCGAGGCATCTCTGTCCAGCATGGCCAGGTACACGCTGCTGCTGCTCCTGGCGGCGTGGGTGCTGACGGGGGAGCTGTGGCCGGGGACTGAAGCCCGGGCAGCGCCTTACGGAGTGAAGCTTTGCGGGCGAGAATTCATCCGAGCAGTCATCTTCACCTGCGGGGGATCCCGGTGGAGACGATCGGACATCCTGGCCCACGAGACTATGGGTGAGGCTGGGGAGAGAGTGGATGTAGGAGGGGAACGGGTGGCTGGATGGGTCCCAGGAGCTAAGGACAGAGATGAGAGGAGGTTGCTGGAGGAGGAGGGTCCTTGCCCTGCCACATTCAGCCAGGGACACCTGCCCAGCCTTGAAACAAGGGCTCAGGAGTTAGCAGAGCTGCAGAGCTGGGATGGGGGGTTGCAAGCCATCCCTGGGGGCTGGAAGTCCGAGCACAGGTTACTCTTTTCTGAGCAGCTGCTATGTGTCCTGTGCAAAGCAGAGCTGCTGCTTGTATGCTCCGGAGGTGGGGGCTGGGAGAGCGCCATTGGCAAAGACAACACCAAAGTGGTTTCCAACCCTTTCCAGCAGGTAATGTGAAGGGTGTGATATACACATAGCCGGATTTTGTCACCTAATGCGTGACCTCTCTCCAGCAAGCTGGTTTCTCCTCCCGTCTCTGTCTTTTTTTTTTTGAGATGTGGTCTCACTCCATTGCCCAGGCTTGAAGGCAGTGGCCCAATCACTGCTCACTGCAGCCTTGACCTCCCAGGCTCAAGCGATCCTCCCGCCTCAGCCTCCAGAGTAGTTGAGACCACAGGCACCTGACACCCGCCTGGCTAGTTTTAATTTTTTTTTTTTTTTCTGTAGAAACAGGGTCTCACTATTTGCCTAGGCTGGTCTCGAACTCCTGGGCTCAAGTGATCCTCCTGCTTCAGCCTCCCTAAGTGCTGAGATTGGAGTCTCTGAGTGGCTTTATCTTCAAATGGGAGACACAGTTCCTGAACCTTGCAGGATTAAGTGGTGTGATTAAGTCAAAAGGGATTAGGGCAGAGTCTAAGCAGGGCAGCGGCACAGTCTGGGATCTATCAGGAGAGTCGGAGGGAACAGAAGACCTAGCTTCATGAGGGGCAGGGGCCTGGGAAATAGATATTCATGTTGGTGAGAAGGAGGATAGGTATGAGCGTGGACCTAAAAGACACACCACTTGGATTCAGATAGTAACTCTACAACGTAATAGTTGTGTGTTCATGTGCTAATCTTTTTTTTTTTTTTTTTGAGACGGAGTCTCGCTCTGTCTCCCAGGCTGGAGTGCAGCGGTGTGATCTCCGCTCACTGCAAACTCCACCTCCTGGGTTCAGGCCATTCTCTTGCCTCAGCCTCTCGAGTAGCTGGGACTGCAGGCACCTGCAACCACGCCCGGCTAATTTTTTGTATTTTTTTAGTAGAGATGGGGTTTCACCATGTTAGCCAGGAGGGTCTCGATTTCCTGACCTCATGATCCACCCGCCTTGGCCTCCCAAAGTGCTGGGATTCCAGGTATGAGCCACTGTGCCCGGCTTTTTTTTTTTTTTTTTTTTTTTTTTGAGACAGAGTCTCATTCTGTTGCCCAGGCTGGAGTGCAGTGGTGCAATCTCGGCTTACTGTAACCTCCATCTCCTGGGTTCAAGTGATTCTCGTGCCTCAGCCTCCCAAGTAGCTGGGATTACAGGTGCGTGCCACCATACCCCGCTAATCTTTTTATTTTTAGTAGAGACAGGGTTTCACCATGTTGGCCAGGCTGGTCTCAAACTCCTGACCTCAGGTGATCCACCGACCTCAGCCTCCCAAATGCTGGGATTACAGACATGAGCCACCACGCCTGGCCGTGCAAATTCTTTACTGAGTCCTGCCTCAGTGGTCTCCTCTGGAAAATAGGGGTGCTAACTGCACCCACCTCAACTGGTTGTCACTGAGAAGAATAAAGAAGTTAACCTGCTAAAGCACTTAAATGTTGTTTGACACAAAGTAAGTGATCAATAAATTATTATTATTATTACTATTATTTTAGAGACAGGATCTTGCCCTGTTGCCCAGGCTGGAGTGCAGTGGTATGATCACAGCTCACTGCAGCCTCAATCTCTTGGGCTCAAGCAATTCTCCTGCCTCAGCCTCCTGAGTAGCTGGGACTACAGGCTTGTGCCACCATCTCTAACTTATGCTACCATGACTAACTTATTATTATTTGTAGAAACAGGGTAGTGCTGTGTTGCCCAGGCTGTTCTTGAACTCCTGGTTCTAGTGATCCTCCTGCATGGGCTCCTGGAAGTTCTGGGATTACAGGTATGAGCCACCATGCCTGAACTAAATAATCATTTTTGAGTGCTCATCATGTCCCAGACATTGTTCTAAGTTTTTTTTTTTTTTTCTTTAATGGATATTAACTCCCTACTCCTTATAAAACTTGAGAAGGTTGGAGTAATTATTTTTTTTCCACTTTGCAGAAAAGAACATTGAGGCTCCAATAAGTAAATGTACTTGCTCACGATTACAGCTTGGAGGGGCTGGATTCATGCTCAGTCAGCCCAGCTCCCAAATGTACCAGGTCCTCAATTAATAATGAAGAGTAAGGGAAAATAAATGACAGGGTTGGGTGCAGTGGCTCACTCCTGTAATCCCAGCACTTTGGGTGGCTGAGGTGGGCAGATCACTTGAGGCCAGGAGTTTGAGACCAGCCTGGCCAATAATGGTGAACCCTGTCTCTACTAAAAATACAAAAATCAGCCAGGCCTGGTGGCAGACCCCTGTAATCCCAGCTACTCTCCCACCTGCTCTGGCAGAGCCAGAATTTGAACCCAGGACCGGGTGGAATCAAAACTCTGAACTATGTCTGTGAACTATGTCTATAACTGTTGTCACAAGATCAGAGCTAGACTGTCCAGGAGCCAGGACTGTGGGTGTAGCGGCAGCTGAGCCCTGAGCACTAACTCTGTTCATCTTTTGCAGGAGATACCTTCCCGGATGCAAATGCTGATGGAGACAGTCTGGCAGGCCAGCTGGATGAGGCCATGGGGTCCAGCGAGTGGCTGGCCCTGACCAAGTCACCCCAGGCCTTTTATGGGGGGCGACCCAGCTGGCAGGGAACCCCCCGGATTCTTCGGGGCAGCCGAGATGTCCTGGCTGGCCTTTCCAGCAGCTGCTGCAAATGGGGGTGTAGCAAAAGTGAAATCAGTAGCCTTTGCTAGTTTGAGGGCTGGGCAGCTGTGGGCACCAGTACCAATGCCCCAGTCCTGCCATCCACTTAACCAGTGTCTGGCTGGGCACGTGTCTTTCGAGCCTCACATATTCATTCTTTCGTCTGCAAGTCACAGAGTCCAGGCACTGTGGGCTCAGGCACAGTCCCCGGACACCACCTATCCAACCCTGCCCTTTGACCAGCCTATCATGACCCTGTCCCCTGAGCAAGCTGTGCCCCTGCCTGGACAAGTGGGGACCCCTGATCCTGACCTCTGACCTCTCCCCAACCCTAACTATGCATTTGCCTGTGACTGCACTGCCACAACTGGGTCCCTATTCTACCCAGACAGGCCACACAGTGACCCCTGCCCCCTGCCCAGTCCAAACTGTGGCCAGCTCAAATTAAGCCTCTGTCTTAGTCCAGCCTTTGCACGCAAGCTTCCTTTTCCCTGCTTTCCATCCCCTCTCCTCCAACTCCCCTGACAAAGTTCCAAGGCTGTGGACCCCAGAGAAGGTGGCAGGTGGCCCCCGTAGGAGAGCTCTGGGCACATTAGAATCTTCCCAAACTCCAATAATAAAAATTCCAAGACTGGCAGAGTGTGTGTGTGTGTGTGTGTGTGCGCGCGCGCGCGGTTGTTGGGCGTAGGACAGGTTTCAGGGATGCGCGGTACGCGGTACCCTCCCTCGGAGGCCCCTACCCCCAGACGCCCCAGGCCGCCTCCCCACTCCCCCTCAGCAGCCCCAGCGGGGACTTTCCGTCGCGGGGAAGGGGCGGGGACCCGGAGCGAAAGGTGCGGAGGCGGCCTGCAGGGGTGGCTCGGCTTCCCGTTGCCGCCTCGGGCGCTGTACCCAGAGCTGGGAGCCGAGCAGCGCAGCCGCGCGGGCCCGGCAGGGCTGGGCCGGACTCGGGACGCGCGGGGGGCGCCATGCGGGGAGGCAGGGGCGCCCCTTTCTGGCCGTGGCCGCTGCCCAAGCTGGCGCTGCTGCCTCTGCTGTGGGTGCTTTTCCAGCGGACGCGTCCCCAGGGTGAGTGCTGGAGGGAGCTCGTGTCCCGGGTGCTGCCGCTGCTCTCCCCGCGAAGGCGCCAATGCTCTAGGATAAGCCACGCGTTTGCGGAGCGAAAGGCAGAGGTGCAGGCGCCACTCGGCTCCCCCGGGGCAGGGACCCGGCGACACTGGGGAATGGGCGGCAGCAAGGTCGAACCGGAGCCCCGGGGCGGGGTGGGGGAGCTCTCCGGGTAGTTAACAGGATGTGGCGAGCACAGGGAAAGGGGGGGTTTGCACGGAGCCTGGGGAGGCTTCCTGCTGCTCATTTCCCTAAGCCCCCCACCTTGCAATTGTCAGAAGTCCAAGTTCTGGGGTGTGCAGGCGGAAGTGGGGGATTCGACCCCCTTTCCTGAGACCCTCTGACTCCCTCTCCAGGCAGCGCCGGGCCACTGCAGTGCTACGGAGTTGGACCCTTGGGCGACTTGAACTGCTCGTGGGAGCCTCTTGGGGACCTGGGAGCCCCCTCCGAGTTACACTTTCAGAGCCAAAAGTAGTGAGTACAGGGAGGTGACGTGGGGAAACAAGCTTTGGAGGTGGCCGCTCAGGTCCCAGACTGCCATGGTTGAAAGGTTCTAGGAGTCAAGCCTGGCCAACATGGTGAAACCCTGTCTATACTACAAATACAAAAAAAGTTACCCGGGGGCGGTGGCGCCCGCCTGTAGTCCCCGATACTCAGGAGGCTGAGGCATGAGAGTCGCTTGAACCCGGGAGGCGGAGGTTGCAGTGATCCCAGATCTCGCCACTGCACTCCAGCCTGGGGCACAGAGTGAGACTGTCTCAATTTAAAAAAAAAAAAGAAAAAAAAGAAAAAAGAAAAGTCTCAGGAGTCTGCCCCCCTCCCCCAATACTCCTCCACTCCGAAGCCCTTCAATTCTAGCTTCCCTCGTTTCTCTGCTGTGTCACCC
The DNA here is from genome assembly GCF_008728515.1 of Papio anubis. NCBI lineage: Eukaryota > Metazoa > Chordata > Mammalia > Primates > Cercopithecidae > Papio > Papio anubis. Next base: position 38,012,130 of record NC_044995.1, on the reverse strand, counting down.
TGGGCAAATCACTTTCCCTCTTTGAGGCTCCTTTACATTTCTCTGTTAAATAGCAATCATAGGGCCAGGAGAGGTGGCTTGCACCTGTTATCCCAGCATTTTGGGAAGCTGAGGCGGGAGGATCGCTTGAGCCCAGGAGTTCAAGAGTTCAGAGTTTTAGAGAGCCCGTCTCTTTTTCTTTTCTTTTCTTTTTTTTTTTTTTTGAGATGGAGTCTCGCTCTGTCGCCCAGGATGGAGTGCGGTGGCCGGATCTCAGCTCACTGCAAGCTCCCTGGCTTTCACGCCTATTCTCCTGCTGCCTCGCCTCCTGAGTAGCTGGGACTACAGGCACCCGGCCACCTCGCTGCTAGTTTTTTTATTGTTTTTGGATTGAGTCTCATTTCACACCAGGCTGGAGTGCAGTGGCTTCTGATCTCAGCTCACTGCAAGCCTCCCTGGTTTATTGTATTCTTTCCTGTTCTAGCCTCCCTAGCGCAGGCACTACAGGCTCCCCGCCACCTCGCCTTCGCTAGTTTTTTGTATTTTAGTAGAGACGGGGTTTCACTGTGCCAGGCCAGGATGACCTGACCTGCTGACTCCTCGTGATCCGCCTCCTCCGCCTCGGCCTCCCAGTGCTGGGAATACAGGCTTGAGCCACACCGCCTCTGTATTTTTTTTTTTGAGACAGAGTCTGCTCGTCACTCCATGCTGGAGTGCAGTGGCTGGGATCTCGCCTACTTCATAAGCCTCCTGGGTTCACGACTGCCTCAGCCTCCCAGTAGCTGGGATTACAGGCGCCTGGCCACCACGCCTCTGCCAATTTTTTTGTATTTTTAGTAGAGACGGGGTTTCACCTGTTAGCTTGTGATGGTCTTGATTCTCCTGACCTTGTGATCCGCCTCTGGCCTCCCCAAAGTGCTGGGATTATGGCTTGAGCCACTGCTACCGGGCCTATTTTTTAGTAGAGACGGGGTTTCACTGTTAGCCAGGATAGTCTGATCTCCTGACTGATCCGCCTATCTCGGCTCGGCCTCCCAGTGCTGGGACTACAGGCTTGAGCCACGCCCCCGCCTTTTTTTTTTTTTTTTTTTTTTTGAGATGGAGTTTCATTTTGCTGCCCAGGCTGGAGTGCAATGGTGCTGTATCTTGGCTCACTGCAACCTTCACCTCCTGGGTTCAAGCTGCATTCTCTCTACCTCAGCCTCCCAAATAGCTGGGATTACAGGCATGTGCTACCATGTGCCTATTTTTGTATTTTAGTAGGGGTGGGGGAGTTTCACCATAAAGTTAATAGGTTGGTCTTGAACTCCTGACCTCATTTCAGCCTGAAGCCTCCTCAACTTCTGACAGGTGTGAGCCACATCAGCCTGGCCGAGAGCCCCTCTGTTATAAAACATAAACTATAATATAAATAAAGGGAAATAGGCCAGGCTGTGGCTCACTTCTATAATCCCAGCACTTTGGGAGGCTGAGGTGGGCAGATTACTTGAGGTTAGGAGTTCAAGACCAGCTATAGTAATCCCAGCTACCGAGGCTGAGGTGGGAGTGGACTTTTCACTTTGAACTCCTAAGAGGTGAGGTTGCAGGAGCTATGATTTCGTGCTTTCACTCGTGACTCCAGCCTAATATAGGAATGAGACTCTGTCTCAAAAAATTTTTTTTTTTTTTTTTTTTGAGATCATTAATGCCAGGCTGGAGTGTGGATTCAGCTCACTGTGTAAGCCCTCCCGGCTTACGCCTATCTTCCTGCCTCAGCCTCCCGAGATGCTGGGACTACAGGCTCTTCACTCAGCCTCGGGGCTAGTTTTTTTTTGTATTTTAGCAGAGCATGGGGTTTCACCTGCGTTAGCCAGGATAGTTCTATCTCCTGACTTCATGATCCTGCCTCAAAGCCTCCAAAGTGCTTGATTACAGGCTTGAGCCACCGCTACTCGCCTCAAAAAAATTTTAAAATAAAATGGCTGGTGGGCCGGGTATGGTGGCTCATAATGCCTGTAATCCCGCAATTTTGGGAGGCTGAGGCGGGTGGATCCCGAGGTCAGGAGATCGAGACCATCCTGGCTAACACGGTGAAACCCTGTCTCTACTAAAAAATACAAACCAAAAAAATCAGCCGGGTGTGGTGGCGATCGCCTGTAGTCCCAGCTACTAGAGGACGAGGCAGGAGAATGGCGTGAACCCGGGAGGGAGCTTGCAGTGAGCTGAGATCACGCTTCACTCACCCAGCCTGGCTACAGAGGGAGACCTGCCCTGAAAAAAAAAAATGGCTGGCTGCAGGTCACCCTCTTGGTAATCCTGTGCACTTTGGGAGGCCACAGCTGGCAGATCACTTCAGGTCAAGAGTTCGAGACCAGCCTGACCAACATGGTGAAACCCCATCTCTACTAAAAATACAAAATTAGCCAGGTCTAGTGGTGCATGCCTGTACTCCCAGTCACTCAGGAGGCTGAGGCAGCAGAATCCCTTGAGCCCAGGAAGCGGGGGTTGCAGTGAGCCAAGATCGCACCACTGCACTCCAGGCTGGCAACAGAGTGAGACTCCGTCTCAGAAACATAAAAATAAAAATAAAAAATAAAAAACGGAAATAATAATGGAACCTACTTCTGAAGGTTGAGTCTGAGTGTTCAAAGAGTTAGGTGCTTGGCAAGGAGAAAGTTGCTTCATAATGTGAAGCTGTTTTTTATTGCTGTGTGACATCACGCAAGTCACTTAACCTCTCTGAGCATGTTAAAAGATTATTCAGTGTGGTGCTGGGGATGCTGCCGTGAAAGAGGTAGACAGAAAGCCTTGCCCACAGTCCAAGGAAGAGACCTGTATTTCTTCATGATGAATCGTACCTGGAAACTCATAATTTCAAATTGGGCTAAGTGAGGGAAGAGGAAAAGGGCCATTGAAAGATAAGAATGGGAGACAGAGCTCCTGGACTTTTTTTTTTTTCTTTTTAATAATAATGATTAAAATACACACAACAGACCCTGCACGGTGGCTCACGCCTGTAATCCCAGCATTTTGGGAGGCCAAGACAGGCGGATCACCTGAGGTCAGGAGCTGGAGACCAGACTGGCCAACATGGTGAAACCCCGTCTCTACTAAAAATACAAAAATTAGCCAGACTTGGTGGCACATGCCTGTACTCCCAGCTATTCGGGAGTCTGAGGCAGGAGAATTGCTGGAACTCGGGAGGCAGAGGTTGGAGTGAGCTGAGATCGCACCACTGTACTCCAGCCTGGGTGACAGAGCGAGACTCTGTCTAAAAAAAAAAAAAAAAAATCACACAACATAAAACTTATGATATTTTTAAAATTTATTTTGGGAACAGTGTCTTACTCCTGTCACCCAGGCTGGGGCAGTCAGCTCAGCTCACTGCAGCAACTTCCCAGGCTCAGGTGATCCTCCCACCTCAGCCTCCTAAGTAGCTGGGACTACAGGCATGCACTACCATGCCCAGCTAATTTTTTAAATATATTTTTTAGTAGACACAGGGTTTTACCATGTTGCCCAGGCTGGTCTTGAACTCCTGAGCTCAAGAGATCCACCTCCCTCATCCTCCCAAAGTGCTGGGATTACAGGCATGAGTCCCTGTGCCTGGCCAAAATCTACGATCCTAACCATTTTTAAGTGTCCAGTTCAGTGGCATTAAGTACATTCCCATGGTGCTTTCCTGGTTACCATTCACCTCCAGAAGGGGGCCTAGTTTTTTTTTTTTTGAGATGGAGTTTCGCTCTTGTTGCCCAGGCTGGAGTGCAATGGCTTGATCTCTGCTTACTGCAACCTCCGCCTCCCAGGTTCCAGCAATTCTCCTGCAACCTCCGCCTCCCGGGTTCCAGCAATTCTCCTGCCTCAGCCTCCCGAGTAGCTGGGATTACAAACATATGCCACCACGCACGGCTAATTTTGTATTTTTAGTAGAGACGGGGTTTCTCCATGTTGATAAGGCTGGTCTTGAACTCCCCACTTCAGATGATCCACCCACCTGGGCCTCCCAAAGTGCTGGGATTACAGGCATGAGCCACTGAGCCAGGCGGGGGGCCTAGTTTTAATTGGTGCAGGGATTGGGGAGTCAGAGAAGTTCCTTCTTTTCTATTTTTATTTTAGTTTTATTGATTTATGTATTGATTTTATTTATTTTGGGAAGAGGTCTTGCTCTGTCACCCAGGATAGAGGGCAGTGGTGCGATCATAGCTCACTGCAACCTCAAACTCCTAGCTTGAGCCGTTTTCCCTCCTCGGCCTCCCCAGTAATTGGAACACAGGAATGTGCCATTCATTTTTAAAAATTTTTTGTAGTGGTAGCTCACGTCTGTAATCCCAGCACTTTGGGAGGCTGAGGCGGGAGGATGGTTTGAGCCCAGGAGTTGGAGGCCAGCCTGAGCAACATAGTGAGACCGTCTCTATTAAAAAAAAGAAAGAAAGAAAGAAAAACAAAGAAGAAGAAGAAGAAGAAGAGGAAAAGAAGGGAAAAAAGTAAGAATAATTTTAAAAGTAAATAATTTATTTGGTAGAGACAGAGTCTTGCTCTGTTGCGTAAGCTAGTCTTGAACTCTTGGGCTCAAGCGATCCTCCCACCTTGCCCTCCCAAAATGCTGGAATTACAGGTGCCATTATGCCCAGCCTGTAATTTTGTATTCTTTGACCATGATTTTCTGTCCCAGCCTCTGTAGTCACCAGTTTACTCTGCCTCTAGGAGGAGTTCAAATGTTTTATATTCCATGTATCAATGAAAACATGTGGTATTTGTCTTTCCGTATTTCACGTAACATATTGTTCTCCATTTCCATCTACGTTGTTACAAATGACAGGCTTTCCCTTTTTTTTTTTTTTTTTTTTTGAGACAGAATCTCGCTCTGTCGCCCAGGCTGGAGTACAGTGGCGCAATCTCAGCCCACTGCAACCTCCACCTCCACGGTCCAACCGATTCTCTTGCCTCAGCCTCCCAAGTAGCTGAGATTACAGGTGCGCATCTCCACATCTGGCTAATTTTTGTATTTTTATTTTTATTTTTATATATTTTTTTGAGACGGAGTCTCGCTCTGTCGCCCAGGCTGGAGTGCAGTGGCCGGATCTCTGCTCACTGCAAGCTCCGCCTCTCTGGTTCACGCCATTCTCCTGCCTCAGCCTCCCGAGTAGCTGGGACTACAGGCGCCCACCACCTCGCCCGGCTAGTTTTTTGTATTTCTTAATAGAGACGGGGTTTCACCGTGTTAGCCAGGATAGTCTCGATCTCCTGACCTCGTGATCCGCCCGTCTCGGCCTCCCAAAGTGCTGGGATTACAGGCTTGAGCCACCGCGCCCGGCCAATTTTTGTATTTTTATAGAGCTGAGTTTCACCATGTTGGCCAGGCTGATCTCAAACTCTTGATCTCAAGTGATCCACCCGCGCAGCCACCGCACCCGGCCTTTTTTTTTTTTCTTTTGAGACAAAGTCTCGCTCTGTCACTCAGGCTGGAGTGCAATGGCCAATCTCAGCTCACTGCAACCTCCGCCTCCTGGGTTCAAGCGATTCTCCAGCTTTAGCCTCCTGAGTAACTGGGATTACAGGCGTGCACCATCAGGCCTGGCTAATTTTTGTGTTTTTAGTAGAGATGGGGTTTCACCATGTTGGTCAGGCTGGTCTCAAACTCCTGACCCGAACTCTGCCCACCTCAGCCTCCCAAAATGCTGGGATTACAGGCGTGAACCACCGCGCCCAGCCCCACATATTCTTGATCCATACATCTGGTGATGGACACATTCCATATATTGGCTATTGTGAGTAGTGCTGCATTGGGAAGACAGATGTCCGTTGGACAAACTTATTTCATTTCCTTATTATTTTTATTTATTTATTTTTTTGAGACAGAGTCTGGCTCTGTTGCCCAGGCTGGAGTGCAGTGGCTCAATCTCGGCTCACTGCAACCTCCATTTCACGGGTTCAAGCGATTCTCCTGCCTCCCAAGTAGCTGGGACTACAGGCGTCTGCCACCACACATGGCTAATGTTTGTATTTTTAGTAGAGATGGGGTTTCACGATGTTGTCCAGGCTGGTCTCCAACTCCTGGCTTCAAGTGATCCGCCTGCCTCGGCCTCCTGAAGTGCTGGGATTACCAGCGTGAGCCACCACACCTGGCCCCTCTTACTATTTGTCAAACACACCAGGCACAGTGTGGCCTCCAGGCCTTTGCACCCTGTGTCTCCCCTTCCTGGAATGCTGTTCTTCTAGCTACTGTATGGCTCTGTCCTCATCTCCTTCAGGCCTTTATTCAAATGTCTCCTCAGGCTGGGTGTGATGGCCTGCCCCTGCCCCACCCCTCTCCCCCCACCTCACCGCCCTCCCCGTACCTGTAATCCCAACACTGGGAGGCCAAGGGGGGTGGTGGTGGGGATTGCTTGAGGCCAGGAGTTCCAGACCAGCCTGGCCAACAGACCGAGACCTCTCTCTCTCCTTTTTTTTTTTTTTGAGACAGAGTCTCACTCTGCTGTATTGCTGGAGTACACAGGGTGCGATTCCTACTACTGCAACCCCACTCCCTGGTTCAAGCCATTCTCCTGCCTCAGTTTCCCAAGTAGCTGGGATTACAGGCATGCCCCACCACTAGCCAATTTTTGTATTTTGACGGGTTTCCACCATGGCCAGGATGGTCTCTGATCTCTTTGGTTCCTCATGATACACCTGCCTTGGCCTCCCAAAGTGCTCGGATTACAGGTGTGAGCCACCGCACCTGGCCTCTCTCTCTCTTTCTATATATATGGTGTTTTTGTTGCTGTTTTTGAGACAGGGTCTTACCCTGTCACCCAGGCTGGAGTGCAGTGGCATGATTCCAACTCAACCTACTGGGCTCAATCAATCCTCCCACCCCAGCCTCTCAAGTAGCTGGAACCACAGGTATGCGCCACCACCCCTGGCTAATTTTTAAAACATTTTTTGTAAAGATGCGGGGTCTCAGTATGTGATTGCTTGAGGCCGAGAGTTAGAGGAGACTAGCCTGGGCAACATAGCAAGACCCCATTTCTACAAAAAATTTAAAAATTAGCTGGGCACTGTGATGCACACCTGTTATCCCAGCTACTCTGGAGGCTGTTATCCCAGCTACTCTGGAGGCTGAGTCAGGAGGATTACTTGAGCCTAGGAGTTCAAGGTTGCAGTGATCTATGATCCCACCACTCCAGTGACAGAGTGAGATCGTGTCTCTAAAAAAAAAAAGAGAGAGGACAGGACTGGGCGTGGTGACTCATGCCTGTAATCCCAGCACTTTGGGAGGCCGAGACAGGCGGATCACCTGAGGTTGGAGTTCGAGACCAGCCTGACCAACATGGAGAAACCCTGTCTCTACTAAAAGTACAAAATTATCCGGGTGTGGTGGCACATGCCTGTAATTCCAGCCACTAGGGAGGCTGAGGCAGGAGAATCGCTTGAACCTGGGAGGCAGAGGTTGCAGTGAGCCAAGATCGCACCATTGCACTCCAGCCTGGGCAACAAGAGCAAAACTCCGTCTCAAAAAATAAAAAAACGAAAGAAAGAAAGAGAGAGAGAGAGAGAGAGAGAGAGAGGGAGGAGGGAGGGAGGGAGGGAGGGAAAGGGAAGGAAAGAAAGAAAAACAGAGAGAGAAAAGAGCAGTTACAACTGGGCATGGTGGCTCATGCCTGTAATCTTAGCACTTTGGGAGGCCGAGGTGTGTGTATCACTTGAGGTCAGGAGTTCGAGACCAGCCTAGCCAACATGTGAAACCACATCTCTACTAAAAATACAAGAAAATTAGCCAGGTGTGGTGGCACACGCCTGTAATTCTAGCTACTTGGGAGGATGAGGTGGCAGGATCACTTGAACCCAGGAGGAAGAGGTTGCAGTAAGCCAAGATCACATTACAGTCCAACTTAGGTGACTGTGTCAAAAAAAAAAAAAAAAAAAGCAGTTACATTTATTACCCTCATTTTGTAGATGAGGAAACTAGTGCACAGAGATGTTAAGTTACTTACTCAAGGTCACACAGCTCTGAAGCAGCAGAGGTGGGATTTGAACCCAAACGCAGCAGGCTGCAGCCACCCTGTTGGCACAAGGGTGGTTATTAGTGGCCCTGGCTGTAGCCGAGTGTACATCTCACCCCCGCCTCTCTCCTCACAGCCGTTCCAACAAAACCCAGACTGTGGCAGTGGCAGCCGGGCAGAGCTGGGTGGCCATTCCTCGGGAACAGCTCACCATGTCTGACAAGCTCCTTGTCTGGGGCACTAAGGCAGGCCAGCCTCTCTGGACCCCCATCTTCGTGAACCTGGAAACCCAAAGTAATGTGGCGGGAGGGTGGGGCGCTCTATGCGGGGTGGGTGCTCTTGGAGGGCATGGCTCGCTACACCCTGGTTTCCCCTTCCCCAGTGAAGCCAAATGCCCCCCGGCTGGGCCCTGACGTGGACGTTTCCGAGGATGAGCCCCTGGAGGCCATTGTCCATTGGGCCCCACCTACGTGGCCGTCTCATAAAGTTCTGATCTGCCAGTTCCACTACCGAAGATGTCAGGAGGCGGCCTGGACCCTGGTGAGTGCTGGGGTCCTTTTCTCCCCACGCTATCCTGGGCAGGGACTGAGGCAACATCCCCTAATCTGAGACCCAGCCAAGGACTCATTCTGTGCCTGTCCCTGAGCCTGTCTGCATCCCACACAAAATGCCTGCACGTGCCTCTTGTTCAGTTACAAATTCTCCTCCCATGGCCGGGCGCGGCGGTTCACGCCTATAATCCCAGCACTCTGGGAGGCCAAAGGGGACAGATCACTTGAGGTCAAGAGTTCGAGACCAGCCTGGCTAACATGGCGAAATCCCATCTCCACTAAAAATACAAAAATTAGCCAGGCATGGTGGTAGGTGCCTGTAATCCCAGCTACTGAAGGCTGAAGCAGGATTCACTGGAACCTGAGAGGCGGAAGTTGCAGTGAGCCGAGACTGGGCCACTGCACTCCAGCCTGAGCGACAGAGCAAGACTCAGTCTCAAAAAAAATTTTTTTTTCTCCTGCCAAAATAATCTATCACCCCGTCATGGTGGCTAATTCCTAAAATCCCAGCACCTTGGGAGGCTGAGGCAGGAGGATCACTTGAGGCCAGGAGTTCAAGACCAGCCTGGGCAACTTAGGGAGACCTCATCTCTACGAAAAAGGTGAAACAATTATGAGGGCATGGTGGCTTGTGCCTGGAGTCTCAGCTACTCAGGAGGCTGAGGCAGGAGGATTGTTTGAGGTCAAGAGTTTGAGAACAGCCTGGGCAGGATAGCAAGATTTGTCTCTAAGAAGTTAAAAAATAATCTGGCCAGGTGCGGTGGCTCACACCTGTAATCCCAGCACTGTGGGAGGCCAAGGAGGGTGGATCACCTGAGGTCAGGAGTTCGGGACCAGCCTGGCCAACATGGTGAAACCCCATCTCTACTAAAAGTACAAAAAAGTAGCTGGGCGTGGTGATGGGTACCTGTAGTCCCAGCTACTTGAGAGGCTAAGGCAGGAGAATCGCTTGAACCTGGGAGGTGGAGGATGCAGTGAGCCGAGATCGTGCCACTGCGCTCCAGTCTGGGCAACAGAGCAAGACTCTGTCTCAAAAAAAGAAAAAAAAAGAGTTGAGAGTTGTGATTATTCATGCAATTCAGAGCAACATGAGATGCAGAATTTTTTTTTTTTTTTTTTGAGACGGAGTCTTGCGGTGTTGCCCAGGCTGGAGTGCAGTGGCCAGATCTCAGCTCACTGCAAACTCCGCCTCCCGGGTAGCTGGGACTACAGGTGCCCGCCACCTCGCCCGGCTAGTGTTTTGTATTTTTTTTTAGTAGAGACGGGGTTTCAGCGGGTTAGCCAGGATGGTCTCGATCTCCTGACCTCGTGATCCGCCTGTCTCGGCCTCCCAAAGTGCTGGGATTACAGGCTTGAGCCACCGTGCCCGGCCAGAATTTTTTTTTTTTGAGACGGAGTTTTGCTCTTATTGCCCGGGCTGGAGTGCAATGGCAGGATCTTGGCTCACTGTAACCTCTGCCATCTGGGTTCAAGCGATTCTCCTGCCTCAGCCTCCCGAGTAGCTGAGATTACAAGCATGCGCCATCATGCCTGGCTAATTTTGTGTTTTTAGTAGAGACGGGGTTTCTCCATGTTGGTCAGGCTGGTCTTGAACTCCTGACCTCAAGTGATCAGCCTGCCTGGGCCTCCCAAAGTCCTTGGATTACAGGCGTGAGCCACCGTACCCAGTCCCTTTTTTTTTTTTTTTTTTTGAGACGGAGTCTCGCTCTGTTGCCCAGACTGGAGTGCAGTGGCACCATTTCAACTCACTGCAACCTCCACCTCCCAGGTTCAAGCGATTCTCCCACCTCAGCCCCCCAAGTAGGTGGGATTACAGGCATGTGCCACTATGCCCAGTTAAGTTTTTTTTTGGTTGAGATGGGGTTTTGCTGTGTTGGCCAGGCTGGTCTCAAACTCCTGACCTCAGGTGAGCCACCTGCCTCCACCTCCCAAAGTGTTGGGATTACAGGCATGAGCCACCTCACCCGGCTGAGAGGCAGACTTTGGAATCTGACTACCTCAGTGCTCAGCTCCAGCACACCAGCTCTGTGACCTTGGGCTAGTCACTTTCCCTCTCTGGGCCTCAGTTCCCTCGTCTATAAAATGAGATAATAATAGAAGTTACCACGGCCGGGCGTGGTGGCTCAAGCCTGTAATCCCAGCACTTTGGGAGGCCGAGATGGGCGGATCACAAGGTCAGGAGATCGAGACCATCCTGGCTAACACGGGGAAACCCCGTCTCTACTGAAAAATACAAAAAACTAGCTGGGCGAGGTGGTGGGCGCCTGTAGTCCCAGCTACTTGGGAGGCTGAGGCAGGAGAATGGCATAAACCCGGGAGGCGGAGCTTGCAGTGAGCTGAGATCCGGCCACTGCACTCCAGCCTGGGCGGCAGAGCGGGACTCCGTCTCAGGAAAAAAAAAAAAAAAAAAGAAGTTACCACTTCCTGCTATACCTAACACACAGAGTGACCACCTTTTCTCTGTCTGCTCAGGACTGTGCCAATTTTTCTGACAGGCCCATGTTCTGGAAACCCCCTTGGTCCTGGGCAAATACAAACAGTTGCTCGCTGTGCTGATAGATAAGTTCAAGTACTAGCTAGGCGCAGTGGCTCTAATCCCAGCACTTTGGGAGGCCGAGGTGGGCAGATCACCTGAGATCAGGAATTCAAGACCAGCCTGGCCAAGATAGTGAAACTCCGTCTCTACTAAAAATACAAAAATTTGCCGGGCGCGGTGGCTCACACCTGTAATCCCAGCACTTTGGGAGGCCGAGGCGGGCGGATCACGAAGTCAGGAGATCGAGACCATCCCGGCTAACACGGTGAAACCCCGTCTCTACTAAAAATACAAAAAATTAGTGGGGTGTGGTGGCGGGTGCCTATAGTCCCAGCTACTTGGGAGGCTGAGGCAGGAGAATGGCGTGAACCCGGGAGGTGGAGCTTGCAGTGAGCTGAGATTGTGCCACTGCACTCTAGCCTGGGCAACAGAGCGAGACTCCGTCTCGGGGAAAAAAAAAAAAAAGACTCCGTCTCAAAAAACATAAAAAAGCCAGATGTGGTGACAGGTGCCTGTAATCCCAGCTACTCAGGAGGCTGAGGCAGGAGAATCGCTTGAACCCAGGAGGGAGAGGTTGCAGTGAGCCAAGATCGCACCACTGCACTCTAGCCTGGGCCACAGAATGAGACTGTCTCAAAATGAAAAACAAAGTCAAGAAAAAAAAAAAACAAAAAAAACCCGATAAGTTCAAATACCCTTGACTCAGGCCCTGGGCCCATCACGCTCACCTGTCTCTCCCCCAGCTGGAACTGGAGCTGAAGACCATACCCCTGGCCCCTGTTGAGATCCAAGATTTGGAGCTAGCCACTGGCTACCAAGTGTATGGCCGCTGCCGAATGGAGAAGGAAGAGGATTTGTGGGGCGAGTGGAGCCCCATTTTGTCCTTCCAGACACCGCCTGCTGGTGAGGATATCTGGGCTTGCCCTCAATCTACGCCCCTCCCACCCGCGGAGTCTGTCCAATCATGTCTCACTCATTTATTCCCCCGTTTCCTCATCCTTGCCAGCTCCAAAAGATGTGTGGGTATCAGGGAACCTCTGTGGGACGCCTGGAGGAGAGGAACCCTTGCTTCTGTGGAAGGTGAGCTTCAGGGACCAGTTACATTTCTCTGCACGTGTCAGGAATCCCCTAAATAACAATGACATAAGGCCGGATGCAGTGGCTCACGCTTGTAATCCCAGCACTGTGGGAGGCCGAGGAGGGTGGATCACTTGAGGTCAGGAGTTGGAGACCAGCCTGGCCAACATGGTGAAACCCCATCTCTACTAAAAATACAAAAATTAGCTGGGAGCGGTGGCAGGCACCTGTAATCCTAGCTACTTAGGAGGCTGAGACGGGAGAATCGCTTGAACCCAGGAGGTGGAGGTTGCAGTGAGCCGAGATCACGCCACTGCACTCCAGCCTGGGCAACAAGAGTGAAACTCCGTCTCCAAAACAAAAAACAAAACAACAACAACAAAACACCAATGACATAAACAAGACAGAGTTTCCCATACTGCCCCCTTGAGGTTGCTTCGAAGATTCAAGGATGCGTTGCTAGAATGGTCAGTACAGGGTGGGGCATGGAGCAAGTATCCACCAATGTCAGCTGCTTCAGAGAGGTCTGAGCCATGAAGATGGGTGCAGATATTCCGGGCGGAGGCAGCAGATGCAAAAACCTGACAGCTCAGCTCCAGAAAATATAACACAGTGTGCTAAGAGTTTATTTATTCATTTACTTATTTTGAGATGAAGTCTTGCTCTGTCGCCCAGGCTGGAGTGCAGCGGCGTGATCTCATCTCAGCTCACTGCAACCTCCGCCTCCCAGGTTCAGGCCATTCTCTGCCTCAGCCTCCAGAGTAGCTGGGATTACAGGCACCTGCCAGCACGCCCGGCTAATTTTTGTATTTTCACTAGAGTTGGGGGTTTCACCATCTTGGCCAGGATCGTCTTGAACTCCTGAGCTCGTGATCCACCTTCCTGGGCCTCCCAAAGTGCCAACATGGTGAAACCCCATCTCTACTAAAAATACAAAAATTAGCTGGGCGTGATGGCAGGTGCCTGTAATCCCAGCTACTCAGGAGGCTGAGGCAGGAACATCACTTGAACCCGGAAGGTGGAGGTTGCAGTGAGCCGAGATCGCGCCACTTCACTCCAGTCTGGGTAACAGAACGAGACTCAGTCTCAAAAAACAAAACAAAACAAGAGAAAGCTTCACTGACCAGTGGTTTATCAGGTGACCTCAGGGAGACACATACATGTGCCTGATTAATGGGAGACATTAACCCTTTTTTCACTTCATCCCTCAGGCCCCAGGGCCCTGTGTGCAGGTGAGCTACAAAGTCTGGTTCTGGGTTGGAGGTCGTGAGCTGAGTCCGGAAGGAGTTACCTGCTGCTGCTCCCTTATTCCCAGCGGGGCAGAGTGGGCCAGAGTGTCCGCTATCAACGCCACAAGCTGGGAGCCTCTCACCAACCTCTCTTTGGTCTGCTTGGGTGAGAGACTGTGACCTTCCTCGGCTCGGCGCCCTGGAGGGGTGGGAGGTGGCTTCCTGAGTGACCAGCTGAGACTTCTCTCCACCCTCCAGATTCAGCCTCTGCCCCCCATAGCGTGGCGGTCAGCAGCATCGCTGGGAGCACGGAGCTACTGGTGACCTGGCGACCGGGGCCTGAGGAGCCACGGGAGCATGTAGTGGACTGGACTCGAGATGGGGACCCCCTGGAGAAACTCAACTGGGTCCGGCTTCCCCCTGGGAACTTCAGTGCTCTGTTACCAGGTAAGGCCCTGGGACACCTGGGTTTCCATCCCAGCTGTTAAAACAGAGCGGACAGATGGGCGGACTTGTAAGAGGGAGTGCTATGATTAAAGCAGCATGATGGCCGGGCTTGGTGGCTCACGCCTGTAATCCCAGCACTTTGGGAGGCTGAAAGGGGCGGATCACCTGAGGTCAGGAGTTCGAGACCAGCCTGGCCAACGTAGTGAAACCCCGTCTCTACTAAAAATACAAAAATTAGTGGGGCGTGGCGGCTCACACCTGTAGTTCCAGCTACTCGGGACGCTGAGGCAGGAGAATCGCTTGAACCTGGGAGGTGGAGGTTGCAGTGAGCCAAGATTGCGCCATTGCACTCTAGCCTGGGTGACAGAGTGAGACTCGGTCTCAAAAAAAAAAATAAATAAATAAATAATAAAGTAGCGTGAATTCACGCAAGACTTTTTTTTATTATTATTATTATTTTTTATTTTTGGAGGCAAGATCCCACTCTGTAGCCCAGGCTAGAGTACAATGGCGCCATCTCAGCTCACTGCAACCTCCATCTTCTGGGTTCAAGCAGTTCTCGTGACTCAGCTTCCTGAGTAGCTGGGACTACAGGAGTGTGCCACCACACCCGGTTAATTTTTTTTTTTTTTAGTAGAGACGGGGTTTCACCATGTTGGTGTGGCTGGTCTCCAACTCCTGACCTCAAGTGATCTGCCTGCCTTTGCCTCCCAAAGTGCTCGGATTACAGGCATGAGCCACTGTGCCCAGCCTAACTTTTCTTTTTTCTTTTTTTTTTTTTCTTTTTTTGAGATGGAGGCTGTCTCTGTCACCCAGGCTGGAGTGCAGTGGCACGATCTCAGCTCACTGCAGCCTTCGCCTCCTGGGTTCAAGCAATTCTCGTGCCTCAGCCTCCAGGGAGTAACCGGGATCACAGGCGCCCACCGCCATGCCCAGCTAATTTTTTTATTTTTAGTAGAGACAGGGTTTCACCATGGTTGGCCAAGATGGTATCAAACTCCTGACCTCAAGAGATCCACCCACCTCGGCCTCCCAAAATGATGGGATGACAGGGGTGAGCCACCACACCTGGCCCGTTTGTTGTTGTTGTTGAGACGGAGTCTCGCTCTGTCGCCCAGGCTGGAGTGCAGTGGCGTGATCTCAGCTCACTGCAAGCTCTGGCCTCCTCGAAGTTCATGCCATTCTCCTGCCTTCAGCCTCCCCAGCAGTCAGATCACAAAATGCTGGCCATTTTTTTTTATTTTGTATTTTTAGTAGAAATGGAGTTTCACTGTGTTAGCCAAGATGGTCTTGATCTCTTGACCTCGTGATCTGCCCTCCTCAGCCTCCCAGAATGCTGGGATTTCAGGCGTGAGCCACCACACCGGCATCTTTTTTTTTTTTTTAAGAGATGAGTCTCACTCTGTCAGCCAGGCTGGACTGCAGTGGATCTCAGCTCACTGCAGCGTCAACCTCCATGGCTCAAGCATTCCTCCCACCTCAGCGCCCTGAGGAGCTGGGATTACAGGCACACACCACCAAGCCCAGATAGTTTTTGTATTTTTTGTTGAGGTGGGGTTTCTCCATGTTGCCCAGGCTGTTCTTGAACTCCTGAGCTCAGGCAATCCCCCTGTCTTGGCCTCCCAAAGTGCTGGGGTGACAGGCATGAGCCACCATACCTGGCAAGAAATCTTTATTAATTAGTTACTTAATTAAAGGACTTGGAAGAACTGCAAAGATGTTGGGTGAGAAATTTAGGACACAGTCCCAAGACCCACAAGGATATATGAACCAAAGAAGCAAAGGCACAATTATGGAAAATTCCCAGTTGAGGAAGGCTATGTGGATGTGATAGGGTTTAGAGGAGGGACTGCAGCAGCCTCAGTTACCATGGTAGGTGCTGTCAGTTGCCTGCTCATATTCATGTCCACCACGCCAGAGAGCCTCTTAGGCCCCTCCCAGCTGCCCACACTTAAGTTTCCTGGCCTGAGGGCTTTTTCTGGTCACTGAGGCATTTTGCCTGCTGGAGAAGCAAGATGGAAATATAGAGGAGTTAAGAGCCCTCAGGAGCAGCCCTCAGCCATGACTAATGAGGCTTGGTGGATTAATACCCCAGCTCCCTCCTCCTGAGCTGGGCTGACTCTGTGATGTCTGCTCTCTGCTGCCCCCAAGAGGTCCCCCATGGGACTGCGTCTCAGTTGCCCACAGTGAGAACTTGTTCCTTCCCCATTTTACTCCCCTACTGCCCTATTGGGGTTTTCTGGGATTACCTCCTAGATAAATGACTTACACTCAGATCCTTATCTCAGGGTGTCCTTCTGGGGAACCCAATGAAGATACCAGTAAGCAGGGAAATGGGGCATGTGGAAGGAGAGCTAAATTTTTTTTTTTTTTTTTTTGAGGCAGAGTCTGGCTCTCTTGCCCAGGCTGGAGGTGTACCGGCCGGATCTCACTCACTGCAAGCTCCGCCTCCTGCTCACGCCATTCTCCGTCTCCTCAGCCTCCCCGAAAGTAGCTGTGGGACTGCGCACCCACCACTCAGCCTCGCTAGTTTTTTGAGACGTGAGTCTCTTTCTGTAGCTCAGGTTGCAGTGGTCGATTCACTACTGCAAGCTCCGCCTCCTGGGTTCACCATTCTCAGCCTCAGCCTCCCGGTGCAGCTGGGACTACAGCCACCTCGGCCCCGCCAGTTTTTTTGTATTTTAGTAGAGACAGGGTTTCACTGTTCGCCAGGATGGTCTCTCTCGGGATCTCCTGACCTGGATCCACACCCGCCTCGCCTCCCAAAGTGCTGGGATTACAGGCTTGATCAGCTACCGGGGCCGCTTTGTATTTTTTAGTAGAGACGGGTTTCACCCTGTTAGCCATGTCCCACCTCCTGACCTCGGATCCGCCTGCCTCGCCTCCCAAAGTGCTGGGATTACAGGCTTGAGCCATCACCGCCAGGAGAGAGCCACCTAACTGGTCTTTATTCCTTTGTCACTCAGGGAATTTCACAGTCGGCGTCCCCTATCGAATCACTGTGACTGCAGTTTCAAGCCTTGGTTTGGGCTTCTCCTGCACCTCCATCTGGGGGTTCAGAGAGGAACTAGGTAAGAGGTGGGGCTGGAGGATGGGGCTCCTGTAACCCAGGCCGACCTTGACCTACTGCCTTCCTCCTCCCCAGCACCCCTAGTGGGGCAACACTTGATGCACTCCAAGATGCCCTTCAGGGACCCCTACCAGCGGGGAGAGGTCCCAAGGCACCAGCTTCGAGGACACCTCACCCACTACACCTTGTGTGCCCAGGGTGGAACCAGCCCCTCTGTCTGCATGAATGGTGAGCTTCTCTGCCTGCCAACCTATCCTCCCAGCCCCCACAAGACCCACCCATCAGTCAACCCCACCCCTTGTCCCCACGTGGGCCTCTTTGGCCCAGGGACCATACATAGTGTCCTCACTTCCCTCTTGGCTATCAATGTAATGAACTTTCATTCAGCCATTAAAAATGAGGATGCCAATCTATATTTATCGACATTGAAAGATGCCTATCATATTTTATTAGTGAAAAAGATAAAAGGATGTCGTACCCGTGGTACGGTTCCAGCATTTTTTTGAGATGGAGTCTTGCTTTGTCACCCAGGCTGAGTGTAACGGCATCTAGCTGCAACCTCCTTCCTCCCAGATTCAAGCGAGAGCTTTCTTCCAGCTCAGCTCTCCTGGAGTAACTGAATAGCACGCGACTGCTCATGCCTAGCATTTTGTATTTTTAGTAATTACAAGAAATAAGTTGTTCGAATCCCTGACCTCGATCCACTCGTTGCCTTCCCAAAGTGCGGACTATAGGCTTGAGTCACCATGCCCGGCCTATATGTAATTTTAAATATATATATAGAAGGTCTGGCATGGTGGATCACACCTGTAATCCCCACACTTTGGGAGGCAAAGGCAGGCAGATCACTTGAGGTCAGGAGTTTGAGACCAGCCTGGCCAACATGGTGAAACCTCATCTCTACTAAAAATACAAAATTAGCCAGGCCTGGTGGCGCAGCCTGTAGTCCAGCTACTCAGGAGGCTGAGGCACTAGAATTGCTTGAACCCAGGGGGTGGAGGTTGCAGTGAGCCGAGATTGTGCAAAGAAAAACTAAATAATATCTAAGCAGTATATAAGATGGTGATAACTGCCGAGTAGAGAATGAAGCCAGGGGCTGGGCATGGTGGCTCACACCTATAAACCCAGCACTTTGGGAGGCCGAGGCGGGCAGATCACCTGAGATCAGGAGTTTGAGACCAGCCTGACCAATATGGTGAAACCCGGTCTCTACTAAAAATATGAAAATTAGCCAGATGTGGTGGCAGGCACCTGTAGTCCCAGCTACTCAGGAGGCTGAGACAGCAGAATTGCTTGAACCTAGGAGGCGGAGGTTGCAGTGAACTGAGATCATACCACTGCAGTCCATCCTGGGCAACAGAATGTTACAGAGTGAGACTCCATCTCAAAAAAAAAAAAAAGAATCAAGGAAGGTGGGTGGTGAAGGGGGTGCAATTTCAAATAGAGCGGGGTCAAGGAAAGTCCCATGGAAGAAGTGACCTTTGAGCAAAGACCTAAAAGAGATGAGGAAGGAGCCATGCTGATATCTGGGAGAAACTGTTGCAGACAGCAGGAAGAGCACATGCAAAGGCCCTGTGGTAGGCTTGACCACCTCCCCAACTTCTTTGGTTGTGTTCTCCAGTGAGTGGCAACACACAGAGTGTCACCCTGCCTGACCTTCCTTGGGGTCCCTGTGAGCTGTGGGTGACAGCGTCTACCATCGCTGGACAGGGCCCTCCTGGTCCCATCCTCCGGCTTCATCTACCAGGTAGGGGGGTTGGGATGGGATTGCCACAGGGAGGGGATGCGCTTCAGGTAGCGTCTGGAGTCATTACTTGGAAGCTGGTGCAGTGGCTCACCCCTGTAATCCTAACACTGTGGGAGGCTGAGGCAGGAGAATTACTTGAGCCCAGGAGTTCGACACCAGCCTGGGCAACATAGTGAGACCCCATCTCTACAAAAAATAAAACAATTAGCTGGATGCGGTAGCATGCGCCTGTGGTCCCAGCTCCTGGAGAGGCTGAGGCTGGAGGATCGCTTGAGCCCAGGAGTTGGAGGCTGCAGTATGCTGATTACACCACTGCACTCCAGCCTGGGCAACAGAGCAAGACCCTGTCTTTAAAAAATTAAGAATTGCCAGGCGCAGTGGCTCACACCTGTAATCTCAGCACTTTTAGGAGGCCAAGGTGGGTAGATCAGTTGAGGTCAGGAGTTTGAGACCAGCCTGACCAATGTGGTGAAACTCCGTCTCTACTAAAAATACAAAAATTATCCGGGTGTGGTGGCGCGCGGCTGTAATCCCAGCTACTTGGGAGATTGAGCTAGGAGAATTACTTGAACCCAGGAGGCAGAGGTTGCAGTGAGCTGAGATCGCACCACTGCACTCCAGCCTGGGCGACAGGGCAAGACTCCGTCTCAAAAATAAAAATAAAAAATAAAATAAAATAAAAATTAAGAATGATCTCTTCCCTACCCTACCAGATAACACCCTGAGGTGGAAAGTCCTGCCAGGCATCCTGTTCTTGTGGGGCTTGTTCCTGATGGGGTGTGGTCTGAGCCTGGCCACCTCTGGAAGGTGAGGCTGTCAGATACATGTATCTCTGCCCACGTGGGGAAGGCGGCTGGGCATTTCGCTGAGCTTCCAGGGGGCTTGAAGGGAGGCCTTGGGGCTCAGTCACATTCATGAACCCTGCACCCTGGGCTGGGGCATCTGGCCATCTGGATCCGCTGCCCTGACTCCTCCTGGCTTGCCAGATGCTACCACCTATGGCACAAGGTGCTGCCCCGCTGGGTCTGGGAGAAGGTTCCTGATCCTGCCAACAGCAGTTCAGGCCAGCCCCACATGGAGGTGAGTCAAAGGGCCGGCCAGTCGGAGCCCTCTGGGGCAGTGAGGAGAGGGTGAGGGGTAGGTGGGGGAGGCTGGGGCAGGATTACAAGCTCCTCATCTCTTCCCAGCAAGTGCCTGAGGCCCAGCCCCTTGCGGACTTGCCCATCCTGGAAGTGGAGGAGATGGAGCCCCCGCCGGTTATGGAGTCCTCCCAGCCCCCCCAGGTCACAGCCCCGCTTGACTCTGGGTATGAGAAGCACTTCCTGCCCACACCTGAGGAGCTGGGCCTTCTGGGCACCCCAAGGCCGCAGGTTCTGGCCTGAACCACACCTCTGGCTGGAGACTGCCAGCCAGGCCAGAGGGATGCTCATGCAGGTTGCCCTCCAGTCCTGGATTAGTCCTCTTGATGGATGAAGACACTGAGGGCTCAGAGAGTCTGAGTCACTTACCTGAGGACTCCCAGCCAGACAAAGGTGGGATTGAAGGACCCCTATAGAGAAGGGCTTGGCCTCCATGGGGAAGGCACGGATGGAAGATGGAGCAAAGGAAAATACATGAAATTGGCTGCCTGCCAAAATCTGTTCCGCTATAACAGAATTGCATTCGGACCCCAGCACAGTGGTTCACGCCTATAATCCCAGCACTTTGGCAGGCCAAGGTGGAAGGATCACTTAAGGCTGGGAGTTTGAGACCAGCCTGGGCAACAGAGCAAGACCCCTTACTACAAAAATGATACATCAAAAGCAAAAACAATCAGCTGGGCATGATGGCACACATCTGTAGTCCCAGCTACTTGGGAGGCTGAGGCAGGAGGATTGGTTGACCCCAGGAGTTCGAAGCTGCAGGGAGCTCTGATTGTACCACTGCACTCCAGGCTGGGAGACAGAATGAGACCTTATCTTAAAAATAAATAAATAAGGGGCCGGGCGCGGTGGCTCAAGCCTGTAATCCCAGCACTTTGGGAGGCCGAGACGGGCGGATCACGAGGTCAGGAGATCGAGACCATCCTGGCTAACACGTTGAAACCCCGTCTCTACTAAAAAAAAATACAAAAAACTAGCCGGGCGAGGTGGCGGGCGCCTGTAGTCCCGGCTACTCGGGAGGCTGAGGCAGGAGAATGGCATAAAAACCCGGGAGGCGGAGCTTGCAGTGAGCTGAGATCCGGCCACCGCACTCCACCCTGGGTGACACAGCGAGACTCCGTCTCAAAAAAAAATAATAATAAATAAATAAATAAATAAATAAATAAATAAATAAAAAGCAAAAAGAAAAAAGAAAAAAAGTACTGCATTTGGGCATCATCTCAGCTCCCTTGCAGCCAGGTGCAGCATGGACTGAGTTCTTGGCAACAGAACGTGGTCAGAAGTGACGTGGCAACACAGGGTCTGGGTGGGGGCTCCCCCACACGCTTTCCTTGCCTATGAGCTGGAACATAACACATGCCTATGATCCAGCTTTGGCCATACGCAAGGGGAAGGTGGAGCAAGAAATGAAAAGGAACCTGAATCCCTGAATGACTGCATGGATCAGAACCACTGAGAAAAATAAACTTTTATATTTTTATAGCTACTGTCGCTTTGAGGTCTTTTTGTTACAGCAGCTCAATCTATACTCCTACTGATTCATCATCTTTGACTGTAGCAGGGTTAAGCCTCAAGTTTCCCACCAAGAGATGATGCTGTGATTCGGTGCTGACTACACACACACTCAAGCTGTCTGAGTGCTTTCATGTTTTATTTTCAAGTATAAAGGCTTCATCGCAGAAGGAGGCCAGGGTCACAGGCAGTGGGCAAGGGGTCCGGAAGCCCAGGTGTAGGTGGACGTGCAGGCTAGCTGGCTCCCAGGTGCCATGGTCAGTCCTGTGGTGCCCTGTCTGCGCCTGGGACCCTCTACTGGGTGCCAAGAGGCCGAGGTAGCTGTGAGAGGAGCTGGACGTGGGGTGGAGGGGCGTGGGCTCACATGACCGCACAACACTGGCACGTCTTTTGCTTAGGGCCGCTTGCCTCTTCACCCTCGGTGGGGGCAGATGGCTCAGGCTGCCGGGCAGGCGCATAGGTGGGCACAGGGTGGGCACTGGGGTTGGCGCTGGGCCCCTCCTCCTGAAGCAGTGGCTGGCATTCGGCGGGCTGCTCTGGGGCTGGGGTCTCTGCCAGAAGGGGTGTGGCATCCCCCAAGGGGCCTTGGCCCTCAGCAGCGGTCTGGGGCTTCACTCCTTCCTCCTCCG
This sequence comes from Papio anubis, assembly GCF_008728515.1. Lineage (NCBI taxonomy): Eukaryota > Metazoa > Chordata > Mammalia > Primates > Cercopithecidae > Papio > Papio anubis. The sequence goes on along the minus strand of NC_044995.1, from coordinate 37,990,250 downwards.
GGGCTCCTACTGGCTTCTCCTGGGGCTGGGGTCCTTCCTCCTCTGGCCTTGTCTCCGTGTTAGCCTCAAGGGGAGGCCCTGCCTCATTCACCTCCTCTGCCTGGGATTCACTTCCTTCCCTAGACTCCTGTTGTTCTAGATTCAGATCTCCCTCGGTCCCTTGGGTCTTCTCTGCCTCCAGTGATTCCTCACCTCCCCTTTTCTCTGCCTCCAGTGTCTCCTCCCCTCCCTTTCTCTCTGCCTCCAGTGTCTCCTCCCCTCCCTTTCTCTCGGTTGCCTCTGGCTCTTCCTCACCTCCTTTCTTCTCTATTCCCAATGGTTCTTCTACCTCCTCCTTCTCTGCCCCTCGCTTTTCCTCACCTTCTTCCTTCTCTGCCCTCAAATGTCCCTCAACTTTTCTCTCTACGCCCAGTGGTTCCTCAACTCCTTCCCTCTCTGTTCCCAGCTTTTCTGCACCTCCACTGCTCTCCAGTTCCAACTTCTTCTCCCCTCCTTTCCTCTCTACCACAGGCGACATCTCCGCTCCATCCCTCCCTGTCCCTGGCTTTTCCTCACTTCCTATTCTCATGGATTCTTCCGCTTTTCTCTTCTCTGCCTCCCAGGTCTCCTCGCCTCCTCCTGTCTCAGCCTCCTCGGCCCCCAATGGGCTTTCATCTCCTCTCTCCCTCCCTGTCACCTCAGGCCCTTCCAACCCCTCCACCAGCAGCTCCTCCCACTCTTCACTGAGGGTCACTCTTTCCACCCAAATGAAGGACCCCTCCTCTCCTCCAGAACCTCCCTGCCCGTCACCCTCAGGGCTGCCCCGGGGCACATCTTCCCCTTCTCTGGAAGCTGCTGCCTCTAATCTCTCCTGGAGCCTAGGCGAGCTGGACTGCACGGCCTCAGGGACCCTGCCTACCACCCCCATGGCCTCTGTGTCGCTGCCGCCCACCCCCTCCCATACCACCTCCACGATGCCCCTGTCCTCCTTCACCCAGGCTGGGAGCTCCAGGCTACCAGCTCCCTTCCTGTCTCCGATGGCTTCCAGCACCACTTCCTCCACCTTAGCCTCCAGCTCGGGGCCCGTGGCCCCTGTGGCACAGTCCTCTGTGACCCTCAGCCCTTCCCACACCACACTCACCACGCCCCCTCCTTTGGCCTCGCCCACCCGCCCTTTGGATGGCACCGCCCTCTGACTTAGCCCCTGCTCTGGAGTGGGGATGGGGCTGGGGCAGGGGCCATTGGCTTCTGAGGAATCCTCTGCTGCCCCGGGGACCTGCCTCGGGGCTGGCAGAAACCCCAAGACATCCTCCCTGGGCTCAGAGGGGGACTCTGGAGGTGTGCCCACTAGTCTGGCCGGCAGGGAGGCTCTCTTCTTCAGATCAGTCTGGCCTGGGGGAGTCAGAGGCGGAGGGGAGAGGACAAAAGGGAAGACAGGGTTAAGATGGAACAAAAGGACCGCCATCCACACTCCCCTTGGGTCACCCTCTCACACCCAGGCTCTGGGGTGACCTGACCCCCAGACCTAGGGGCTCCCACACTTACCTACAGAACCTGCCTCAACAATGAGCTGGGAGAGAGGACGGTGACCCTGCAGAGATGGCGGAGACAAGGTCAGGCTGGCCCTCATCCCCACCTCCAGCCTCCCTGCATGCTAGGCTCCCACCCCACCACCCCCAAATACCCTCAATGGCCCTCTATTACCTTCAGGATCAAACTCCACATTGCACCTCCGCCTTCCTCATCTATCTTATTGCCCTATGTTCTAGGACCCTGCACACAGTAAGTGCTTAAACAATGCTGCATTCCCATAGCCAGTCTCCTGTATTAGGGGCCTACTTTGCCAGTTACTGGTTACCATGGACAAGAGACACTTAAGCCTTTTGTTATTGGCACTTACATTCCAATCAACATAAATACAAAGTAAATTTTTTTTTGGAGATGGAGTCTTGCTGTGTTGCCCAGGCTGGAGTGCAGCGGCATAATCTCGGCTCACTGCAACCTCCGCCTCCTGGTTTCAAGTGATTTCCCGGTCTCAGCCTCCCGAGTAGATGGGACTACAGGCGCCTGCCAGCACGCCCAGCTAATTTTTGTTTTTTTGAGACAGAGTCTCGCTCTGTCGCCCAGGCTGGAGTGCAGTGGCGCGATCTCCGCTCACTGCAAGCTCCGCCTCCCGGGTTCAAGTGATTCTCCTGCCTGAACCTCCCCAGTAGCTGGGACTACAGGGATACACCACCATACCCAGCTAATTTTTGTGTTTTTAGTAGACATGGGGTTTCACCATGTTGGCCAGGCTGGTCTCCCAATTCCTGACCTTAAGTGATCTGCCCGTCTCGGCCTCCCAAAGTGCTGGTATCACAGGCGTGAGTCACCGCGCCCGGCCTGTACTGTTGTTATTCCCATTTTAGAGATGGGGAAACTAAGGCTTGGGAAAGGAAACTGACTTGCCCAAGACCACAGAGCAAAGTAACAGCGGGAAGCGGATCTGAATGCAGACCTAGTGGCCAGACTGCACTTGGAGAAAGCTGCATTCCTGGTTCCATGTTCGGCTTTGAGGCCTGCTGGCCACGCCCCCCATCCCACTCCCCTGATCACCCCCTCACCTGTCTGCGCCAGCTGGGCCTGTCTGAGGGCTTGTGCTGGGCACCTGTGGAAGCACTTTGCAACAGCTGCAGCTGGGACTGGAGTCTGAAGAAGAGAGAGGGCTGCTAGGACCTGGGCCCCCAGGCTCCTTGGGCTCCAGGCTGAAGCTACCAACTCCTTGGAATGCGCCCAGGGTCTCGATCTCACCCAGCTGGGGCAGAGCTAGCAGGTCTCCACTCACGTGAACAAGCTGTCTTCCAGGTTCCGGATTCGGGCCTGAGCCTGGCCCTCCGGCGACTGGGGGTCCTTCGAGGTGGGGTCCTCGGATGGCTCTGGCCCTGCAGCTGCCCCATCCATTAGCCAACGTTCCCGGAGAGACTTCCTCTGGGCAGGGGAAGGGAGTCGGCGCTAGGCATACAGACTACCCCGGTCCATGTGAAGTCCCCTCCCGACCCCTGCAGGCTGGGCAGGTATCTTATCATCACCTCACAACCACTTAGATGCGACATACATCAGGCTGGGATACACCGCCACAGTGCCACCCAACGCTGTAAGTGGGCTGACATCCCTTGTCCAAACCCTTCCAAAATGAAACAGGCACTTCCAAAGTGAAATCAATGTCCCTCCCTACGGGCCCCTCCCTGCCCCAAAGCTGGACTTCGGCTCCTCTCCATCTCCCCCAAATTGGGACAAACAGCATCACAGTCCCAGACTTTTCCCCAAACGGAACAAATGTACCCATGACCACCCCACTTCGTCCCTCCCAGGCTGGGAAAGACGTCCCCCGCCCTGGCCAAGCTGGAACCAACGCCCCCAACTGCCTGCTCCCCCGCAAAATTGAGGCTCCTATCGTCCCCCAAACCGACTTGCACAGACACCCCCCCACTTCATTCCCCAGGCTAGGCAGGCGCCCCCGCCCGCCCCCAACCTTGAGCCGCTCCACGCGGAGTTTCTCCTCCTCCAGCTCCCGGCGCGCGGCGCGGATCTCCTCCTGCAGCCGCCGCTTCTCCTGCGCACAGAGGACCCGGAGCTGCCCGCCGGCCGGGCGCGGCCTCCACCACCTCCTCTTCCCTCCCTTTCCCCTCCCTCCTCCTCGGGGTTCCCCGGAGCTCCCGAGGCAGCGAGCCCGGCGGGGGTGGCCCAGCGCGGGTCTGCGCCCAGGGCGGGGAGGGGGGCTGCGGAGGCGCTGACTCAGCGGCGGACGGGGTGGGGGGGCGGAGGAGGGCGGGGCGGGGGCGGGGCCGGCCGCGCCCGGGATGCTGCGGAGGCCTAGCCCGCGCCCAATGGGGGTCTGTGGATGGGGGGATGTAGGGGGTGGGGCCTTGGGACAGCGATCGGGGGAGGGGCAGAGCTGGGGAGCTCCGAGATTCGAGGTTCAGAGAAATGGGGATCAAAAGAAGGGTGCGGCCGGACGCGGTGGCTCACGCCTGTAATCCCAGGACTTTGGGAGGCCGAGGCGGACAGATCGCTTGAGGTCAGGAGTTCTACACTACCCTGGCCAACATGGTGAAACCCGGGCTCTACTAAAAATACAAAAATTAGTTGGGCGTGGTGGCGCGCGCCTGTAATCCCAGCTACTGGGGAGGCTGAGGCGGGAGAATCTCTTGAACTCGGGAGGTGGAGGTTGCAGGGAGCGGAGATCGTGCTACTGCACTCCAGCCTGGGAGACAGAGCGGGACTCCGTCTCAAAAAAAGAAAAAAGGAGAGGAGGGTGCTAGTGAGATGGGGGTCTGAAATGGCGATGCAGCCATGGGAGCACAGAGTAATGGAGTGTAGACATGGAATCTAGAGAGATAGGGTGCAGAGGTGGGGATGCAGAGAGATGGGTTACAGAAGTGGAGTACAGTGAGATGGGGTACAGAAGTGGGGTGCAGATAGATGGGGTATAGAAGTTGAGTGCAGAGAGATAGGGTACAGAAGTGGGGTATAGAGAAATGGGATGCAGAAGTGGGATGGAGAGAGATGGGGTACAGAGAGATGGGGTGCAGAGATGGGTTGTAGAAGTAGGGTACAGAGAGATGGGGTGCAGGGAGATGGAGTTCCATAGATGGGATAAAAAGGGTGCTAGTGAGATGGGGATCCAAAATGGGGGTGCAGCTTGGGAGTCCAGAGAGATGGGGTGCAGAGATGGGGATCAAAAGGAGGATGCTAGTGAGATGGAGGTGCAGCCATGGGGGTCCAGAGATACTGAAGTGTAGAGGTGGCGATCGGGGAGATGGGATGCAGAGATGGGGTCAGAAATATGGGGTACAGAGGTGGAGGTATGGATAGATGGGGTATGGAAGTGGGTGCAGAAAGTTGGGGTGCAAGGAGATGAAGGAAAGAAGGATGGGGGACAGAGATAGGATCAGAGTGGTAGAGACCCAGAGATGGGGGAGTCCAGAGAGATGAGGAGGTCAGGGATGAAAGTTGCCAAGGAAGGACTCAGGATGGGGGCTCCGAGGTAGGGAGATTTGAGAGATAGTGGTCTGATACAAGGCGGTTCGAGAGATGGGGCTCAGGCATGGGGTATTTGAGAGGCTGGGGTTCAGGAATAAGGCATAGACGATGCAGGCTCTGGAAGTGTGGGGGCCACAGCCCCTCATTCTGAGGGTGACGGTGACAGTGACCAGACAGGAACTGGGGGACAGAGGGAGCTGAGAATTGGTGCGGGGAGCCCTGGGCGGGGCTGGAGCTGAGGGGGGTCTCCGCAGGGATAACGAAGAAACGAGGAGGGAGCATGGGGGAAAGTTTGGGGGTCCCCAGGGTGCGGTAGGGCGTCACTTACAGCGATGACTTCTAGCCGCTGCCGGTAGAGGGAGCTCTCCGCCATGGGCCTGTGGGGAGAGGGCACGGGCTTTGAGGGGCTCCCAGAGGCCGTAGCTGTCTTGAACACCCCTCTCTTTGCCAAGATCCCTGAGCAGTGTGGAAACCGCCCAGAGCCCAGCAGTTTGCCTGTGTTTCCCCTTTGCACATGGGAAGAGTCTGGGGCAGGGGGCAAGGGTCTTGGGAGGGGAACTGAGCAGTGACCATGACTGGTGACTTTCTCTCTTAGCCCTTCCTAAATCTGGCTTTGCCTCTCTCCGCCTCAGTTTCCTCATCTGTAAAATGGGCAGGAATAGCTTGACCACCCTGCCCTCGCCACCCCCGATCTCAGAGGACCTTTACAAGGAACTATTCATTCAGGGAAAAGCTCAGGATACAGTGCTGCAAAAATAGTCCCATTGTTTACTAATAATCATAATTTATATAATTCCGTGATGAATAATATGTATGATTAATGATAATAACCATCCCCAGTCTGACCTGCAGAAACTCTCAAATGCCACCAAGGCCCTAACAAGCTGTGTGCCTCTTTCTCTTCCCAATCCCACACCCTCTTTGGACCTCAGCTCCAACCCAGAATTTCTCAAGCGCTGGGGGGGTGAGGGAGTCTGTGGCCCTCCCACTGTTGCCCTGGTAACTCCAGAGCTGCCTCCTCCACCTGCTAACCCCCCTCCCTGGGGACAAGGGTCACTGGGTCACTCTGCCTAGGACTGGACTCTGCGCTGGGAGGAGGAGGACTTGTCATTTAAGTTTTAACTCGAGATTCCCCTGTCGTCGTCTTCCTCAAAGCATCTCTGCTTCCCAGCCTCCAGAGTGGCCTCTGGACCCACTTAGGCTCCCCCTGGAAGCTAGAGGGTGACTGTCATACTGCAAGATGATTAGGGGGTAGTCAGTGTCACACCAACCTTATCAACACAGACATGCATTGGGCACCCCCGACTATGTCGCTATGTTGACCATGTGTCACAGGCCAGTATCTAGAAAGCAATGTCTTTCTGCCTGTCATCTCCAACATCCGGCATGGACGGGCACTGGGCATGGATGGGCACTGGTCAAACCCTCAAACATTTATTAATTTGAACAGTCACCCTACTGGGTAAGCCTCACTGCCTGAACTCCAGCCAGGACCTCCCAGATCTTCCGCAGCCACATCGTGAAGGCATAATAGCACTTACAGTGCTTTATGTGTGATATATATATACTATATATAGCATATAATGTTCTAAGTGCCCTATGGGGTTTCCGCTGGGTTCCCACAGCCACCTCTGCCTCCCCCTCCCTGCCTCTATCATGACACAGTGTAGTCGACTCTTTGCTGAGTTGACATTCCAGCTAAGAACAAAATCAGCCAACCATTAGCCAGCCCGTAACACGTGCCAAGTGCAATGTAATTCACTGAATCCTCCCAACGACTCTAGGAGGTAAGCTATATGAATGTGTCCATTTTATGGATGGGAAAACTGAGGTTCTGAGAAGTGGCAGCAGTTAGACTTGTCCAAGGTCATGGAGCCAAGATCAGAACTTGAAGCTGTCACATCCAAAATACTGAGAACACAGTTGGTGAGGGGGGTGGGGGTGCAGGTCCAGGAACCCCCATCAAGGCAGCTAAGAGATCCGCCTGAGGACCCTGAATGCTGTTTGAGGTAAGGTACTGAAGTCATGCTCTTTTTTTTTTGAGTCGGAGTCTCGCTTTGTCTCCCAGGCTGGAGTGCAATGGCTCAATCTCAGTTCACTGCAACCTCTGCTTCCTGGGTTCAAGCGATTCGCCTGCCTCAGCCTCCTGAGTCGCTGGGATTACAGGCGTGCGCCACCAAGCCCAGCTAATTTTTGTATTTTTAGTACAGACGGGGTTTCACCATATTGGCCAGGCTGGTCTTGAACTCCTGACCTCAAGTGATCCGCCCACCTCGGCCTCCCAAAGTGCTGGGATTACAGGCGTGAGCCACCGCGCCCGGCCACGAAGTCATGCTTTGCAAAATATCCCAAAGGAAGTCCAGATTCCGTGCTTATAGGTTTGCCCCTGGAGGAGGGCTAAAGTCCCGTGGTCTCCTCTACCACCCCCAAGATGTAATCTCCCTGCCTCTTCCTTGCTGGGGGGGATCGGGTTCCCATTGCTAAGCAACCAGGTTTGTAGTTGGTGAATAATGCAATGGAGGACCTAGAAGGGTGAGGAACCGAACTGGGGTCCCTAGTGTGGGGGGAAGCCCCTTTTCCAAAACTCTTTCCAAACCTCTGAAGCCCCCTCTACCCTTTTAACCTTAAAAAGCTCTCACCCCTCAGCTATGAAAAGACTTCACACACCCCATTCCATCTTGCTTATCTCTAACTAACTCTGGAAGAACAACGTAGGCGGCCCGGGCTTCTGGCCACCCGCAAGAGTTGGTGGCCATTTCATGAAGGAGGTCATCTTTGCAATGTTATTATCTTTCCCAGGCTGGGAGCTTTTAACTTCTGTTGGATCTCAAGCCTTTTCTCCCACCCTGGACACTGAGGGGGTGATTCTAGAGGCAAAACGTGGAACCCAGTGACCCTGACCTTCCCCACTCCCCGCACCACAGCAGTAGCCCCACCCCCTGGCTGGACTTTGGGTTCTCAGCCCTGGCAGCGGAAAATCCCCGAAGAGGAAGGGGCAGGGGGAGCCTATATCTCTCTCCCACCCCATGACTCTTTAGGGAAGGGTGACATTGACGAGCCTATGGGGTTGGCTGGCCACCCCCTCCACTCCTCAGGTCCCCTTAGGAGAGGCCACTGGAGCGCTCAGCTCCCATACAAGGCCAGCATCCCCCATGAGCCCCTCCCAAGGCCCTGCCCACCAGCCCCCCTGACCCCACAGACACTTACATGGGTGTGGCCAGAGACCACACCTGGCTCTGCAGGGCCATCTCTGCCCAGAAGTTCACTTTCTGGTCTCCGAGTTCTGGACCCACCACTCGCTTGCCTGAAGGTGCCCCGGAGGCTGTGACTTGGCTGCCTGGAGTGGGGGGGGTGCGGGCGGGCACCGGGAGAGCTGGTCCAGCGGGTTTAGGCCAGGGAGGCGGGAGGCACACCAGAGAGGGGGGCTGGGGGCTGGAGGGCAGTTCTGGGGAGGTACTATCAGCTGTCCTGATAAATTATTCACCAGTCTCTGGCCTCTTTGTTGCACTCAGCTGCCTCCCGGAAAACACGCTTTCACACACGCGTGGTCAGGCGTGGGGGTGAGAGTACTGAGTCGGTGACTCCCCCTGCCACCAGAGAATGGCATTTCTACTTGGCACCCCAATCATTTTGAGTCTGACTGCTGGCCAAGACTCACCCACACGAGAGCACCATTGCATAGCACACAGGCTGGAGACTGTTTCATTTTTTTAGAAATGGGGGTCTCGCTCTGTTGCCCAGGCTGAAATGCAGTAGTGTGATCATAGCTCACTGCAGTTTCAGACTCCGGGGCTCAAGCAATCCTCCCGCCTTGGCTTCTTAAAGTGCTGGGATTACAGGTATGAACCACCACACCTGGCGGAGAACATTTTTTAAAATTACTTTTTGAGGCCAGGCGCGATGGTGCATGCATGTAATCCCAGCACTTTGGGAGGCCCAGGTTGGTGGATCACCTGAGGGTGGAGTTCAAGACTGGTGTGACCAACGTGATGAAACCCTGTCTCTGCTAAATACAAAAACAAACAACAACAACAAAAAAACTTAGCCGGGCATGGTGGTGCATGCCTGTAATCTCAGTTACTTGGGAGGCTGAGGCAGGAGAATCACTTGAACCCGGGAGGCAGAGGTTGCAGTGAGCTGAGATCGTGCCATTGCACTCCAGCCTGGGCAACAAGAGCAAAACTCTGTCTCAAAAACAAAAAAATTACTTTTTGAGCCGGGCACGGTGGCTCACGCCTGTAATCCCAGCACTTTGGGAGGTCGAGGTGGGCAGATCACAAGGTCAGGAGTTTGAGACCAGCCTGACCAACATGGTGAAAACCCGCCTCTGCTAAATATACAAAATTAGCCAGGTGTGGTGGCACACCTGTAGTCCTAGCTACTCGGGAGGCTGAGGAAAGAGAATCGCTTGTACCCAGGAGGCGGAGCTTGCAGTGAGCTGAGATCGCACCACTGCACTCCAGCCTGGGTGACAGAGTGAGACTCCGTCTCAAAACACACACACACACACACACACACACACACACAAATAGAAAGAAATATAAAAGCAATTGGTGCCAGCTATGGTGGCTCATGCCTGTAATCCCAGCACTTTGGGAGTCCGAGCAGGGCACATCACCTGAGGTCGGGAGTTCAAGACCAGCCTAGCCAACATTGCGAAACCCCCGTGTCTACTAAAAATACAAAAAATTAGCTGGCCATGCACCTGTAATTCCAGTTACTCAGGAGGCTGAGACAGGAGAATCGCTTGAACCTGGGAGGCAGAGGTTGCAGTGAGCTGAGATGGCATCACTGCACTCCAGCCTGGGCAACAGAGCAAGGCTCCATCTTGAAAAATAATAATAATAATAAAAAGAAGGCTGGGGCCAGCTGCAGTGACTCACGCCTGTAATCCCAGTACTTTGGGAGGCCGAGGCAGGCAGATCTTGAGGTCAGGAGATTGAGACCATCCTCGCTAACATGGTGAAATCCTGTCTCTACTAAAAAATACAAAAAAAAAAAAAAAAAAAAAAATTACCTGGGCGTGGTGGCAGGCGCCTTTAGTCCCACCTACTTGGGAGGCTGAGGCAGGAGAATGGCGTGAACCCAGGAGGCAGAGCTTGCAGTGAGCCAAGATTGCGCCACTGCACTCCAGCCTGGGCGACAGAGCAAGATTCCATCTAAAAAAAAAAAAAAAAAAAAAAGAAGGCTGGGTGTGGTGGCTCATGCCTGTAATCCCAGCACTTCGGGAGGCCAAGGTGGGTGGATCATGAGGTCAGGAGTTCAAGACCAGCCTGGCCAACATGGTGAAACCCCGTCTCCACTAAATATAGAAAAATAAGCTGGCCACGGTGGTGTGCACCAGTAATCCCAGCTACTCAGGAGGCTGAGGCAGAAGAATTGCTTGAATCCTGGAGGCAGAGGTTGCAGTGAGCCAAGATCGTGCCACTGTACTCCAGCCTGTGTGGCAGAGTGAGACTCTTTGTCAAAAAAATGAAATAAAAATAAATAAATAAAAGAATAAAATAAACATAAAAGCAATTGGCGGCAACTGCAATTGAGGGTGAGTTATTGAGAATACCTGGGATGGGGCCAAAGAAAGAGTGCTGCTATAGGCTGGGTTATGAGAGACCACTTCCCTGAAGAAGTGACATTTGAGGAACCAGCCACTTGACTGTCATTTCTTTTTCTTTTTTTTTTTTTTTTAAGACGGAGTCTGGCTCTGTCGCCCAGACTGGAGTGCAGTGGCCGGATCTCAGCTCACTGCAAGCTCCGCCTCCCGGGTTTACGCCATTCTCCTGCCTCAGCCTCCTGAGTAGCTGGGACTACAGGCGCCCGCCACCTCGCCTGGCTAATTTTTTGTATTTTTTAGTAGAGATGGGGTTTCACCGTGTTCGCCAGGATGGTCTCGATCTCCTGACCTCGTGATCCGCCCGTCTCAGCCTCCCAAAGTGCTGGGATTACAGGCTTGAGCCACCGTGCCCGGCCTTGACTGTCATTTCAAGCAGAGAAAACGGCAGTGCAAAGGCCCTGAGGTGGGAATGCAGTTGGGGGAGGGGTTAAGGGAAGTACGAAGCTGAAATGAAGTGACACAAGGGGACAGGGTGAGAAGATGTGACCTGAGAAGTGGGCAGGGCCTGCTGGGGCAAGGTAGAGAATTCATATTTTTATTCTAAATTTGGTGGGAGCCTTTGTTTTATTATTATTATTATTATTGTTTTAGAGATGGTGTCTCACTATGTCATCCAGGCTGTTCTTGAACTCCTAGGCTCAAGCGATCCTCCTGACTCAGCCTCCAGGGTAGCTAGGATTAGAGCAAGCCTCTGTGCATGGCTTGATGGAAACCTTAGAGAGGGAGGAGGTGGCTGGAACAAGGATGGAGAGAAGTGAATGAATCCAAAATCTGGAGGCGGAGTCAAGAAGTTTGCTGATAAATTGGAGGGTGGCTAAAGGAAAGAAATTAAGGCTGACTCCTGGGGTATTTTTTGGCATGAATAACTGAGTGGGTGAAACTGACACACACAGTGAGGAGGAGTAGGGTTGGAAGAACCAAGAATGTGGTTTTGGAAGTGTTCAGTCTGAAATGTCTATTAGACTGGAGACTGCTAGATATGAGTCTAAGGCCTAGGGGAGCAGTCAGAGTTAGAGATATACATTTGGAAGACATCAGCATAAAGATTATATATATATTATATATACATATTATATATATGTATATACTAGAGGTGGAGTCTCACTATGTTGCCCAGGTTGGTCTCAAACTCCAGGCCTCAAGTGATCCTCCTGCCACAGCGTCCCAAAGCACTGGGATTACAGGCGTGAGCCACCAAAACCAGCATAGATTTTTTTTTTTTTTTTTGAGACTGAGTCTCACTCTGTCACCCAGTCTGTAGTGCAGTGGCATGATCTTGGCTCACTGCAACCTCCGCCTCGTAGGTTCAAAGGATTCTCCTGCCTCAGCCTCCTGAGCAGCAGGCCCACGCCATCACACCCAGCAATTTTTTTTTGTATTTTTAGTAGAGACGGGGCTCCACCATGTTGGCCAGGCTGGTCTTGAACTCCTGACCTCAAGTGATCCACCACCTCGGCCTTCCAAAGTGCTGGGATTACACGCATGAGCCACTGTGCACAGCCCAGCCTAGATGTTTAAAACATGAGATTGAAATTTGTCAGAGCCTGAATCCTGGCAGGAAAGATTGTGTACTTGAGGCTGGGCGTGGTGGCTCACACCTGTAATCCCAGCACTTTGGGAGGCCGAGGCGAGTGATCACGAGGTTAGGAGTTCAAGACCAGCCTGGCCAAGATGGTGAAACCCTGTCTCTACTAAAAATACAAAAAATTAGCTGGGTGTGATGATGGGTGCCCGTAATCCCAGCTACTTGGGAGGCTGAGGCAGATAATTGCCTGAACCCGGGAGGCAGAGGCTGCAGTGAGCCGAGATCGCACCATTGCACTCCAGGGGCATCAGAGCGAGACTCCTCCAAAAAAAAAAAAAAAAAAAAAAAAAAAAAGACTGTGCACTTGAACGCAGTGATTGATGAGAACTTAATAAAGACCCAGTTTATAAAGGTGGAGGGGAAACCATCAAGGCACAGTACCAACACCCTGGGTTAGCAACACCTGGGAGCTGTGATACCTCTTTGCCCTGGAGAGAGCTATGTAGAGCTGCTGCCTATAGCAGAGGGACCAATGAGGCTTGGAGGGAGGGGACATGGGGTAAACTTTTTTTTTTTTGAGACAGAGTGTCTGTTGCCCAGGCTGGAGTGCAATGGTGCGATCTCGGCTCACTACAACCTCCATCTCCCAGCTTCAAGGAATTCTCCTGCCTCAGTCTCCCAAGTAGCTCCCAAGTAGGCAGGGCCTGTAGGCGCCCGCCACCACGCCTGGCTAATTTTTAGTATTTTTAGTAGAAATGGGTTTTCGCCATGTTGGCCAGGCTAGTCTTGGACTCCTGACCTCAGGTGGTCCACTTGCCTCCGCCTCAAAGCTGGGATTTGGGCATGAACCACCATCCTGGCCAACTTTTTTTTTTTTTTGAGGCCGGGTCTGCGGCTCTGTCGGCTGGGAAGGCTGGGGTACGGTAGCCGGATCTCAGCTCACTGCAAGCTCTGCCTGCGGGGTTTCGCCATTCTCCTGCATAAGCCTCTCAGTAACTGGGACTACAGGCACCGCCACCCTCGCCTAGCTAGTTTTGTATTTTTTTTTTTTTTGAGGCGGAGTCTTGCTCTCACCCAGGCTGGGTACGGTGGCCGGATCTCAGCTCACTGCAACTCCGCCTCGGGTTCCGCCATTCTCCTGCCTCAGCCTCCCGGAGTAGCTGGACTACAGGCCCGCCACCTCGCCCGGCTAGTTTTTGTATTTTTTATAGTAGAGACGGGGTTTCACCGTGTTGCAGCCAGGATGGTTTCGATCTCCTGACCTCGTGATCCATCCGTCTCGGCCTCCCCAAAGTGCTGGGATTACAGGCGAGCCACCGCCCGGCCGTTTTTTGTATTTTTTAGTAGAGAGGCGGGGTTTCACCATGTTAGCGGGATGGTCTCGACCTCTGACCTCGTGATCTGCCGTCTCGGCCTCCCCAAATGCTGGGAGATTACAGGCTTCAGCCGCAGCCTGGCCTTTTTTTTTTTTTTGAACAGTCTTACTCTTGCTCAGGCTGGGGAGTGCAGTGGTGTGATCACAGCTCACTGCAGCCTTGAGCTTCCCTAGGCTCAGGTGATCACCCACCTCAGCCTCCTGAGTAGCTGGGACTGTACACACACCACCAACATGCTGCTAATTTTTGCATCTTTTTTGTAGAGATGGGATCTCACTCGTTGCCCAAGCTGGTCTTGAACTCGGGGCTCAAGCCATCTGCCCGCCTCAGTCTCCCAAAGTGTTGGGATTACAGGTGTGAACCACCGTGCCCAGCTAAACATTTTTTTTTTTTTTTTTTTTTTTTGGAGGCGGAGTCTGGCTCTGTCGCCCAGGCTGGAGTGCAGTGGCGATCTCGGCTCACTGCAGCTCCGCCTCCCGGGCTTCACGCCATTCTCCTGCCTCAGCCTCGAGGTAGCTGGGACTACAGGCCGCCACCTCGCCCGGCTAGTTTTTGTATTTTTAGTAGAGGCGGGGTTTCACGTCGTTATGGGATGGTCTCGATCTCCTGACCTCGTGATCCATGCGTCTCGGCCTCCCAAAGATGCTGGGATTACAGGCTTGAGCCACAGCCGGCCTAAACATCTTTTTTAAATGTTATTTTATTTATTTATTTATTTAGAGACAGGGTCTTGCTCTATCACCCAGGCTGGAGTGTGTTGGCATTATTATAGCTCACTGCGGCCTCAAACTCCTAGGCTCAAATGATCCTCCCACCTCAGCCTCCCAAGTACCTGGGACTACAGACAACAACCACCATAACCAGCTAATTTTAAAAAAGTATGATTTTTCTGTTTCTTTCTTTCTTTCTTTCTTTCTTTCTTTCTTTCTTTCTTTCTTTCTTTCTTTCTTTTCTTTCTTCTTTTTCTTTCTTTCTTTCTTTCTTTCTTCTTTCTTTCTTCTTTCTTTCCTTCCTTTCTTTCCTTTCTTTTCCTTCCTTCCTTCCTTCCTTCCTTCCTTCCTTCCTTCCTTCTTTCTTCCCTTTCTTCCTTTCTTCCTTCCTTCCTTCCTTCCTTCCTTCCTTCCTTCCTTCCTTCCCTTCCCTTCCTTCCTTCCTTCCTTCCTTCCTTCCTTCCTTCCTTCCTTTTCTTGCTTTCTTCCTTTCTTCCTTTCTTCCTTTTTCTTCCTTTCTTCTTTCTTCCTTTCTTCCTTTCTTCCTTTCTTCCTTTCTTCCTTTCTTCCTTTCTTCCTTTCTTTCTTTCTTTCTTTCAACAACTGTTTCTTTCTTTCTTTCTTTCTCGTAGAGACAAGGTCTGCCTATATTACCCAGGCTGGTTTCAAGCAATCCTCCTGCCTCAGGCTCCCAAAGTGTTAAAATTACAGGTGTGAGCCACCGTGCCTGGCTGGGATAAACACCTTGGCTTCAGGCTCCTCTCTTTCATCAGGTGATCCCAATGAAGCCAGAGGGGAAGAAAGGTGAAACAGAAGTCTGAGAAGGGGTGCTAGTGAAGTAGGAGGAAATCAGGAGAATTGGTGTGCTTAAGACCAAGGAGCTAATGAAGAGGAGGACAGGGGATGAAGTCAGTGATTTAATCTACCAAATGGACATCATAGGTGCTTGCCATGAAAAAAGCTCTCCCGGAAAGCTGGGCGGTGAAACCATACCTGTAATCCCAGTACCTTGGGGAGGCTGAAGAGGTGGGCCGGATCCCCACAAGGTCAGGAGTTCGAGACCAGCCTGGCCAACATGGGTGAAACCTCGTCTCTACTAAAGCCTGAAATTGGCTGGTGGTGGCTGCCTGTAGTCCAAGCATTCCGGAGAGCTGAGACAGGAGAATGGGCAGAACTCCGGGAGGCGGTTGTAGTGAGCTAAGATCACGCCACTGCACTCCAGCCTGGCTGACAGAGTGAGACTTGGCTCAAAAAAGTTCGGGAATGGGAACCCAAGAACCCAGCCCAGTTGGCGTGGCTGGAGGAAGGACCAGGAGATGATATAGAGGGGAAGGTCCTATGGAGACAACTTTTTCCCAGAAGTATACCGCTTTTATTTTTATATTTATTTATTTATTTATTCATTTATTTGAGACAGAGTTTTGCTCTTATTGTCCACGCTGGAGTGCAGTGGCGCGATTTTGGCTCACTGTAACCTCCACCTCCCAAGTTCAAGTGATTCTCTCATCTCAGCTTCGCGAGTAGCTGGGATTACAGGTGCCCGCCACCACACCTGGCTAATTTTTTTTGTATTTTTAGTAGAGACGGGGTTTGGCCATGCTGGCCAGGCTGTTTTCGAACTCCTGACCTCAGGTGATCCTCCCGCCTCGGCCTCCCAAAGTGCTGGAATCACGGGCATGAGCCTCCGTGCCCGGCTGGTAATGTATTTTTCCTTCTAGTCACCCCAGAATGGTGGCGTTGGGGGCAGGTTCTGGGAAGAGTCTGCTTCCATTAGGGGGAAAGTGGAAAATGTCCCCAAGGGAGGGTGGCCCGCTCAAGGGCATCGATCCTGCCCTTGAACCGCATGATCCAGCCCCATCTGCTCTCTCCCCCTACCCTGAACGCCTCCTGTTTCCTGTCTGGGCCTCCCCGGGCGCCCGGGCCCAAGGTGACCGCCTTTCAACCGCAACCGCTAAGCTGCGCCTGGGGCGCGCTGTGTCTGTCTCTTCCTCCTCCCTCAATCCGGGAGTGCCCTTGGCCGCGGACACCTCCCGGATTTTTCCGGGAGGAGAGGGGAAGCCGCTTCTCGGCTTGGCTGGGGGCAGTGGCGCGCGGCTGGGAACCTCGCTGAGCCTAAGCACTGGTAGGGAGACCCCAGCGCGTAGTAAGGCGGCTCCTGGCGCCCCCTCGAGCCGGTGCTGTGCGCTGCAAGGCTGGATCGGAGGGAGGGCCCAGGGGTCTGAGGCTCGCTGCCCGCTGTCTGGCACCGACTGGGCGGGGCTGCCCGGGTCCCGAAAAGACGGCTTCGGGGGACACCTCACCAATGGGCTAGTGGTTCAGAACCCCAGTCCGACGCGCTACTGGGCCCAGTCTCCTGGACGATGACGGGGACATGGCTCTGAAAAAGTGCCAGGGTATGCTCAGTAGAACACAGCACCCAGAGCGGCCCCCCAGAGAGCGGGGCCGGGTCTAGGGAAGCCCTCTTCCAAGAAGTCCTGTGCCCTGAGGTGACTGGGCGCGCTAGCTGATGAAACTGAGTGCCCCACCGAGGCGCCCCTGTCCCGAGGGCGGGGCCAGGGCGGGGCCGGAGTCCTCCTGGCAGGTGCCGGGGGCGGTGCCCGGCCCTGCCCCCGGGGGCCGTTCCCTGAGGCCAGAGGCAGGTCAGAGAAGCGGCCGGTGCGGGCGACGCCTTGGAACCCACGGGCGGCCACTGCCGCCACAGGTGCCTCACAGGGCCCTCTGTCCTCGCTCTGGGCATCAAAACCCCGGTTGGGAACTAAGGCTTCCGAGCTGCTTCAAACCCTGGACACCAAGGCCCTCACCGGCCGGAGAACGAAACCCTGGGGTCGTCTGAAGAGGGGGGCCACAAGCCCCCAGGGCCAGACGACGAAGCCCCAGAGCTGCTGCGGAGCTGAACACCGAGGTTCCCAAGCCCTCCGCAAAGGACGTGGAGATCCTCGAGCAAGAGAGCGAAGTCCTCGAGCCATCAGTCGAGCAGAACGCAGAGCGCCCCGGGCTGTCCACAGCTGCGGGTTTTGAGAGTCCTGAGCCAGGCAGAGACGACCCGGGGCCGTCCGAAGCGCAAAGGGTGGAGGTCCAGGGGCAGCGTCCCCCTCCAGGCCCTGAGACCTCCTCCTCCAGGTCAGGCTCGGAAGCCCCCCACCTGCGTTTTCCGCCGTGCCCCAAGGCTCCCCAGCGTCTCCCGGAGGAGCTGTTCATGGAGACGCCCATCGAGCGCGAAATCCGCCGCAGCTGCGAACGCGAGGAGAGCCTGCGCCGGAGCCGGGGCCTGAGCCCGGGCCGCGCGGGCCGCGAACTCGTTGAGCTGCGCGTGCGGCCGGTGATCAACCTGCCGGGTCCTGGCCCCGCGCTCCCGCGCGCCCTGGAGCGGGCGCGGGCGGGCGCGCAGATGCAGCGGGACATCGAGCGGGAGGCCCACCGGCAGGCGGCGCTGGCGCGCCCCGCGGCCCCCGAGCCGCGCGCCGGGTCGCCGCCGCAGCCGCTGGGCGAACTCAAGCGCTTCTTCGAGGCCGCAGCGGGGAGCGGCTCCTCGGCGGGGGCAGGGGGCGGCGCGGGCCCGCAGAGGCTGCCAGAACCCGGGGGACGGCCGCGCTCTGCCGTGCAGGGCGGGTGCCCGGTGCTGGGCAGCTCCCCGCCGCCTTTCACTCCGTCACTGCTGGAGCAGGAGGTGCGCGCGGTGCGCGAGCGCGAGCAGGAGCTGCAGCGCCAGCGGCGCAGCGTCTATGGCACCGCGGAGTTCAAGGAGCCTACGCCGAGCCTCACCGGTAAGCCGCAGGCGTAGCAACGCCGGGGACCCCCAGGGTTCCAGCCGTCCCCACTGACTGCCCAACTTCAGTGGCCTCTCCTTTGGCCCTCCGATTCTCGGGGTCTCTCTCCAAGCTCTCAAACTCCTGGGACCCCCTCTCAACTTTGTGTCTTGCCTACCCCTTCTGGAGCTCCATTACTCGCTGTGATCCACCCCTCCACCCGGAGTGATGGACTCTCTGATCCACACCACGCAGACTGCGCGGGGGTGGGGGCATTCCAGATGTCTTCCTTTTTGTCGGGTTCCAGGGAACCCTGACTGGATTCTGGCACTCCTGGGTCCTCCCTCTGAATTTTCGGGCTCCTGCTTCTCCGTTCTGGGTTCACCTCCCTCCTCCCTCGGGCTCCTGGGTGCCTGGAGTTGAATGGAGGCTTTCATGGGGGGAGGGCGGAGGGTGAACGCCTGTGTGTGTTTAAGGGGTGCGGCCGGCCTCTTTCATCCTGGCTGCCGCCCGCTGGTGAGCTGAGCGCTCCTTCCCCCGCAGCGAGCAGGGGCGACGGAAAGTTGGCGGTGATGTGGCCCCCCCGCAGAAAGGCCTCGGAGAACGGCCTGGAGCAGGTGGGAGCCCCCTTACCCGTGTGCCTCTAGCCCTTGTCGCTCCCCCCACCCCTCCCGTGCTAGGACGCTGGGTGGGGAAAGGTACATCCCCCCTGGAGGGCCACTCTGGTCAGAACTCAGTCTGGGACGCATCCCCGGGGTAAAGAGAAGACAGTGGTCTTGGGGCACAAATCGCCACCCTGAGCCTGGGTGCGGTGCGCAGGTCCCTGAGGCCGGTCTTCCTTCTGGCCCTCTGTCCCCAGGAGGAGCGCAAACCTTGAGGTTTGAGCAGGCTGGGACCCCCGGCCGGAAGTAACGTGCGTGTCAGAGGAACAGGGCGGGGTGCGTCTAGTAAAAGGCCTGGAGACGGGTCGGCCCTCTGCATTGGGGAAGATGAAATCGACTTGACTTTGTGAAATTGACCAGCCCCCTCTATGAAACTTACAGTCCCCCATTGGGAAACTGACCACCACCCACAACTCCGCCAGTGAAACTGCCCAGCCCTTCTCTGCCAAGCAAACTGAACTACTCTCTCCCTTGACTGTTAAGAGGGCCGGAGTTACCGCCGCGGCTGCCCCACTACCCCCACCCCCAATAAAGCCTCTTCTTTCAGGGCACTGCAGCCTATTTTTTTCTGGGTCCTCTTCGTCCGGGGTGGGGCGGGAGCACGGCGGGCCGAGGGAGGCCCGAGAAAACCCCAAGAGGTGCGGGCCAGAATGCGGGAATGCGCCCTTACCGCCCTGTTCTGGGGCTGCCCGCCTCCCCCACACGACCAGACACGGCCTGGCCCAGGTCCTACCGCCCCCTGGCGGCTCGAGCGCAAAATGTGGCGCGTGGACCGAGTTCACACCCTCTTGTTTCCAGGCTTCCTCCTCAACATTTATTGGTGCTAACGGTGTGCCCTGCGCTGGGCACTGGCTAGACAGAGGTGATAAGAGGCTGTTCCTACCCTGGGAACGTAAACAATAGCTACTAAAAAAAAAAAACAGGTGGTGAAGGTTCAGGCTTCTCAACATCATTGGTTCCTAATGATCACTGTTCTTCTTGACCTCACGGTCCCCACTATGAGGCGTGCTCATTCGCGGTGTTGGGGCAAGAGTTTCTGCTTTCCAAAAGTATCTGTGGCTGGGCGAGGTGGCTCACGCCTGTAATACCAGCACTTTGGGAGGCTGAGGTGGGTGGATCATTTGAGGCCAGGAATTCGAGACGAGCCTGGCCAACACGGTGAAACCCCGTCCCTACTAAAAATACAAAATATTAGCCGGGTGTGGTGGTGCATGTCTGTAATCCAGCTACTAAGGAGGCTGAGGCATGAGAATCACTTGAACCCGGGAGGCAGAGGTTGCAGTGAGCCAAGAACGGGCCACTGCACTCCAGCCTGGGTGACACAGTGAGACTCTGCCTCAAAAAAATAAAAAAGGCAACTGAAACCTAGCTTTTAAAAGAGAAATCTGCATGTTTATGATTGTGACTAGGAAAAACTTTTTTTTTTTTTCTAGGCAGGGTGCTAAAAAAAACTTAAAGTTGTGCGGGAGGAGAGGAAGGAAGGAAGGTGGCAAGCAACACCTGTTTGCAATAGGGCCTGTGGCTGTCAATTTGCAAGCTCTGGTTAATTTCTCTCCCCTGGATGGGGGTTCAAGAGGGTGCGTGAACACCCTAAATTGTCTCTAAAACTGTATCTGTGCAGTTAACATTCTGGGACTAGTTTTACAGTGTTTTAGAAGTGCACTGAGGGCCAGGCGAGGTGGCTCACTGCTGTAATCCCAGCACTTTGGGAGGCTGAGGCAGGTGGATCACGAGGTCAGGAGATCGAGACCATCCTGGCTAATATGGTGAAACACCCTCTCTACTAAAAATACAAAAAAACCCAAAAATAGCCGGGCATGGTGGTGGGCGCCTGTAGTCCCAGCTACTTGGGAGGCTGAGGCAGGAGAATGGCTTGAACCCGGAAGGCGGAGCTTGTAGTGAGCCGAGATTGCGCCACTGCACTCTAGCCTGGGCGACAGAACGAGACTCCATCTCAAAAAAAAAAAAAAAAGACCGGGCGCGGTGGCTCAAGCCTGTAATCCCAGCACTTTGGGAGGCCGAGACGGGCGGATCACGAGGTCAGGAGATCGAGACCATCCTGGCTAACACGGCGAAACCCCGTCTCTACTAAAAAATACAAAAAAAACTAGCCGGGCGAGGTGGCGGGCGCCTGTAGTCCCAGCTACTCGGGAGGCTGAGGCAGGAGAATGGCGTAAACCCGGGAGGCGGAGCTTGCAGTGAGCTGAGATCTGGCCACTGCACCCCAGCCTGGGCGACAGAGCGAGACTCCGTCTCCAAAAAAAAAAAAAAAAAGACGTGCACTGAGGACCAGATGCGGTGGCTCATGCCTGTAATTCCAGCACTTTGGGAGGCCAAGGCAGGAGGATTGCTTGATCCCAGGAGTTCAAGACCAGCTTGGGCAACATAGTGAGACACTGCCCCCCTACCCCATCTCTACTAAAAATTAACCAGGTGTGGTGGCATGTGCCTGTGGTCCCAGCTACTCTGGAAGTTTAGCAGGAGATCGCCTGAGCCTGGGAGGTTGAGGCTACAGTGAGCTATGATTGAGCCACTGCACTCCAGCCTGGGTAACAGTGAGATCTGTAATCAAAGGAAAAAAAAAAAAATCACTAAGACCAGAAAAGGGGAGACCCAGGAAGTTTAAATTTAAAAATGTTTTCAGTTTTGGAGACAGGGTCTTGCTCTGTCACACAGGCTGCAGTGCAGTGGCATGATCACAGCTCATTGTAACCTGGATCTCCTGGCCTCAAGTGATCCTCCTACCTCAGCCTCCTGAGTAGCTGGGACTACAGGTGTGAACCACCACATCCACCCCAGGAATATTTTAGAATCGCTGTTTAAACCTTGGCTCTTGAGATCATGGCACTGCACTCTAGCTTGGGTGACACAGTTAAACTCTGTCTTTAAAACAAACAAACAAACAAAAAAAAAACCAAAAAAAACCTCTTGGCTCTGTCCAACTCTGTATCTTATACAGGGGCATCAAATGTCTAGTGAAATCCGTATGCATAAAATACAGAGAGGTCATGCTGATACAGGGCTGCATCCAAGAGCAGCTCAGCCCATGAAGGGCTCATCAGCCGACCCCATCGTCAGCCCAGTGACCCCATCCTCAGCATACTTCACTGTGACTGTGGGAGCTATGTGGAGAAAGGCAGGAGAGAGCCTGAGAAGGTGGGAAATGGAAACACCTAGAGGCTGGTCTTAATTTCCAGCAGGGGAGCCAAGAACTAAGTATGTCATGAGTGGACGGGGCCCGGGTGCACTGCGCCCGGCCTAATTTTTGTGTTTTTAGCGGAGATGGGTTTTCACCATGTTGGCCAGGCTGGTCTCGAACTCCTGATCTCAGGTGATCCACCCACCCTGGCCTCTCAAAGTGCTGTGATTACAGGGAAGCATGTGGGACGGCCTCAAGGGGTTTGGTGGAGGGGCATTTAAGAAAATGATGTCAACCAGCCGTGGTGGCTCACACCTGTAATCCCAGCACTTTGGGAGGCTGAGGTGGGATAATTGCTTGAGTCCGGGAGTTCAAGACCAGCCTGGGCAATATAGCAAGACAAAATCTCTACCAAAAAAAGAGAGAGAGAGAAAAAAAAAAAGCACTTCCTTGGGTCTCATCCCAGACTTAGGCTGATGATCAGACTCTCCATGTGATTCTGATGCACACTAGGAAGTTTGAGAATCAAGGGTGTAGAAAGCTGCTGAGCAACAGGACCCAGGAAACAAAGCTTGTTTCCTTCCCCTTCCAGTACTGTACTGTCACCACCCACCCGAAACCCTGTCTTAAGCAGACAGTGGATTTGACTTAAAGGAGACCGTCTAGAGCTGCTTGTGGCTAGTCTGAATTGAAATATGTTGGAAATGTGAAATACTAGATTTTCTTTTTTCTGATTTTTTTTTTTTTTTTGACACAGAGTCTCGCTGTTGTTGCCCAGGCTGGAGTATAATGGCATGATCTCGGCTCACTGCAACTTCCGCCTCCTGGGCTCAAGCAGTTCTCCTGCCTCAGCCTCCAGAGTAGCTGGGATTACCAGCGCCCGCCACCAGGCCTGGCTAATTTTTGTATTTTTAGTAGAGATGGGGTTTCACTATGTTGGCCAGGGTGGTCTCAAACTCCTGACCTCATGATCTGCCTGCCTCAGCCTCCCAAAGTGCTGGGATTACAGGTATGAGCCACTGCGCCCGGCTTTTTTTTTTTTTTCTTTAAGATGGAGTCTCGCTCTGTCGCCCAGGCCAGAGTACAGTGGTGCGATCTCAGCTCACTGAAACCTCCACCTACCAGATTTAAGCGAGTCTCCTGGCTCAGCCTCTTGAGTAGCTGGGATCACAGGCGCCCACCACCACACCCACCTTTTTTTTTTTGTATTTTGAATAGAAACCGGGTTTTGCCATGTTGGCCAGGCTGGTCTTGAACTTGTAACCTCAAGTGACCCACCTGTCTCGGCCTCCCAAAGTGCTGGGATTATAGGCATGAGCCACCATGTCACGCCAAGATTTCTTTTTTTTTTTTGTAGAGACGGGGTTTCACCAGGTTAGCCAGGATGGTCTCGATCTCCTGACCTTGTGATCCGCCCATCTCGGCCTCCCAAAGTGCTGGGATTATAGGCTTGAGCCACCGCGCCCGGCCACGCCAAGATTTCTAAGACAGTACAAAAAAGGAAAATACCTCAGTTTTTTTACATGGATTATACATTGAAATAATATTTTGGGTATAACAGGTTAAATAAAATATCACGAAAATGAATCTAACCTCTTAATTTTTTTATGTGGTTACTAGAAAATTTGAAATTACATACGTGATTTGCGTTTGCAACTCACTTGATATTTCCATTGGACCCCACGAGGCTAAAGAATCTTAAAGGCCGGGCATGGTGGCTCACACCTGTAATCCCAGCACTTTGAGAGGCCTAGGTGGGAGGATAGCTTGAAGCCAGGAGTTCAAGACCAGCCTGGTCAACATAGCGAGACCCCTTCTCTACAATAATAATAATAAAATAGGGGCATCGATGCTGCCTATACTCCCAGCTGCTTAGGAGGCTGAAGTGGGAGGATCACTTGAACCCAGGAGTTAGAGGTTCCAGGATCGCGCCACTGCACTCCAGCCTGGGTGACAGAGCAAGACCCTTCCCTTCCCGCAAAAAATCTTAGAGCCACAGGAAAACTCACAGGGCCTCCCTCAAAGCAGTATCAGGGAGCATCAGGATTTCCTTGATGTCATTCAGACCACAGCTGTGGACTAAAAACATCCTTGATGCAGTCAGAAATTGTCACCAGAAATACACATGGAAGAGCAATAGTGGCCGGGCACCGTGGCTCACGCCTGTAATCCCAACACTTTGGGAGGCCAAGGAGGGCGGATCACGAGGTCAGGAGATCGAGACCATCCTGGTTAACACGGTGAAACCCCATCTCTACTAAAAATACGCAAAAAAAAAAAAAAATCAGCCGGCGTGGCGGCGTGCGCCTGTAGTCCGAGCTGCTGGGGAGGCTGAGGCAACAGAATGGCGTGAACCCGGGACCCGGGAGACGGAGCTTGCAGTGAGCCCAGATTAGGCCACTGTACTCCAGCCTGAGCGACAGAACGAGACCTGTCTCAAAAAGGCAGAGCTCTGGGTGCTGGGGGGAAGGGGAACCAAAAGGGCCCTCCTTGGATTAAAAGGGGATAACCAGTGGCTGAGGACACCTGGCTCAGGAGGACACCCTTCCCCTTGCAACGTGCCACAAGTACCCGGTTCGGGTCCAAGGTTCGCCACTTGCTCGCCGGAGCTTTGAGCGGGTGAGTTCATTTCCTTCAGCCAGGGTCTCCTCTCCAGTCCGAGGTTGGAGAGAGGCTAAGAGATCCTAAGCTTGGATTCCATAGGGTTCTCCCACCTTGTCCGCACCCTGGATACCCCGAGAAAGACAACGACCTGTCTGGCAAGTACCAAAAGCTGGAAGAGAAAAAGAAAGTGTAACTCGGGCCCTTCGGAAACTGATCGAGGGCACTTTTCTGGGGCACGTCGGGAAAAGTAGTCTTTTACGCTACAAAGAAATAACTTCCGGGTCAAAATATGGGAGTGGGCGTAGCCCTAAGTCTCTTCCTCCAGTGTGCGTTGAATTTCCCCGCTACCCTAAACTTACAGTTTTCTGGGTTCCGGTTGTTGACCGGCACCATTTCCCTTTTTGCTTCATTTCTGCCTGTGCGCATGCGCCAAACTCGTCCGCCTATTGGCAATTTTCAGATTTCTTTCAAAAGACTACATTTCCCCGAAGGCCACGCGAGTGGGCGGGGAAATGCCCCCGGAGGAGGGGCGCGGCGTTCGCAGCGGACACTGAGCCTGTGACCTCTTTCTTTCTTTTATTTAACACAAAACTGACGTGTCCGCATTCACGGCCCCACGGCCAGGCCGGACTCGGTGCAGACAGGTCAGCTCGGCCTGGCCCTTTGGAAGGCGAGGCCAGGCTGCACTGAGAGAATGAGTGAGCCCCTCCCCTGCCCCCTCTTCTGGAGTTTGGAACTGTCAAGTTCCAGCTCCTACCCCCTTTCCCAGGTTCAAGACCCCTGCGCTGCCCACCCCGCGGGCCCGGCTGCGCTCGGAGGCCGGGCCTGGCCTGCCTGGCCCGTGAGGATCTGCACCAGCAGGTCGGTGGCCAGCATGGGCGTGGGCTCCTCGAAGCCGATGGTCAGCAGCTGCTGGTAGTCCCCGAGCGGCTGCGGGCACAAAATCCTGGGGTGGGGGGGCCAGGGATAGACAGGCCTGGACTTGAGTGCCCTCTGCCCCTCGGGAGTCTCTCCCTTTAAGTGAGATGCGTCAGCTGAAAGAGGCTTTGTTTCAGCTGCCGGTGGGAAAAACCCTCGGGGGAAACTTGTTTCCTTGTTGATCAGAAACTTAGTAATGGCTCCTAGAGGCTGAATAACTGGTCCTGACCTGTCCAATCGCATTGCTAGCTGTGTGTCCTTGGGCAGGTAACAACTTCTCTGAGCACCCTGTTTTCTTTGTTACATGGGGCCAATAGCATAGATCTCGATGGGTTGTTACTGGGGTCTGCATGAAGTGCTTTTCAGGGCACAATAAAATACTATCATTACTAAGGGAAGCAGTGTTTGGGAAGGTGGATTATCTTTGGTGGGGTTCTGCCTCCCCATCTAGCGCTTGGTCTAGCGCCCAAGCCCACGTTGCTATTGCCCTAGCTCCTACCATGAATAAAGGTCATCCTCGGCTGGTCCTAGGGGCACCCATCGGCCGATGGACCACAGCTTCTGGATCTGCGGGCACGAATTGGCTGGACTCTGGCCTGTGTCTTCCCAAGTATCTCGATAGCACAGGAAGTAGCTGGGAGGGGAGGGAGCTGTAATTAGAAGTGATCAATTTCCTAGCTTCTTCTGTTGAGGGCTTTAATTTTGGAGGTGAAGTGGGAACCCATCAGAAGTTGCCCTGAAGTTCTCAGGTAGGAATGTGACTCTAAGGCCTTTTCTCCCTGCCAGCCTCCTTTTAAGATGAGAACTTTTATTTTGGTGGGAGGGTGGGTTTTAAGAAAATAGAGGTAGCCTTTCAAAAGCCTTTAGTTTCCTGGTTCACTTTTTTTAAAGAGACAGATTATTGCTCCCACTCAGGGTAGAGTGCAGTGGCAAAATCACAGCTCACTGTAGCCTTGAACTCCTGGGCTCAAGTGATCTTCCTGCCTGAGCCTCCCAAGTAGCTGGGACTACAGACGCCAGCCATCACGCCTGGCGAATTTGTTGTTGAGACAGGGTCTTGCCATCTTGCCCAGGTGATCTCAAACTCTTGGGCTCAAGTGATCCTCCTGCCTCAGCCTCCCAAAGTGTTAGGATTACAGGCGTGAACCATGGCACCGGGCCCTGGCTCACTTTTCACTTTGCTGGTGACAGTTTGGAGGGCCATATTGGCATTCGTCATAGAAAGGGGAGGACTTTGATTTGGGTAAGAGGACTTACTAATCCACAAGGGAATCTTGTCCCCGACCAGGGGCCTCTGGGGTGGCTTCCAGGTGCCAGCGCATCTTCTTATAGAGGTAGCGGGGAAAGCGGCTGGCAGTGTAGGCGGTTGGAGCACAGTATCTGAAGATGGAGATCTCATGGGACAGGCTGATGGAGAACCTCCCGCAAAAGAAACAGGAGATGCTGGCAGGACATGAGAGAATGGAGGGGTGAAGCTGGGCCTTGGACTCCTTCATCCCCCGCATCTGAATCTCCTACCATTTTACCTGAGGGGGTTTGTCTCCTCCAGGTCCACGAACCCAAAGGAAGCGTACATGAGGACCAGCTGTTCCAGGCGCAGGGTCAGCTGTTGGGAGATCTCTAACAGCTGCATACAGGATGGATACAGTGAGATCAGCTGGCCTGAGAGGAGTGGGCCTCCCCCTCCACCATCCCCGCAGGCTCGGAGCTGCGAGAAGAAAGGGGCGTGGGGTCTAAGAAACCTCCACACACCCCCTTTCGGACCAGCTCCTGCAGGGGTCCATAGATGTGGGGTACGCTTCTCGCGGCTGCCTCCAGGTACAGGAAGTAGGGCTCACACATCTGTAAGAAGGTGGGCATGGCCTTGGCCAGCTGCTCCTTCTGTACTTGGTCTCTGCTGAAGGAAGAAGGGGGCCTTTGCCTGCAATCCCTCACAATCCCTCCCCCCCCCCCCCCATTTTCCCCCATTCTACTCAACCCCAACCTGGATCCCTGGCTTTGACCCCTGTTAGAAAAGCCCCCAGTTTCAGGTCTTTTCTGAACATCTTTCTGGTTCACCTGCATCAAACCCATTTGGAACACTTGTTAAAAGTGCTGACACCTGAGTCTCACATCGCCACTTAGGACCCAGAGCTTCCTTAAGGGGCTGGGCGCAGTGGCTCACTCCTGCAATCCCAGAGGTTTGGGAGGCTGGGGCTGGAGGATTGCTTGAGGCCAGGAGTTCCAGACAAGCCTGGGCAACGTAGCAAGACCCCGTCTCTACACAAAAAATAATTAGCTGGGCATGGTGGCACCTATAGTCCCAGTTACTCAGGAGGTGGAAGTGGGAAGATTGCTTGAGACCAGGAGTTTGAGGCTGCAGTGAGCTATGACTGCCCCACTGCACTCCAGCTTGGGTGATAGGGCAAGACCCTGTCTCATTAGAAAACCAGCTTTATGAGAATCCCTTGAACCTGGGAGGTGGAGGTTGCAGTGAGCTGAGTTCGCCCCCACTGCACTCCAGCCTTGGTGACAGAGCGAGACTCCATCTCAAAAAAACACAAAACAAAAAAAAAACCAACCTTGGCTGAGTGCGGTGGCTCACGCCTGTAATGCCAACACTTTGGGAGGCCGAGGCGGGTGGATCACAAGGTCAGGAGTTCAAGACCAGCCTGGCCAAGATGGTGAAACCCCGAATCTACTACAAAAAAAAAAAAAAAAAAAAATTAGCCGGGCAACACGTGTTGGCGGGTGCTTGTAATCCCAGCTACTCGGGAGGCTGAGCAGAGAATTGCTTCAATCCGGCCGACGGAGGTTGCAGTGAGCCGAGATTGCACCACTGCACTCCAGCATGGGCAACAGAGCGAGACTCCGTCTCAAAAACAAGCAAAATCCAACCCAGCCTCCTAGGAGATACCAATGGACACTGAAATTGGAGAGTCACAAGGAAACCTGGTGTGGGAATCACATGATCCTTTGGAGTCTCAAACTGATGTCCTACAGGCCAAGTTTGGCTCAGGTGGGTCTTGTTTAGTTGGCACAGGGTTCAAAATCTAAGACAGCACTTAAAAACTGGGAGAAAAAGTCCTAGAGACTTGACAACCCAGGCCCACACTGCCAGGACAGTAATAGCAGCAGTGCCCTACCCTCAATTCTACAGTCCTCCTCACTCTCTTAAACTGGATTCTGATATGCTAGCTTCTTCCACTGCCTCCCTCTGGCTCCTAGCGCTTGTCATTTTGCAACCCTGGCATGTGTCACCCATCCTGTCGCCTCCCCTCCAAGTCTCCTTACCCATGGGGACCTGGGACCCTGTCCAGCATCACCTGTAGAGCAAGTAGCTCTGGAAATCATCCGCCTTCTTGAGTAGGTAGCGCAGCTGTTGGGTGATGGGGCTGAACAAAATGTCCAGGGATAGGCGGGGAGGTGCTGGCCCGGGCCCGGGGACCAGAGGTTCGGGGGAAGGCGTGGAGGCCGGGGCCTCAGCCAACTGCCCCTCGGCATCTTCAGGGTCCGGCTCAGGTGGGTTCCCAGGCCTGCTAGGGGGTGTCGACCAGGAGGGGTCTCTGCAGGGCGGCGTCCCAGGTTCCAAGGCATCTGGAGGCGGTGTTTCTCCAGGGTCCAGGGGGAGCGACCCCTCGAACCACTGCTCCGTAGCCATGGTAGGGCCAGAGGCGGGGGGGTGGGGGGACCTGAGCTCTTTAAGCTTCTGCTGCTGCTCACGTTGGCCGCGGGTTCGACCCCGCCCCGGGAGCCTCCGACTGGCCCCTGCCTTGACCTCTTCACCGGAGCCGCGCCGCCGCGCCGGGGGCGGGGGAGTTCGCCTCTTTTGAATTTCAACACGCGGGAGGGGCGCGCCGCTCCAGTCCGCGCGCCCGCGGCCCCCTACCCCTGCACACGAGCCGCAGGCGCTCCGGGAACCTGGCGGTGGGGAGGAGGGACCTGCCTAGGGAGGTGACCTCTGGCCGTGTCCTGGGGGTGTGGCTAGGGCCGGGACCTTTATCTCTCGAGGTGGATTCCTAGAGTGGAGGGGTCTCCAAACGTGTCTCCAACACCTCAACCTGGCACAGGTATATGGAATGAGGCTGCCCAGGCCCCAGCCCCTCACTCCCAGAACCCTGGGTTTTTTTGTTGTTGTTGTTAATTTTTTTTTTTTTTTTAATTTAAAATTTTTAAAGATGGGGACCTCTCTATGTTGCCCAGATTGGTTTCAAACTCCTGGACTCAAGCGATCCTCCCATCTTGGCCTCCTGAAGTGCCCAGCGTGTTTTTTTTTTTTTTTTTAAAACAAAAAACAAACAAAAAATCTCTAATGGAGTTGAGAAACTGCCTTAGAACTTAGTAGGGACTTTGGATGTAGTAGCTCTGACGACTACTACTAACAATAAAATAAATAAATCTGAAAAAATCTTCAGGCTGGTCTTGGTGGCTCATGTCTGTAATTCTGACAGGTTAGGAGGCTGAGACGGGAGAACTGCTTGAAGCCAGGAATTCAAGACCAGCCTAAGCAACATAGCAGGACCCTGTCTATACAAAAAATAAAATGTTCGTTGGGTGTTGTCTGAGGCATGAGAATCACTTGTACCCAAGAGTTCGAGGCTGTCACCAGTTATGATTGCACCACTGCACTCTAGGCTGGGTGACAGAGCAAGACTCTGTCTTGAAACAAAATCTTCACTTGGAAATCTTCTCCTCTCATGATCTCATCTGATGGCCCAGAAGGAATTTTGTTGTTTTAATGAAGAAGACCATGAGGTCTGGAGAGCCTACTATGGTCCTAGAACAGATTCCTGCCCCCAATATTTGTAGCAGATTCTTTGCAGTAGACAAAGGCTGACAGGTTCATAGTTTTTAATGCACGTTATGTCAAATACTCTATATTTAAAGACTCGGAGTGAAGAACTCAGACAGGTGTCAGATGCCACCCTGTGTGATCCCAAGCAGACAGTATCTCTGTGCCGGGCCAGCTGCCTCTTCTGTAAGGTGGGATTTTATGAGTTGTCTTATGGGGACTTGGGGAGGACAGTTGAGAAAATGCTTATAAACCCAAGGATTTAACTGCCAACCATTCAACAATATTTGAGGCCAGGCATGGTGGCTCACGCTTGTAATCCCAGGCAGGGAGAATCGCTTGCAGCTGAGAGTTTGAGGCCAACCTGGCCAACAAAGTGAGACCCTCATCTCCACAAAAAAAAAAATTTTTTTTGAGACAGTCTCACTGTCGCCCAGGCTGGAGTGTAGCGCGTGATCTTGGCTCACTGCAAGCTCCGCCTCCCAGGTGTAAACAATTCTCTGCCTCAGCTTCCCAAGTAGCTGCGATAACAGGCGCCCACCACTACGCCCAGCTAAGTTTTTTTTTTATTTTTTGTATTTTTAGTAGAGACAGGGTTTCACCATTTTGGCCAGGCTGATCTTGAACTCCTGACCTCGTGATCCACCTGCCTCAGCCTCCCAAAGTGCTGGGATTACAGGTGTGAGCCACCACGCCCAGACAAAAATTTTTAAAAATTAGCTGGGCATGGCAGAGTGCACCTGTAGTCCCAGCTGCTCCGGAGGCTGAGGTGGGAGGATCACTTGAGCCCAGGAGTTTGAGGCTACAATTATGATAGCACCACTGCACTCCAGCCTGGGTGATAGAATGAAACCATCTCTAAAAGGAAAACAAAAATTCAGCACCTGCTCTGTGCCTAGCTCAGTTCTGGGACATGGGGAGATTACAGAGGAAAAAAACCCCAAAGATTCCCACCTTTCTGCAGCAATTATTGTTATAGGCAGCTATAATTCATTGTTTCCGTTTTTCTCTCTCTCCAAATGATTCTGTCCTAACCAGAGGCTCTTTAATGCCCTCTCCCCACCCCATTCATAAAACGGACTCCGTGGTTCTTTTTCCCCTTTTCCTTTTTTTAAAATTTTATTTAAAAAACCTTCGGTGCAATATTAAAAAGCAATACAGCCAGCTCGAGCGACAATCAACAGAAAGAAAAGAGGCAGGAGAGGAAAGGCCCGAGGAACCCCAACCCAGCTAGTCCCCTAGGGGCTGGAAGCCAGGGGCAGACTGAGAAGGGGGGCATGGGTGGTAGGGGAGGGAGGAAAGACCACCCACCAAAATAAACAGGCAGATCCAAACATTTATACAGGAAACATCTGGCTGAACGGAAGAGGATCTTGGGGAGATGAGAAGCCCCCCACATTTCATTTTTTTTTTCCTAAAATGTCCTGGGCTGGGTGGGGAGGGTCAGCCACCTGGGGTTTAAGGAGCAATTCCCTCCCCACACCGACGTGCTGAGGGGCAGATGTGTAAGAGAGAGAGACACAAGGGGCAGAGATGAGGACAAGAGGGTGCCCTCCTCCCTGGAATCTGTTATGAGGGCTGAGGGTGTCCCCGTCCAGCTCCTGGACTCTGGGGGGTCTTGGGTGAGATGGGGGCCGGAATGGGTTGGGGCAGGGGTGAGGCTGGGCGCTCAGCCTAAGAAGCCATCGGGGTCATCATCCTCAAAGTGGCCTTGCTGAAGCACCTTGATGTGGTGCTCGTAGATTTTCAGGGCTGGCCCGAGGCGGATGGACAGGCCGGTGAGCACATCTGTACGCTGCATAAGCAGCAAAGATTTGCCATCAATTTCCTGGGTGGGACAGGGACAAAAAGAGAGAGCGAGCCGGGGTTAGGGCACATCCCAGAGCGCCCCTCTTTGTCTGTCAATGTGTAGTCCTGGACTGGGAACTCACCTGTTCTTGGAAAGCTGTCGCCTGCTCCGGGAAGCCAGCCTCGGTAAAATATTCCACAACATCCATCACCGTCCATTCCACGGGATCAGACGGCTTCTCTTTGCGCCCGGGACTGCATCAAAACAGACGGGCACCAGTGAACATGGGTGTCCCTCCGGCTGTGCCACACACCTGGGCAGCACTCCCATGTCTCCAACACCCCAACTTACGGACAGCCAAAGGGGGTCCCGTCGGCCCCAGGTAGGGCTGGTTTGCCTGGGGGCAAAGGCACGGGGGACGGAGAGTCTGGCCCGGTGGCAACAGAAGCTGGGAAAGAAAAAAAAACACCTGCCTTTGGCTTTGTTTTCGGGCTGAGTTCCTCCCCACCTAGCACTTTCCTCCACCCAGAGGAGTCCTTACCTGTTCCCCCCTCCTTGTTCATGCCTGCCATGGAGAACACCTGGCGGGTGCCGCTGCCCGGGGCTGGCCCCCGCCCTTCATCCTGGCCCTGGTGCGGTCCGCAGGGCGTCCACTCCTTGACCCTCTCCTTGGCACTCTGAGGTCCCCGCTCGCCGTTAAGCTGGTGGTGCTGGGCACCTGCAGGACGGTCACTCTCGGGCACTTCAGAGCCCTCTGACACATCATCTTCATCATCTTCATCGTCATCATCATCATCTTCCTCCTCTTTTTCAAGCACTCGCTCTTCTCCACCTCTCTGGGACCGAGGAGAGAAGCATGCAAGATTAATAGCTGTTCTAATCCCTGACCCTGCCTGTGGCATACGGGCGGTGGTGAGGAGGGCCCGATTCCACCTTTAAGAACAATACGGACTAACTTTTACGCATTCACTCCGTGCCAGGCTCTGTGTTAACTAAAGCCCTCGACAACCGAATCTCACTAAACTCGCTCAACAACCCCAAGGGGTCGCTACTGTTATTAAACCGCGTTTACAGCGGAGGAAACTGAGGCTCCGGGAGATTCAAGCATTTGCCAAGGTCACCACGCACCCAGCCCGCAGGAAACGCGCGTAAAGCCCCAGTCACCCGCCACCCAGTTCCTCCCGGGACTCGCACCCCCGCCACCAACTTCGCCCGCACCTGCCCACCGCGCGGCGCCCCCGCTCCCCGGCGCGCTCACCTTGCTCCGAGACTGGCGGGCGCTGGCGGCCGGCGGCGCTCGTCCGGGCCTGTCCCCGCGGGGCAGCGCAAGCGCTCCGAGACGGGTGCGCTCCAGGCGGCCTCGCGCCGCCGCCTCCTCCTCCAGCAGCCCCTGCACGCGGCCGCGGGTTAGGCGACCGCCGGCGCCGCCGCTGCCCCCGAGGTAGCGCACGACTTCCCGCAGGCTCACGGGCCGCGCTGCGCCGCCGGCCCGCGCCGCGCCCCCCTCAGGCGGCGGCTGTGGCTGCGGCGGCGGCGGCTGCTGTTGCTGTATATGCCGGCGGCCGTGGCGCGCGGCGGCAGCGGCGGCCCCGGGCGGCGACGGCGGGCGGGGGAGTGGCGCGGGCTGGTCGGGCGCCACCGGGGAGCGGCTGGCGCAGGCGGCGCGGGCCAGGGCGCGGCTCGCTGAAAAGGGCAAATGGATGCGCGGGCCGGGCGAGGGGGGCGCTGTGGCGGCGGCGGCGGCGGCCGCGCGGGGCGCCCGCCGGGCGGCGGCGGCGACGGGCGCGGGCGGTGGCGGCGGGCGGGCGTGGCAGTGCGCGGCGGCGGCGGCGTTTCATGGGGGCGCGCGCGGCGGGGCCGGCGGGCGGTCGGCGTCAAGCGGTTGGACGCGCGCCGCGTTGCGGTACGAGATGCTCCCCTTGTAGCTGACCCGGAGCACGGCGCGCTGCTGGATCAGTTTCTCGAGCTCGGCGCGCGTGCGCTCCGGCTCCGGGCCGTGCCGCCGCCGCACCATCCGGCAGATGCGCTCCAGGTCCGGCCGCGCCTTGCGCGAGCGCAGCGAGTCGATGGTGTCCAGGATCCACTCTTGGTAGTGCGGGGATGGCGGATCAGGCGGCCGCCGTGAGGCCGCCGCCGCCCCGGCGGGGTAGGGCCGGGGGCCCCGCCATGCCTCCCGCCCGGCCCGGCTGCACCGTGCGCGCTGCCTCCCTCCCAGCGCGGCGCCCCCCTTCCCGGCTCCCCTCCCTCCGCCGCTGCCCGCCTCCGCCTCCCCCTTGAAGTGCATGCCTGGCGGAGCGGCGGCGGCGCTGCTGTTTCTTTGCAAAAAAAAAAGAGAGAGCGAGAGAGAGAGAGGAAAAAACAGTGAGAGAGAAAGAAAAGAGAGAAAAAAATATGCACACACTCACTCACTCGCACGCACGCACACACAGACCCGCTTCTGCTGGGCGCGCGCGGGGCCGGGGATGCGAGGGGGAGGAGGGGAGCGCGGCGCGGCCGGCCCCTCCCCGCCGCCGCCGCCGCCGCACGCGCGCCCTGCGCCCGGGACACTCCGGCCCCTTCTTCCTCCCTCCCTCCTCCCCGCCGCCCGCCTTCCTCCCTCCCACCCCCACGCGCCCGCTTTGGCAGCCTGGGCCTCTCTGCCCGCCCCTTTACCTCCTGCGGCTTCGCTCACTCCGGCTCGCTCCGGCCCCCCCTTACAACTCCCGCGCGCTTTTTAAGGAGGCGCCGCGGAGTTGGCGCCGGGGCGGGGGCCGGGGAAAGCGGCGGGCGGGGGAGGGGGAGGGGAGTGCCGGGGGGAGGGGAGAGGGGGCGGGCAGGGCGGGCGGGCGGCGCTCGGCCGCCCTCCAGCCATTGGGCGCGGGACCCAGACGTCCCCGGCGCCCAGCCCCCCTCTCCACGCCTCCCCGGCGCGCTCCGCTCTCCGGACCGCACTTACCGGGAACTCGCCGCCCGCGGGCCGGGGCTGCCGCGCTCGCAGGGTGCTGCGGGGACCCTCTTGCTGCCGCCGCCCCCGCGTCCCTCAGGCGCGCCTGGCCCGGCGCTAAGGATGCGGGGAGGGGGGCGCGCACCCTCTCCCCCTTCTACTCCCCCTGCCAGGGCCGCCCCCGCCGCCGCTCGGCCTTCTGGCGCGCCGGCCCCAGCGCCTCCCTAGAGCGCCCTCTCGGTCCCGGGCTGGACGCCGAGGGGGCGCGCTGCAGATTTGGGGACCCCGAATCTGGGGTCAGAGGGCAGTTTGACGCTCGTTTCTCCTGCGGGGCCGAAGGAGTGCCAGAATTTCAGCTAAACCCTGTTTACAAGGACTTCAAGCCGGGACCTGATCGGCTTGCACTCTGGGGTCCGAAATTCCCTTTCCAACCCCCTGGGGGTGTGTGGGTGGGTGATCGAAGTCGAGAACACCAGCGACACTTTTTTTTTTTAAACAAAACTTTATTGGTAATAGTTTTCAAATATGTTTACAACAGCACACTGTTCAAGAGGAAGTCTCGTCCTTCGCAGCACACAGGTTGAATCGCCCCCGCACCCACCCGGGGCCCCACCCCAGGCCTGAGAACTCCTCCTGGGATGGAGAGAAGTTATGAGAGGGGGAAATATGGGGATGAATAGGGTGGCTCCCCAGCGGCTCCCCACTTTTCTATTACGAGAGAAAAAAGCACAAATGAGACAGTGGGGGAGAGGTGATGGACAGCTGACAGCTAAGCTGGAGGAGGGGCGCCCAGGATGGGGGAGGCGGAAGCTGGTGGGTGAGTAAAACAGGCAGCCCCTCCCCAGCAGCTCTAGCCTTGAACCCCGGGCCATGGCGTTGGGGGACTTGGCCTCTTCTGTTCCCTTTTGCAGGGATGCCCTCCCCATTCAGCTGAGGGAAGACTGGACATTAAAATCTAGCGGAGAATAAAATTAAGGAGTTGGGGGAAACGCTGTTGGGAGGAAAGACTTGGGCTTGGGGCTCCCCCTCTGTCTTTTTGGGGGATGACTCCTCTTTGGCAGGGAGAGGGGCAGCTACTTTGTCTGGCTCTCAAAGCCCAAGTGTGAAGACAGGTCTGTTGGGGAAGAAGAGAGCGGAGGCTTCCTAAAGGGGCCTAGACCCTCGCAGGATTGGCAGAGAGGATTCCCCGGGGAGGGGCCCAGGGGAGATTAGCAGCGGGGAGGTTCAAACCCCAGCGCCTCCCTTTCCAAAGTCAGTCTGCTTCTCTTTAAAATGGATTTGGGGAATGGGGGGACATGGGAGGGGTGGGAGTAGAGGAAGGAGGGAGGCACTGGTGGAACTTAAATAAGATTTTAAATTGTTGTTTTTTAAAAAAAATTCTAGCAAGCAGCCCACTGAACATGTCACTAAAAATCTCTCCTTCCCAGTCAGGATTACTCCGAAAGGAAGGTTGGCGCTTCGTTCATTTGCCCTTAGCAAGTGGGGCCTGTGGTTGGGTGGGATGGGGGTGTGGGTGGGGGATGGAGTTAAGTGTGAGCCCCTCTTTCCACACCCTGTCCCTGGATACACCAGCAAGACCTGGTCTGACTGGAGTTGAGAAACTCGTTTAAAACAGGCAGAAGTAGGCTGGGTGGGGCTGAGGGGCTGGGGGGCTGTGGGGAAGGAGGAAGGGAAATGTGGGGGAGGGGGCAGGAGGGCAAAGGGGATGAGGGGGAGCAGCTGATATTTCTGTCCCTCTGATTATCTGGGCTTCCTGCTCCCCCTAACCCTGGAGGGTGGGGTGGGGGTGAAATTAGATGCAAGGAACTCTGGGGCCCTCTGGCTGTTCAATCCAACCCTCCCACCCCCCCACCAAAAAAAAAAAAGAAAAGAAAATCCATGGGGGCACAGGCACACCCCTAAAACTCAGAAAACTCCTTGCCACACTTCTCATTGATGGAGACCCGGATTTCTTCTTCCTCATAGTCGTCAAAGTTACTCGTATCCCCAGGGCCTTTAAACTTTGGTATGAAGGGAGCTTCCACCTGGAGAGGGATCAAGAATCACCCAGACCTCAGCATTCAACATAATCATTATTACAACAATAAATGCGAATGGCCTAACATTCAAGAGATATTTACTTTGACTCAGGCCTGTGCTTACCATTAGGTTATGGATTCCTCTTAACAGCCTGAAACTCTTAATGTAGCCAACTCATCAAAGGGGAAATTATTTCCCAGAGAGGCATCTGCTGCACAAGGTCATGGAATGGCCAAATGACCCCAGAATCCCATTTCTAGACCCCACTGCTCTAAGTTCTCTACTCTAGGTTGCTCCTGAACCTGTGTTCTCTTCTCTTTCTCTCTATTGGCTGTCCTCCCTGACTCGCGGCTTGCTCCCAAACCCTCAGCAGCTTAAGGAGGGGAGACCCACCTTCCTCTGGTAGATGGCGATCCAGTCAGTCGTGGCAAACCACTTGTGGTTCTTGATATCATTGACCCCATTCTTGAGGTTCCCAAAGCGCTTGGTAAGATCTACCTGCAGGAGGTTCCGCAGCAGGTCCTTCAAGTCAGAGCTGAAGTGGGAAGGGAACCGCACCTGGAGGAAGGGGTACAAGGACAGGGTGGGAAGCTGGTCTGGAACTTGGGGAGCCCATGAGGCTTCTTTCTCCATCCAACAGTCCTACTGGGTGGGGGCCTCCAAAGCTGAGTGCCTGCTGGCATCCTGTAAAACAGCTCCTTGAGCCTACACTACAGTTTCCAATTTAGGAAGTGATACTGTGGCCTGAGAATCTGCATTTCTTTAAAAACTTTAAAAATTCAAGAGCTAGTTATTTTAAGTTTTTGTAGAGACAGGGTCTCACTATATTGCCCAGGCTGGTCTAGAACTCTTAGGCTCAACCGATCCTCCTGCTTTGGCCTCCCAAAGTACTGGGATTATAGGCGTTAGCCACTGCACCCAGCAAGAATCTGCATTAAAAAAAAAAAAAAAAAAAAGTATCACTCTTTAGCCCAGGCTGGAGTGCAGTGGTGCGATCTGGACTCACTGCAATCTCCGCCTCCTGGGTTCAAGCAATTCTCCTGTCTCAGCCTCCTAAGTAGCTGGGATCACAGGCTCACGCCACAACACCTGGCTAATTTTTGTATTTTTAGTAGAGACAGGGTTTCACCATATTGGTCAGGCTGGTCTTGAACTCCTGACCTCAGGTGATCCACCTGCGTCGGCCTCCCAAGGTGTTGGGATTACAGCTGTGAGCTACCGTGCCTGGCCCAATAATCTGCATTTCTAACAAATTCCCCAGCAACGGTGATGCTGGAAAGGGGTCCCCTTTAAGAACCATTGCTCTAAGGCAAGTGCTATGATGATTTCCATTTCAGAGAAGGGGAAACTGAGGCTTGGAAGGGTTAAACAGCTCTTCCAAGGTCACATTGAGGCATGGGATGGGGCAATTCCATCTCAGGTCTACTGGACTCTAGAACTTGTATTCTCAGCTGCTGCTGCTGCCGCTGCTGCTGAAAGCATCTTTGCTGGGGTTCAGAGACTTCTGAAATATTCATGCTTATGACAAACTTTTTCTCTCCTCTCTTTCTGCATAGCTAAGGCTCTTCCATTCTTTAAAGCCCAGCTCAACTCTTCTTGAAAGTTTTCCCCATACGCCCTGAGCCCACAGCCTTGTATGCAAGTCATCACTGGAGTTATAGTTGCAAGAAACGACTTCTTGTTCCTGCTGTGCCTCTTACACGCTGTGTGACCTTGGCCATGGCCCTTAACCTCTCTGGGCCTGTGCATGCCTCTCAGATGTGGGGCAGATATCCCAGGGCTGCACGAGGGAGATAATACCACTGAGGGTGTGGGGGAACTAGAAAATGCTACAAAGAAGGGAGTCATGTGCATCTTCTCCTATGGGATCTTCTGTGTTTTTTTTTTTTCTTTTTTTTTTTCCACTCTGGGCCATTTTCTTTTTTTTCTTTCTTTCTTTTTTTTTTTTTCTGAGATGGAGTCTTGCTCTGTTGCCCAGGCTAGAGTGCAGTGGCGCAATCTCAGCTCACTGCAACCTCTGCCTCCTGAGTAGCTGGGATTACAGGCATACGCCACCACACCCGGCTAATTTTTGTATTTTTAGTAGAGACAGGGTTTCAGCATGTTGGTCAGGCTGGTCTCAAACTCCTGACCTCGTGATCCGCCCGCCTCGGCCTCCCAAAGTGCTGGGATTATAGGCGTGAGCCACCGTGCCCGGCCTACTCTGGGCCATTTTAGTGGCAGTTTCTATTCCACCCATGGCAGATGCCTCATCTTTCCTTTTTTTTGAGATGGAGTCTTGCTCTGTCGCCCAGGCTGGAGTGCAATGGCGTGATCTCGGCTCACTGCAACCTCCGTCTCCTGGGTTGAAGCAATTCTTTGGCCTCAGCCTCCCAAGTAGCTGGGATTACAGGTGCCTGCTACCATGCCCAGCTAATTTTTGTATTTTTAGTAGAGATGAGGTTTCACTATGTTGGCCAGGCTGGTCTTGAACTCCGGACCTCGTGATCCACCTGCCTCAGCCTCCCGAAGTGCTGGGATTACAGGCATGAGCCATCGTGCCAGGCCTTCATCTTTCCCTTTTAGTGATGCTATGTGTCCAGCCGGGCACCCCACTTGCCTGAATTTTTTTAAAAGACTGTGTCTGGCTCTGTGACCCAGGCTAGTTTGCAGTGGCACAGTCACAGCTCACTGCAGCCTTGAACTTCTGGGCTCAAGCGATCCTCCTGCCTCAGCTTCCTGATGAGCTGGGAATACAGGGGTGCACCATCACGCCCAGCTAATTTTTAGCTTTTTTTTTTTTTAAGAGATGGGGTCTGGCTATGTTACCCAGGCTGGTCTGGAACTGCTGGCCTCAAGCCTCCACTTCCCAAGGTGCTGGGATTACAGGCGTGAGCCATTGCACCCAAATGCAAAGTTTCAAAGCCAATCAGTGGCAGAGCTGGGACTGGGGTCCGGACTGGGGCCCAGGCTGAGCCTGAGGACGCTCCCACCACAGTGTCGTGACTCTGGGCCGACCAAAAGCTCCTGTGTAGGAGATGCTGGACCAAGTCGGGGGATGGTCGGGTCTTCCCAGCAAGGTGGTTGAGCTGAGGGCACAGGTGGGGTCCCCAACCTCTCTCCTGCTCTTAGTGCCTACGATGATTACCTACTCACCAAAGTGTGATCTTGGCCAAGACACATCCCTTTTCCCAGCCTGTTTCCTCACCTCTCCTGCAGAGGGTGCCACCATCTCAGGGTGTGACTGATGGGGGGATTCTAGGGCCTGGTGGATAGCGGGCACTTTGCGCCTGTCATAGATGTGAGCTGAGATGGTTTCAGCACCCCTCATCCGAACCCTCAGAGTTAGGCAAGTCTGGGTTTGGGAGAGGAAGCATGGGCTGTAAATGCTAAGTGAGAGCACTCCTTGGTGAGGCTGCGGACAGCACCTGGGAACAGGAACCAAATACACTGGTTTTTCTGCCTTGGAATTTGCGAAAACTCACACTAACTGGGACAAGGAGTGACGAAGAGGGTTGCCTGGCAGGGCGGTTTGTGTTCTGCGGCCAAGAAGTTCCTGTGAGGCTTGGGGTTTTGGAAGCTCTTGGGATTCTGGAACCGCGGGGTTGGGGCTGGACAGTGAGGGGGCCTCAAGGTGTTGGCCTCAGTGTGGCCGGTGCGTCCAGCTTCACCACCTGGCCTGACTTAAGGAACTTCTAGATTATTCTGACAACAAGCAGGGCTCCCCAGGGAGTAGGATGAGTGAGCAGGGGAGGGTCTGTTTCTTCCAGGGCTGTGTCCCCGCAGCCGGACCTCACCTTCCCAGAGACGATCTTCTCATAGATCTGGATGGGCTGGTCTGCGAAGAAGGGCGGGTAGCCAGCGGCCATTTCATAGATAAGAACCCCCAGGGCCCACCAGTCCACAGCCTTGTTGTAGCCCTGGAGCAAGATGGGGGGGCACAGGGTGAGGAGGGGGCGAGCAGGAGAGCAGAGCCGGCCTCAGGGGAAGGGGAGGGCTGGGGAGGCGCCTACTTTGCTCAGGATAATCTCAGGGGCCAGATACTCAGGGGTGCCG
Organism: Papio anubis; assembly: GCF_008728515.1. Classification (NCBI taxonomy): domain Eukaryota; kingdom Metazoa; phylum Chordata; class Mammalia; order Primates; family Cercopithecidae; genus Papio; species Papio anubis. The sequence goes on along the minus strand of NC_044995.1, from coordinate 37,949,421 downwards.
CACAAGGTCCAAGTGCGGCCCTTCACACGCTTGGCGAAACCGAAGTCTGTCACCTGTGGGCACAAGAACAGGCAGTTGGCAGGAAGGGAGGGTCCAGGCCACGGCTTCCCCAGGGCTGCCCCTCGCCCGGCCTGGTGGGCACCTGAATGTATCCCTGCTGGTCAATGAGCAGATTCTCCGGCTTCAGGTCCCTGTAGATGAGATCCAGCGAGTGCAGATACTCGAAGGTCAGGACGATCTGGGCCGCGTAGAAACGGGCATGGGGCTCGCTGATGGGGACAGATGGAGAGGTGAATGTCAGTGGCCATGCCCCAGAATGGTCCAGCAGGTGGCCCTGCAGAGCCTTCCCCAGAGGAAGACACCTCCAGTCCAGCTGTCAGAAATGCGAGGCACCTGAATCTTAGATAGCCCGACATGGGAAATAGCCTGTAGGTCCACCCACAGGAGAATGGAATCACAGACTGAGCTATAGTCATATAATGGAATTCCACTCACCACCACCACTGCCAACAGGACAGCCCATGCATCCACTCAACAACGTGGCTGCATTTCAAACTGATTATGTTAAAGCAAAAGAAGACACAAAAGAACATGAAGGATTCCATTTATATCATGTCCACGCCCAGACAAAACAAAGGCACGGTGTTTGAAGTCAGAAAGGACAACTGCCTTTGGCGGGGAGGTGACGTGTCAAGAGAGGGATTTGGCCCGGCGCGGTGTCTCATCCCTGTAATCCCAGCATTTTGGAGGGTCGAGGTGGGAGGATCACTTGAGCCCAGGAGTTCGAGACCAGCCTGGGTAACATAGGCAAGATCTCACCTCTGTGTGTATGCAGAGATGTTTGTGTGTGTGTGTATATATATATATTTTTTTTCAGTATTTTTTTTGAGATGGAGTCTTGCTCTGTTGCCCAGGCTGGAGTGCAGTAGCATAATCTTGGCTCACTGCAACCTTCGCCTCCTGGAAACAAGTGATTCTCTTGCCTCAGCCTCCTGAGTAGCTGGGATTACAGGCATGCACCACCACACCTGGCTAATTTTTATATTTTTAGTAGAGACAGGGTTTCACCATGTTGGTCAGGCTGGTCTTGAACTGCTGACCTTGTGATCCGCCCGCCTCGGCCTCCCAAAGTGCTGGGATTACAGGCGTGAGCCACTGCACCCGGCCTCCACCTCTGTATATTATTGAAAAAAAAAAAAAAAAGAAGAAGAAAGGGATTCAAGGGAATTTTCTGGGGTGATAGAAAAGTTCCATATACTGTTTTAGGTGGAGATTAGGTAACTGTATACAACTGTCAAAATTTGTGGCATGGAACATTGAAGAACTGTGCATTTTATTGTATGGAAAGTGAATCTATAGTTTTCTATCTAAAATACAACTACAAGGCCAGCATGGTGGCTCATGCCTGTAATCCCAGCACTTTAGAAGCCGAGGGGGACAGATCACCTAAGATCAGAAGATTGAGACCAGCCTGGCCAACATGGTGAAACCCCATCTCTACTAAAAATACAAAAATTAGCCAGGCAAGGGGGCGTGCGCCTGTAATCCCAGCTACTTGGGAGGCTGAGACAGAAGAATCACTTGAATCCAGGAGGTGAAGGTTGCACGGAGCCGAGATCACGCCACTGCACTCCAGTCTGGGTGACAAGACTGAAACTCCGTCTCAAAAAATAAAATAAAAGTACATATGTAAACTTATAAGTTAATAAGACAAATTTTTAAGCTAAAAAATTTTTTTTGTTTGAACAGGGTCTCTGTTACCCATTCTGAAGTGCAGCAGCGTGATCATGGCTCATGCAGACTTTTTTTTTTTTTCCTTTTTATTTTTTTGAGATGGAGTCTTGCTCTGTCATCCAGGCTGGAGTGCACTGGCACGATCTTGGCTCACTGCAACCTCTTCCTCCCAGGTTCACTCCATTCTCCTGCCTCAGCCTCCCGAGTAGCTGGGAATACAGGTGCCCACCACCACGCCCTGCTAATTATTTTTTTTTGTATTTTTAGTAGAGATGGGGTTTCACCATGTTAGCCAAGATGGTCTGGATCTCCTGACCTCGTGATCCGCCTGCCTCAGCCTTCCAAAGTGCTGGGATTGCAGGTGTGAGCCACCGCGCCTGGCCGGCTCATGCAGTCTTGACCTCCCAGGCTCAGGTGATCTTCCCACCTCAGCCTCCCCAGTAGCTGGGACTACAGGCATGTGCCACCACACCTAATTTTTTCTTTTTTTTTTTTTGAGATGGAGTTTCATTCTTGTTGCCAAGGCTGGAGTGCAATGGTGCCATCTGGGCTCACTGCAACCTCTACCTCCCGGGTTCAAGCGATTCTCCTGCCTCAGCCTCCTGAGTAGCTGGGATTACAGGCGCCCACCACCACGTCCAGGTAATTTTGGCATTTTAATAAAGGCGGGGTTTCACCATGTTAGTCCAGTCTGGTCTCGGGCTCACTGACCTCAGGTGATCCACCGCCTCGGCCTCAGTGCTGGGATTACAGGCATGAGCCACTGCCCCAATCTATTTTTTTTTTTTTTTTTACTTTTTGTAGAGATGGGTCTTGCTATGTTAGGCTGGTCTCAAATTCCTGGGCTCTAGCAATCTGCCCACCTTGGCCTCCCAAAGTGGGATTATAGGCATGAGCCACAGTACCCAGCCTGTATCTTTTTTTTTTTTTTTTTTTTTTTTTTGAGACAGAGTCTTGCTCTGTCGCCCAATTCAGGTGGTAGGCAATCTACGTTTCACTGCAAGCCAGCTCCAGGTTCCACGCCATTCTCCTGCCTCAGCCTGCGAGTAGCTGGGACTACAGAAGCCCGCCACTGCGCCGGCTAATATTTTCTATTTTAGAGACGGGGTTTCACCATGGTCTCGATCTCCTGACCTTGTGATCCATGCGCCTCGGCCTCCCAAAGTGCTGGGATTACAGGCGTGAGCCACCGCGCCCGGCCCCCAGCCTGTATCTTAAACTTACAAATTTATGTAGTTTTATTTTATGTATAAAAATATATATTAAAATCTACACATATAAAACTATTGATCCTATAAAATGAAATATGTAGTATAATTTTTATTTTGGTACCTTAGTTTTCAGAGATGGAGTCTCGCTCTATGCATGGGCACAGGAGTGCAGTGGGGCGCGATCACCATGACTCCACCTCCCGGAGTTCACACCATTCTCCTCCAGCCTCCCAAGGAGGCTGGGGCCTAGAGTGCCACAACCACACCGGCTAATTTTTGTATTTTAGTAGGGCAGGGTTTCACCATGTTAGCCAGGATGGTCTCAAGCCATCCTGACCTCCTGAATCACTGGCCATAAGCCTCCCAAAGTGCTGGGATTACAGGTGTGAGCCACGCTTTTGAACAATTTTTTTTTTTTTTAGAGACAAAACCTCACTATGTAGCCTAGGCTGGTCTCAAATTCTTGAGCTCAAATGATCTTTTCGCTTCAGCCTCAGGAGTAGTGGGATTACAGATGCATGCCACCTTTTGGGGCTCAAAAAATGCACAAAATCAACAGCTTCAATTTTTTTTTTTTTTTTTTTTTGGGCGGCGTGTCTGTCTCCACCCAGGCTGGAGTGCAGTGGTGTGATCTTAGCTCACTGCAATGTCTGTCTCCTGGGTTCAAGTGATTCTCCTGCCTCAGCTTCCCGAGTAGCTGGGATTACGGGTGCCCGCCACCACGCCCAGCTAAGTTTTGTATTTTTCATTGGAAGTAGGGTTTTTGCCATGTTGGCCGGGCTGGGTCCTGAACTCCCTGATCTCGGAGTCTGCCCTCGGCCTCCCAAAGTGCCAGTGAGAACCACCGCGCCTGGGACCAACTAAAGTTTGGACACCTAACTTGCCATGTTTGCTCTGTTTTGTTTTGTGGTGGTTGAAACATCACACATTCCTCAGCATAGGGGAAACAGAAACCCATAGGACCCTGGGAGACCACCTGCATGTTCAAGCATGCTGGACTCCTCTGCATTCCCCGGGGGGCTTGGTCGTGCACTGCCACCTGTGGACACCCGACAGCCTGATGTGATGGGGGGTGGCCTGCTTACCTGAACCTTCCAATCCGCCGTAGGTGTGAGAACATCTCCCCACCGGGCACGTATTCCATGACCATGTATAAGTTTGAGTTGTCCTGTGGGAAGCAGTGGCTGGTCAAGGGCCCACTCCCTGAGACTTGGACCCTATCTGAAGGCCTTGGGGGCCTCCTGGCTGGTGTTCCAACATTAAATGACAACAGCGATCCTGGCTCTCCGTAGGAATCATGTTCTAGGGACCAGAGGCTTTGCTGGCTGAACCCACATGTTGCATTTCATTCTGCCCAGGAAGCAGGGGCGACCCTTATCCTGCTGTTAATGGGTGAAAGTGAGGGCTGGCTCATAGGGATGTCAGGAGCTGGTTAGCCTGCCCTGGCCGGAGGGTGAACTCTGTAGTACCTTGCTCTGGGAGCCTGAGTAAGGCTTTGAGGTCACAGTTTTGTCATCTGTAAAATGGGATCATGATGGGCTGCAAAATTAGTGGGACCCAGAATAAAAAAGGTGGCCCCTGGTTAAAAAGTTATTACGGGCCGGGCGCGGTGGCTCAAGCCTGTAATCCCAGCACTTTGGGAGGCCGAGATGGGCGGATCACGAGGTCAGGAGATCGAGACCATCCTGGCTAACACGGTGAAACCCCGTCTCTACTAAGAAATACAAAAAAAAAAAAAAAAAATAGCCGGGCGAGGTGGCAGCGCCTGTAGTCCCAGCTACTCGGGAGGCTGAGGCCGGAGAATGGCGTGAACCCGGGAGGCGGAGCTTGCAGTGAGCTGAGATCCGGCCACTGCACTCCAGCCTGGGCGACAGCGCGAGACTCCGTCTCAAAAAAAAAAAAAAAAAAAAAAAAAGTTATTACGGAGGGCCGGGTGTGGTGGCTCATGCCTGTATAATCCCAGTACTCTGGGAGGCCGAGGTGGGTGGATCATTTGAGCCTAGGAGTTCGAGATCAGCCTGGGCAACACAGTGAGACCCTGTCTCTATAAAAATACAAAAATTAGCTGGGCATCATGGCATGCACCTGTAGTCCCAGCTACTCAGGAGGCTGAGGTGGGAGGATTGCTTGAGCCTGGGAGGCAAAGGTTGTAGTGAGCTGTAATTGCACCACTGTACTCCAGCCTGGGCAACAGAGTGAGACCTTGTCTAAAATAAATAAATAAATAAATAAATAAATAAAAATAAATGGCTGGGCAGGGTGTCTCACATCTGCAATTCCAGCACTTTGGGAGGTCGAGGCAGGCGGATCACCTGAGGTCGGGAGTTCTAGACCAGTCTGACCAACATGGAGAAACTCCATTTCTACTAAATACAAAATTAGCCAGGTGTGTGGCGCATGCCTGTCATCCCAGCTACTTGGGAGGCTGAGGCAGGAGAATGGCTTGAACCCGGGAGTCAGAAGTTGTGGTGAGCCAAGATCGCATCATTGCACTCCAGTCTGGGCAACAGGAGCCAAACTCCATGTCAAAAAAAAAAAAAAAAAAAATAGGCTGGGCTGGGCACAGTGGCTCATGCTTGTAATCCCAGCACTTTGGGAGGCCAAGGCAGGCAGATCACTTGAGGTCAGGAGTTCAAGACCAGCCTGGGCAACATGGCAAAATCCTGTCTCTACTAAAAATACAAAAATAAGCTGGGCATGCTGGTGGGCACCTGTAATGCCAGCTACTCAGGAGGCTGAGGCAGGAGAATTGCTTGAACCCGGGAGGCCGAGGTTGTAGTGAGCCAAGATCGCGCCACTGCATTCCAGCCTGAGCCACAGAGTAAGACTCTGTCTCAACAACAACAAAAAATTATTACAGATCTCAAGACAGCAGCAGCAGCAGCAAAGCATTAAACCAGGTGTAGGGTCCCTTGGAGCATAGACCCTTGTGCTTCTCTGGGTCGAACGCCCATGAAGCTGGCCCTGAGTGGCCTTTCCTGTTTCTCATGACTACAGCTTTGGATGGCACCCACAACGGCTCCCAAAGGATGCTCAAGACGTGCCTGCAACTGTCATGACAACGCCACCAGGTTGGAACTGGTATGATCCCCATTTTACAGATGAGAAAACTGAGGCTCGGGGAGCTAAGTCTCTTGCCTGGGGCCACACATCAGGAAGTACTGAGCTGGGAACTGAGCCCCGGCTGCCTGGGACAGCGTTTGTGCTCCCGGGTCACGCTCTTGCCATAAACCAGGTGCTGCTTTTGAGGGATGTTATTGAGGTTGGGTGACTCGCCAAGGGTATTGAGCTACAAATTGGCCGGCCCAGGAACTGAACTTGGGTCTACCAGAGTCCCAGCCTGACTCCAGTCCCCTTGTCTCCCTCCTCCAGGGATCTTGTTCTTCCACAAAAGAGGGCAGCCACTGATTGTCCTCAGCTCCGACCCCAGCCCTAGGGGCCAGAAGGCTGGGACCCAGTGCAGTGACCTTGCCCCTTGGCCACTGGGACCCCACCTTGAAGGAGAACTCGAGTTTGACGAGGAACGGAAAGTTGACGGCTTGCAGGATGCGCTTTTCATTCAGGGTATGTTCGATCTGTTTCAGCTTCACCACCTGGGAAGGGTGGGAGGGGAGGGCAGAGAGGAGGGGGAGGTGAGAGGAGACTCCTTTCCCCTGATGCCTGGAGCTAGGGATGCCAGAGCCAGGCCGGTTCCTTCAGCCAGAATCATTTGTGTGCCTGTGGCCTGTCGGGCCCTTGGCTGATGCTGAGGACACAGCATCAGGGAGGCTAGGGGCTGCTTGTCCTTGCACGGCACAAAGTCCAGGGCAAAGAATACATGGGTTACCCCCAGAAAGGTCAGAGCCGTGGTGGAGGGCATCTTGGGGTTGTGGAGAAGCAGTCCCCAAGAAGCCCATGTAAAGTACCTGGCATGGTCTGAGGAAGGGGGAATCAGAGAGGGCTTCCTGGAGGAAGGGGCAGCTGAACTGAAATTGAAAAGACAGGCAGGAGAAGGCCAAGGGGTGGGGGGTTTAGGAACTGCCTTACCCTTGTCTAGAACACTCCACACAGCAACCTGAATCTCAGGCTAACTGCTCCTCAGCCATCAGCTGTCCCCAATAGCAGATGCCATGAGCAGGCACCTGGCACCTAGTCTCTCACTGAATCAGGACAGGAGCCCTAGAGGCCCATGCTGGGAGTATGCCAGTTTGGAAGACCAGACACAGAGAGGGGAGGTGACTTGCCCAAGGTCACACAGCTGGCTGATGTCAGGCTGGTGTGTCACATGTAGTCAGCCTGGTCCCTTGGTCAGCTGTCAACTGCTTTGCTCACACAGCTGTGTCCTCACAGTCTATACCTGCCCTGCCCAGTTCAGTCCCCATTAGCCACAGGGGGATGCTGGGCCCCTAAAATGTGACTAGTTGACTGGGGAGCCAAATTCAAAAATTTTAAGTATCTAAAATATAAATGTAAAAACTGACACCAGCTGGGCATGGTGGCTCACGCCTGTAATCCCAGCACTTTGGGAGGCCCAGGCAGGTGAATCGCCAGAGCCCAGGAGTTTGAGACTAGCCTGGGCAATGTAGCGAGACCCTATCTCTACAAACAACAACAACAACAACAACAACAACAACAACAAAAAGCAATTAGCTGGGCATGGCACGACTATGGTCCCAGCAGCTTCAGAGGCTGAGGTGGGAGGATCATTTGAGCCCAACTGCACTTCAGCGTGGGCAAGAGAGCAAGACCCTGTCTCAAAAACAAAACAACCAGCCTGGCCAAAATGGTGAAACTCTGTCTCTACTACAAATATTAAAAAATCAGCTGGGCGTGGTGGTGGGTGCCTGTAATTCCAGCTACTCAGAAAGCTAAGGCATCACTTGAACCCGGGAGGCGGAGGTTGTCGTGAGTCAAGATCACACCATTGTACTCCAGCCTGGGCAACAAGAGTGAAACTCCATCTCAAAAACAAAACAAAACAAAACAAAAATTAAACACTTGATGTGACTTTCAGGCATAGTTGGAACAACTTGGGCATGTGAATCTGCTTTTTCTTTTTTCTTTTTTTTTTTGAGATGGAGTCTTGCTCTGTCGCCCAGGCTGGAGTGCAGTAGCGCGATCTCGGCTCACTGCAAACTCCGCCACCTGGGTTCACGCCATTCTCCTGCCTTAGCCTCCCGAGTAGCTGGGACTACAGGCACCTGCCACCACGCCCGGCTACCTTTTTTGTATTTTTAGTAGAGATGGGGTTTCACTGTGTTAGCCAGGATGGTCTCGATCTCCTGACCTCGTGATCTGCCTGCCTCGGCCTCCCAAAGTGCTGGGATTACAGGTGTGAACCACCGCGCCAGGCCTGAATTAGCTTTTTCAACTTCCCTCCTTTTTCTCCTCTTTCCAGGAAAAATTTACCCTCAGAGTTGAGACCTGTTGTAAGCATCCAATGGACACTGGATTTTAAAGACACTTCAGTACAGAAAAAAAGGAAATATTTCCGAAGTCATGAAGGACTGGGAAAAAAACAAAAGGAATGTAAAATGTTTCATTAATGATATTTTCACATTGATAATATATGGAAACGGTAATACTGTAGATATACTGGCTTAATTAAAACATATCATTAGGCTGGGCACGGTGGCTCACATCTGTAATCCCAGCACTTTGGGAGGCTGAGGCGGGCAGACCACCTGAGGTCAGGAGTTTGAGACCAATCTGACCAACATGGTGAAACCCCATCTCTACTAAAAATACAAAAATTAGCCAGGCGTGGTGGTGGCGTCTGCAATCTCAGCTACTTGGGAAGCTGAGGCAGGAGAATCACTTGAACCTGGGAGGTGGAGATTGCAGCGAGCTGAGATCACGCCACTGGGCGACAAGAGTGAGATTCTGTCTCAAAAAAAAAAAAAAAAAAAAGCCCCAAACATGTCATTAAAATGAATTTCATGAATGTCATCTGCTTCTTTCACTTTCTTTTTTAATTACAATTTTTTTTTAAATTTTTTATTTATTTATTTTTTTGAGACGGAGTCTCGCTCTGTCGCCCAGGCTGGAGTGCAGTGGCCGGATCTCAGCTCACTGTAAGCTCCGCCTCCTGGGTTCACGCCATTCTCCTGCCTCAGCTTCCCGAGTAGCTGGGACTACAGGCGCCCGCCACCTTATCTGGCTAGTTTTTTTTTTTTTTTGTATTTTTTAGTAGAGATGGGGTTTCACCGTGTTAGCCAGGATGGTCTCGATCTCCTGACCTCGTGATCCACCCGTCTCGGCCTCCCAAAGTGCTGGGATTACAGGCTTGAGCCACCGCGCCCGGCCACAATTTTTTTTTTTTTAAGAGATGGGGTCTGGCTGTGTTGTCCAGGCTGGAGTTGAACTCCTAGGTCCAAGTGATCCTCCTGCCTCAGCCTCTCTGGTAGCTAGGACTACAGGCATGTGCCACCATGCTTGGCTCTTTTTACTGTTTATGATGGAGCAAAGAGAAAATTTAAAATCGATTCTGTGGCTTGGGTTACATTTCTGTTGGTTACATTGCTGCTTTATAGCAGTGCCCGGTATAAAGTTGGATCACAAAAATATTTACGGGAAGAAAGTCCACGTAAACACCACTTTCCCCAAGAATGCTCCTGGCCTCCTCCCTTTGGACTGGTGTCTGACCCTGTGTCACAGTGCCCAGCTTTGAATCCATGGCCAGCCTGGAGAGGGAGCTTTGGGAAGGCAGCACAGGGCCCTTCTGACCCTTGGAGCTGGCACATTATGGGGGCTCGGGGAATAGTGGGTGAGCCTGGCGTGGAAGCTCATGTCCGTAATCCCTGTGCTTTGGGAGCCTGAAGTAGGAGATCACTTGAGGCCAGGAGTTCAAGACCAGCCTGGGCAACACAGCAAGAGACCCCCTGCCTTTAAAAAAAAAAAAAAAAAAATTAGCCAGGCATGGTAGTGTGTGCTTGTAGTCCCAGCTACTCGGGAGGAGCTCAGGAGTTTGAGGCTACAGTGAGCTATGATCACGTCACTGCACTCCTGCTTGGGCAACAGAGCAGGATCCTGTCTCCCCCCAAAAAAGCAAGTGGCCAGGCGCGGTGGCTCACACCTATCATCCCAGCACTTTGGGAGGCTGAGGCAGGTGTATCACCTGAGGTCAGGAATTCAAGACCATCCTGGCCAACATGGTGAAAACTCATCTCTACTAAAATTACAAAAATTAGCTGGGTGTGGTGGTGGGTGCCTGTAATCCCAGCTACTCGGGATGCTGAGGCAGGAGAATCGCTTGAACCAGGGAGGTGGGGGTTGCAGTGAGCCGAGGTCGCGCCACTATACTCCAGCCTGAGCAACAAAGCAAGACTCTGACTCGAAAAAACAAAGCAAGTGAGTGAACGGGTGGATAGGGCACTCCAAGGAGTGGGCACAGTCCAGGCAAAGGCGAGGACGGGCCACCTCACCTTCTGTTTGTCGAGGATCTTCATGGCATAGTGGTTCCCGGTCTCCTTGTGTTTCACCAGCATCACCCGCCCGAAGGAGCCCGTGCCGAGGGTCTTGATTCGTTCAAACTGATCCAAGTGGGCTGTGTTCTGTGGGCAGAGGGGTCGGCAGGCTCAGAGTGCATCCTCCCCGCGGCCTGGTGGGCTAAGGTCTGAGGCATCCCCTCTGCCACCGGCAGAGGGGGCCCCGGGGAACACGTAGGGTCAGCGGGGTTGAGGACGGGGGCGGAAAATCAAGATGGCAGAGGGCGCATTCCTTAAGGCGGGTGGCAGGGGCCAGATCCGGCCCTGGCCTGGGGCCTGGGAGCTGCTGGCAGCTGTGCTATGGGCAGGGGCGGGATGTTGGAAGGGGTGGTGGGATGGGGGTGCCTGGCATTGGGCAGTCAGGTGTCTCCACACAGGAGCCCCCATGGGCACCTAGGGAGTGAATGGGGAGGGTCTGAAGCCTTCTACGGGGTTTCTGAAATTCTAGCTGTGTTGCTGGGACGCAGCCGGGGGCTGGGGGTCACCAGCTCACCCCTCCCCGGACTCTGTACCCGGTGGCCTTACCTGAGCGGGACTTTCCCATTTTTTAAGAAAATCTTCTTTGGCTTTGGCTAAGAATTCTTTCACTGAAAGGGAAAGAGGGGAGAGTTAGACAGAGACTTCCATTTCACCAGGGCGAGTTCAGGTGATTTCTGGGGAGATACTTGGTAGAAATTGGGGTGCAGTTCCCTCAACCTAGAGCCTGACCTTTTTATGGTGCCTCTGGGGGCCCTGGCCGGGCCGTGGGCTGGGCCTCCTTTGCTACAGAGAGGTGGGATCCAGCTGCTACTCCATCCAAAGTGGGGTACAGAGAGTCTCCGGGGTCACTCCCAGGGGAACGGAGGGAGGCACCCAGGCAGGCCAGCCCACCCCCACTCGCCCCAGTTCTGACTGACATTCCACGGCCAGGGCCGACGCCAGCCGAGGTATTTATAGCCTTGGGATTTGGCTGTTCCTCTGGCCCCTTCTCTGGGGAGGCCGGGCCTGGGATGGAGGCCTCGGGGGCTCGGGTAGCAGGCGCCCTTGGGGGGCTCAGCTGTCACCTTGGCCCCCAGCTGGCCCTGTTCCTCTCGTGTCAATCGCAAGGGCATTGCTCCAGAGCTGGTTCAAGGGAAGTCTCACCCGATGCCCACTCCTCGGCCCCATGGCATCCCAAGGCAAACATCACCGCCTGGCTAATGTTGAAACTTCCCCGGCAGACCCTGTGCCGGCTGCTGTCTACACTGTCTCATCTGACTTGCTCGGCAACCTGCCTTGTATCCATTGTGTCCATTTAACAACCCAGAAAACAGGCTTGAAAACAGTCATTCTTATCTCTGCTGAGACGCAGCCCAGCAAAGTGGCTAAGGGCCAGGACTTGGGGACAAGATCCAGTTCAGAGCCCAGCCTGGTCTCCGATGAACTCTGTGACTTTGGGCAACTGATCTCACCTCTCAAGGCCTCAGTTTTCCTCATCTGTAAAGTGGGGTGGTTTTTTTTTGGTTTTTTTTTTTGAGACGGAGTCTCGCTCTGTCGCCCAGGCTGGAGTGCAGTGGTGCGATCTGGGCTCACTGCAAGCTCCGCCTCCTGGGTTCCCGCCATTCTCCTGCCTCAGCCTCCCAAGTAGCTGAGACTACAGGTGCCCGCCACCTCAACTGGCTAGTTTATTTTTTTGTATTTTTTTAAGTAGACACGGGGTTTCACCGTGTTAGCCAGGATGGTCTCAATCTCCTGACCTCGTGATCCGCCCGTCTCGGCCTCCCAAAGTGCTGGGATTACAGGCTTGAGCCACCGCGCCCGGCCTGTGGGGTGGTTTTAAGGAATGAATGAGTTCATCTTGGCAAAGGGAGTTGAACAGTGGCCCATGTGATGTTAGTGCCAGATAAATGTCAGCTACTATTATTTTTTATTTATTTTTAAAATTATTATTATTATTATTATTATTATTGAGATGGAGTCCCACTCTATTGCCAGGCTGGAGTGCGGTGGCATGATCTCAGATCACTGCAACCTCCACCTCCCAGGTTCAGATGATTCTCCTGCCTCAGCCTCCTGAGTAGCTGGGATTACAGGCACCTGCTACCACGCCCAGCTAATTTTGGTATTTTTAGTAAGAGACGGGTTTCACCATGTTGGCCAGGCTGGTCTTGAACTCCTGACCTCAGGTGACCTGCCTGCCTTGGCCTCCCAAAGTGCTGGGATTACAGGCGTAAGTCACTGCACCCAGCCTACTATTTTTTAAATTGAGGTATAAAATATGGGGAGAAGGCCGAGGTGGGCGGATCACGAGGTCAGGAGATCGAGACCATCCTGGCTAACACGATGAAATCCCATCTCTACTAAAAATATTAGCCGGGTGTGGTGGCGGGTGCCTGTAGTCCCAGCTACTCGGGAGGCTGAGGCAGGAGAATGGCGTGAACCCGGGAGGCGGAGCTTGCAGTGAACCGAGATCGCACCACTGCACTCCAGCCTGGGAGACAGAGCTAGACTCTGTCTCAAGGAAAAAAAAAAAAAAAATATGGGGAGAGAGGCTGGGTGCAGTGGCTGACGTCTGTAATTCCAGCACTCTGGGAGGCTGAGGTGGGTGGATCACGAGGTTAGGAGTTCGAGACCAGCCTGGCCAACATGGCGAAACCCCATCTCTACTAAAAATAAAAAAATTAGGCTGGGCACGGTGGCTCACGCCTGTAATCCCAGAACTTTGGGACGCCAAGGCGGGTGGATCACTTGAGGTCAGGAGTTCAAGACCAGCCTGGCCAACATGGTGAAACCCTGTTTCTACTAAAAGTACAAAAAAAGTAGCCAAGCATGGTGGCTGGAGAATCGCTTGGACCCGGGAGGCAGAGGTTGCCGTGAGCTGAGATCATGCCATTGCACTGCAGCCTAGGCAAGACTAGAGCGAGACTCTGTCTCCAAAACAAAACAAAACAAAACAAAACAATTAGCCGGGCATGGTGGTGTGTGCCTATAATCCTAGCTACTTGGGAGGCTGAGGCAGGAGAATTGCTTGAACCTGGGAGGCAGAGGTTACAGTGAGCCGAGATCATACCACTGCACTCCAGCCTGGGCGACAGAGCAAGACTCTAAGAAAAAAAAAAAGAAAAGAAAAAATAAAATAAAATACGGGGAGAGACTGGCCATGGTGGCTCACGTCTATAATCCTAGCACTTTGGGAGGCTGAGGTGGGCAGATCACTTGAGGTCAGGAGTTTGAAACCAGCCTGGCCAACATGGTGAAACCCTGTCTTTACTAAAAATACAAAACTTAGCTGGGCACGGTGGTGCATGCCTGTAATCCCAGCTATTTGGGAGGCTAGGGCAGGAAAATCTCTTGAACCTGGGAGGCAGAGGTTACAGTGAGCCGAGATCGCACCAGTGCACTCCAGCCTAGGCGACAGAGTGAGACTCTGTCTCAACAAACAAACAAACAAACAAACAAACAAACAGGGAGAGCTGGGAATGGTGGCTCACACCTGTAATCCCAGTGCTTTGGAAGGCCGAGGTTGGAGGATCGCTTGAGGCCTGGAATTAGAGACCAACCTGGGCAACATAGCAAGACCTCATCTCTACAAAAAATAAAACAATTAAAAAATTAGCTGAGCGTAGTAGTGGTCCATGCCCGCAGTTCCAGCTACGCAGGAGGCCGAGGCAGGAGGATCTCTCAAAACCCAGGAGATTGAGGTTGCAGTGAGCTGTGATCGCACCACTACACTCCAGCCTGAGCAAGAGTGAGACTCTGTCTCAAAAAAAAAATAATACTCTGGGAGGCCGAGTTGGGGGAATTGCTTGAATGCAGGAGTTCAAGACCAGCCTGGACAACATCAAAACCCTCTACAGAAAATAAAAACATTAGCCAGGTGTGGTGTTGTGCACCTGTAGTCCCAGCTACTCAGGAGGCGGAGGTGGGAGGATTGTTCAAGCCCGGGAGGTAGAGGCTGCAGTGAGCCGTGATTGAACCATTGCACTCCAGGCTGGGTGACAGAGTGAGGCCCTGTCTCAAAACAAGAAAAGTAATCATAAAAAAACCTCAAAAACAAATATAGGGGCATTGAGGGTTCAAATTTTTTTTTTTTTTTGAGATGGAGTCTCGCTCTGTCTCCCAGGCTGGAGTGCAGTGGCGCGATCTCTGCTCACTGCAAGCTCCATCGCCTCCCGGGTTCACGCCATTCTCCTGCCTCAGCCTCCCGAGAAGCTGGGACTACAGGCGCCCGCCACCATGCCCGACTAATTTTTTTTGTATTTTTAGTAGAGACGGTTTCACCGTGTTCACCAGGATGGTCGCGATCTCCTGACCTCGTGATCTGCCCACCTTGGCCTCCCAAAGTGCTGGGATTACAGGCGTGAGCCACCGCGCCCGGTCGAGCGCTCAAATCTTAAATGCACAGCTTGACAGATTCTTGCATTACGGACTTGTCCTTTAACCACCACCTAGGGCTACAAGGGACCAGCCCCTCGCTGAGTGTTTTCTATGCTTCGTTCTCACCCTCTGGGGTGGGAGCTGCTGTTATTCCCACTGTACAGATGAGAAGACTGATCAGGTCTGAGGTCACTGACCCGCCCCCCACTTCCCATGAGATTAACTACTTCACTGCCGACTCAGCCATTGGTTTCAGCGCTGAGTCCAGGGCACCAGGGTGGCCAATGTGGACAGAGCTGCCTTCAACCCCCTGATGTTCCTGGGTTTGCTACCACCCTGAGGGGCCCTGTACACTTGCCCTTTGGCATTGCTGGTTGTCTGCCTGCCAGGAATTCCACATGGCCTTGGGGGGAGCCACCCCCCCTACCTGTCCCCAAAGCTCTCCCTCAGCATTCAGAGAGAAGAGCCCTCATGGGGCTAGAAAGTGGTAGATGGTGGCTGGGTGCGGTGGCTCACGCCTGTAATCCCAGCACTTTGGGAGGCCGAGACAGGCAGATCACCTGAGGTCGGGAGTTTGAGACCAGCTCGACCAACATGGAGAAATCCTGTCTCTACTAAAAATACAAAATTAGCTGGGTGTGGTGGCACATGCCTGTAATCCCAGCTGCTCGGGAGGCTGAGGCAGGAGAATTGCTTGAACTTGGGAGGCAGAGGTTGCGGTGAGCCGGGATCGCGCCATTGCACTCCAGCCTGGACAACAAGAGCGAAACTCTGTCTCAAAAAAAAAAAAAAAAAAAAAAGAAAGTGCTAGATGGGGGATAGAGAGAGACCGTGGCCAAGAAGGCCCCACAAAGAATGACCCCGCCAAGAGGGGACAGGCAATGAGTGGCCAGGAGTCCTATATGGTGCCTGGCTGGGCCACCAACTAGCGCAGGGGCCTGAGCCTGGGGGCTGCACCAAATCCAACGCTTTCACTAGCAAAACCTTTGTTTGTGTGTTTTGTTTTGTTTTGAGATGGGGTCTTGCTATGTTGCCCAGGCTGGTCTCTAACTTCTGGCCTCAATGGATTCCTCTACCTTAGCCTCCCAAAGTGTTGGGATTACAGGCGTGAGCCACTGTGCCTGGCTTCACTGCTAGAACCTTTGTGACCAAAAACATCTTCTTTGGAAACCTCCAAATAATCCACACAGAACTCAGCAGTGGATGGGGAGGGTGGAGGGTGCCCTCTTGGGATTCTACCTTCACCCACACAAGAAGGCAGAGAGGTACCGGGCTTTAAGGGAATCCAAAAGGTCTGGTCGGTTTTCCCTTTGCTCTTAGCAAAAGGGAAAGAATTGTTGAATCCTGCACCTCCCTGACTCGCTGAGCTCCCAGCCTCTGGCTGTCCGCTGGTGCCCCATGGAGCAGTTCCACAGGGTGCCCTGCTGTTAGCATGGCCCTTCTCTGGCCTCTCAAAGGACCAGAGAGCCCAGGCTCTGGCGCCACTAGCCTTGTGAGCTTGTCAGATTTGGGGATGGGGCATGGGGGAGGCCAGTGCCAGGAGGAGCAGGCAGAGAGAGGGATGATGGGGGAGGGGCAGGTAACCTCAATCAAGAGGCCCCACACTCACCTCTGCTTCCTGTCTCTTCCAGCAGAGGGTCGAATAAAGGGTGGGTGGGATGGGGTGATCTGGGGGCCTTCTGTCCCCTGGCCAGGGAGGCTCAGGGTGCTGGCTGTCGCTCAGGCCCCCAGAAGGTGTGGTGCAGGTAGCCCAGGAAACGTACAGCCAGGTGGGCCCAGAGGAACAGCTGCAGCCACAGCTGGAAGGTGGTCTCCGAGTCCCCACCCTGGCTGCTGCCTGATCCCAGATCCATCCCCGGCCCCCCTGGGCTCTCCCTGGAATCTTCCTTTTGCTGAGAAACCAGGAAAATGCAGAGCCTCTAAGTCAGCTTCCTTGGGAAGGCCTCAGGGGACCAGGGAGGAGGAGCTGGTTGCCACAGAAGCTTTTAAAGGTACCTGCTCCAAGCTGGCCAAGGTTTGCAGAGGGCTTCCTTGGCAGGAGCCGATGGGAAGATTCTCCCGAGGGTGTCCCTCTGGCTGGCCTGTGTGCCCCAGGGCGGGGCCATAAAGCTAACTTCCCTTTCCAGGGACTTCACTGCTCCCGGGACGCCAGGCCCTGCCTTCCTCAGTGGGCACTGGACTATGCAGAGGACAGTGCCCGGTGTGCCCACAGCAGTGCCCACTGGGCAGAGGGGAAAGAGTTAAGGTTCAGGATCAGGCAACAGCCAGAGACTCCCTGGGGGCTAAAGAGGCCCCAGAGCTCTCTTAATTCGCTGAAAGAACAGCTGGAGAGAAAGGCTTGGGGCAGGGGGTGACAAGAGCCACCCTGCCTCCTCCCCTGAACTCCCTTTCAGTGTGGAACCCCCAAATCCTGCTATCCTGAGAGAGGAAATGGGTACATCTGGCTCTTTGCTTTGCTCCTATGCGTGGGTGGAGAGGGGAACGGCATCCCGGGATGTCCTTGGCCTCTGTCAAACCTTGCCCTGTGCTTGGCTCTACTCTCGGCCATGAAAGTCCAAACCGGAAACGAGCGGCTAAACCCAAGGGTGGGGGAGGGGGAGGCAGCCTTGACCATCTTCCTCCTTCTTCCCAGATCCCAAAAGAAGCGGAGAGTCAGTGGCAGCCTCTTTGAGAGTGCCCAGCACCCAGGACCCCTGCTAGCTAGCAACAGGAAGTGGCAGAGGATGGTAACCCAGCCAGCTGCTGGCCTATACAGCCTGCCGCCCTGCCCACATCTCCCACACGGGGGGTGCCAGCTCCCACTGTGGTCCAGATTCCATTTGGGCTCATAGAGAAAACTCCTTGACACCCCTGGAAAAGCCGGGGCCACAGCAGAAGGCAGAAATCTAGAAACTTGCCCTGGGAATGGGGAATTGCAACAGCAGAATATCAATTTGGGCAAGGGGCTCGAGGGTCTCCCTCGGAAGGAGCCCAGCCTCAGAACCCCCTTCCTCCAGACAACAATCTCAGACCCTCTGCCCTTTTGAAATCTGGCTGTCCTGGGAATTCTGGGGCAGGAATGCCCAGCCTGGGCTGGGCCCCCTACTCGAGGCTGGCTGATTCCTCCAGTGGAGCCTGGATTCCCTCCTCTGGGCTTACCATGCCACAACTCTGAGCTGGACCCCAACACTGGGATGGCTCATCCCACAGTCTGAGCTGAACCCCAACACTGGGATGCACCTCTCCACCACCCTTGTCTGAGCTGGCCCCCCTGCTGGGTGGACCATCCTCCCTTGTTTGAACTGGGCCACCGATCCCCTCTGTTCTTCCCCAGTCCGCACAGCCTGGGGCTATACAGGAGGCGTTTCCAGGGCCAGCCAGGGGTTCACATCCTCCTCCTCTTCGCCTGTGCCCCAGACCCCTCTGCAGCCCCTCCCTGACTTGAGGGGCAGCGTGTGCCTGGGAAGTTGCTATAGTAACAGGGCTCAGCCTCACCATCGCTGGAGTTGGAAGCCATCACTCAGTCCTGTTCTCAGGGCACCGGGACTACGGTGGCTGGGAAGGCTCATGAGACCTACCGTGTCTGCCGAGCTGTCCATCCCCAGAACCCTCCCTGCAGGGGGAGCTAGGGAGACGTGGGGTGGGATCAGGAAGAGAAATCCAACCCAGAGGCCACTAGGGTGCAGAGGAGGGACAGATAGGACCCTCCAAGTTTCTGTAGACGTGGTTGCGCTAAGGGGAGAGCTGCCTTGACAAGACCCTCTTGGGCACCCATACAACTGCCAAGGCACAGAAGGTGTTTGACCGTCTTAGGCATCCATAGCATGTTACATGGCACTAGTTCTTCCCATCTAGGGTCTTCTTGGGGGGTGCTTTTCTCTCTTTGCCGGGATCTGCTTGTGTCCCGGGGATGGGGGGGGCTCCCTTTTACCAGCTCTGCCTCTTCCCCTATGGGCCAGCTCCCAGGGGTATCTTCAGTCAGTGCCAGCCACGACCTGAGCCCCACTTGGCTGTCTGACCTGGGCGCCTGCCCTCTGGGGCCGCTGCTCCCTCTCCATTCTTCGAACCTGGCCAGCATCTGGGACTTAGTCTTTTTTCTCGGCCCTCTCAGCTCTCCCAATGGCTTTGCCATCTTTGGGTGTAGATTCTCCCCATTCCACTCCAGGGCTCATTCTGGATCCCTGGCCTCTTGGGAGGAGGCGGAGTCTGTCCTGCCCTGGCAGAGATGGTACCACAGGGGACTGCAGGATGCTTAACTGGTGCCTCCCAAGGCTTGGGCATTTTCCTGACCCCAGTCGGGCCGGCGTCTGGCAGATGAAATCCAGGTGCCCCCTGCAGGCTGGCCTGGCTACTGCCCCCGCCCCTGCCCCACCCTTGTAAGAAGGCAAATTTTGTCTAACTCTATCCTCTCAGAATCAGAGCGCCTCAAAGCAAAGATGGACTTCCTTCCTCATCTTATTTCCTTCTCTGGAAGCCTCTGGGAGGAAGTACAGCTTCGGGCGTTTCTCAAAGTGTGACATGGTCCCATTGGCAGAACATGACATGATTTTCGGGATGTTTCATTTATCTAGTTACACTGTATTTAATGTGTATCAGAGAAAATATAACTGGCATAGCAATCCCATGATTTCATTTATATTATTGTTTAGAATGAGCTCCAAGTTTACATCTGAACAGAAGTGAGTAAAATTTTTATTATTTTAAATTAAGAAAATATGATAGAGTAAAAATCTGGGAGGCTGCTGAAAAATGTCAGAGTCGGGAAATTCTGGGGTCCAAGAAGTTTGCTGGTAGGTGGATCTGGATGTGAATCCTGCCTCTGTGACATCATCTATGTCATGGCTGTCATTTCTGCCAGAGGGCTCCTTTGGAAAATTTGGATAACAGCCCGTTATGAAAGTCACTAGAGTAGATATATCTATCTGCCTGGCCATTTAGCCTGTGGCACAGCCTAGATGCCCAACAAATAGTAGCTCTATTTTACCATGATCATTCATTCCTGGGTGTCTGACCTGTGCTCTGAGAGAATCAGTGGTTCCTTCCAGAGCCTCTGATCTTTTTCTTGGGATCCTTTTTCCTGTGCAGCTTTCCACCCGCCACCACATGTGTCTGATAGCCTTGAAGGTTTTCCAGGACTGTCATCTCCCCAACTTTCACCTGAGCCACCGTAATACATAGCTGCCTGCCTCCACCTTCCACCTCCCAGCTGGCCTCACCTGCTGGGGGCCTGACTCCTCCCCCTCTGCCAAGTCCCCTCCAAGCTCATGCCCAGACCTTTTTTGGACACTACCCACCTGCTCCTCTGTCATCAAGCACTCAGCTACAGGCACTTCCCTCCCCAGCCCCCGCCCATTGGTGACATGTCAGGCCTCTTCATGATTGCTCTGTAACTCTGAGTTCTGCTATCTGAATCCGTATAGGAATAAAGTTCCCTGGCTTTCATACCTTTCTGGGAGGGGGCAGTCAGGGAACTCAGATGCTGGGGTTTGAGACCAAAAACTGGCCTTCCTTTTCGACTAATAGTTCTGACTATTTCTGGGTAAGTGGACAGGGGATCCCAGCCGCCTTCCAGCTTTCAGACTGACGTGACAACAATTTAAGAGCTATAAGAATTGGGAATGGGGTTCAAGACCATTTCTGATGGTATTTCCAGATAGAGAATCTCTTTCTCTGGCTGGCTGGAAAAGGCCAACATAATTTGGGGGCAAGTGGGTGAAAAAGGTCTCTCTCTGGCTGAGCCCTGGGAATGATCAGAATCACAAGACATCAAAGCAAATCACTAGACATCACCCATTACTCTCTTTGACTGCCTCCCCCTCCCCAGTGCTCTTTCTGACCATCCCAATTAAAACCGAATGAACCTCGCTAAACGCAGACACTTTTCATCCCAAACCAGGAGCGGTGGAAGAAGCCCCAGGCACTGGGTGAATGACGGAGCCTCAGTTGTGAAACGACCATTTATTGAGGGGCCCTCCATGGAGCCTAGAGCTCACTGCAAGGCAGGAAATGCGAGGGGGCTCTGCCACCACCCCCCTACCCCAACGCAGGAAAGAGGACGCAATGAATCCCAACAAGACCAGCTCAAACTTGGCTTTGGAAGCACTGAAGCAGTTCTCTACGTTCATAAACAGTCTGCTACCCCAGCCAGGGACAGACGCTTGCTTGGAGGACGGAGCCCAAGCAGAGAAGCAGAATGACAGAGTGACAGGATGAGAGAGGCAGAGGGACCCAGAAAGATCCTGTCCCCCATGCCAAGTGACACAGAAGAAAAAAACACTGCTGGAGGTGGCTCTGGGAAATGCTCAGGGGGTAAGATGGGTTTGGAAGGGGGGGGCTGTGCTAAGGTGAAGAGGGAAGACAGGAGAAGATGCTTTGGGGAGGCTGGAGGGTGAGGGCCTGGTGGCAAGGGTCCCTGCGCGGGTAGAGCGGAACAGACCTCCCTTGTTCCCCAAGAGCGGCGAGCATGGGTCAGGGTCAGGCAGAGGATCCCAGGCGACAGAAGTGAGTGAGGAAGTGGGGGGATTAGAATCTGGGGAGAGGGGCCAGGAAGGAGGGAGTGGAAGGCAAGCAGGGGCCCATGGGAAGCCCAGCAGTCATACATTACCATAAGTTTGGCAGTGACAGCTGGGGGGGGGAGCACGGTCTTTGCAGTGTGGGGAGCGGCCAGGGGGAAGGGGACCCCTACAGGGGGTACTCTGCGGGCCCGCGGGCCCCAGCCTTGGACAGGCCGGGGCACGGGGCGCTGGGGGGTGAGCAGAGAGGAATGGGGGCCCCGTAGGGGGAGGGGCCAGGCGATGGACAAGGCCAGGACTGGGCAGCGCAGGGCCGGGATCGGGGTCACGGCCGGGGCACTCACCGCTCTCCTGCTCGCTGCCCTTCTTGGCGGCGGCGGCGTTGCCCATCGCGGCGGCGGCGGCAGGCCAGTCAGGAGAGCTGCGGCGCGGCGGGTGCTGGCGGCGGCCGGCGGCCCCGGAGCGCGCTGGGCGGCGGCGGCGGCGGCCCTCGGGCTGGCTGCGCTAGCTGCGGCGCCGCGACCCCCGCCCAGCCCCTGCTTCCCGCGTCTCTCCGCGCCCGCCCGCCCGGGAACCTCAGCCCAAGATCTCTGCTGCTGTCCGTGACGCCCCCGCAGCCCGCCGCTCATTGGCCTAGGCCGCCCTGACTGACGGCTCCGCGCCGCCGCCCATTGGCCCTCCGGCGACCTTCTCGCGCCGCTATAGGCTCTCAATCTCGTGACGTCACCGCGGACTCTCGGCCATTCACGCGCTCGTGAGGCCGCAGCTGGGCGGGCAGACGCGTCCGATTGGCCAAGGCGCTGGACTGGGCCCGGGGTCCGCCCCGCGAGGCCGCCGATTGGCGGAGGTGCCCTGTTCGACAAGCCCCCAGCAGAACGCTCAGTGTCAATCCGGGGGTGAGAGGGCGGGGCAGAGGCGCAGTCTGCGAGCCCGGGCCGGCGGGGCGGGGCGGCGGAGGCTGGCGGGCGGCCGCGCAGCACTCCGAGGCTCAGGAGGCGGCCCCGGCGGGCGCCCGGCCGGCCCAGCGCGCGCCGCAGTCCCCCGCCCCCGCTCAGTGCGGCAGCGGCTGTCGGCCAGCCGGGGTTGGCGCCGCGGCCTGCCCGGCGCAGCCGCTGACCACCTGCCAGCGGGGGAGGGGCGCGACCGGCGCGCGGGTCAGAGGTCGCCCGGCCGCCGCCGGCGTCATTCATAAGGCCTGGCGCTGGGCAGCCGTGGCCAGGCCTGCTTGGGGGCCAGGCCGCGGGGCCTCCTGGGTTTTCCCAGCCGCAGTCAGGAGGATGCCGGGCCCGGCGCAAGGAGTGGCTGGGAAGGGGCGCTCAATGTCCACCCCTTTGCTGGGTCCTAGCCCTGGGCTCCTGCCAGTAGTAAGAGCTGGCACCCACTTAACGCTCCTTCGCACCACACTCCCATCGCGTAGGTGCTACCATCATCACTCCCATTGCACAGATGAGGAATCTGGGGTACAGCCAGGCAGATTCCCTGCTCCTATTCCCCGTCTGTATTTCCTGTCGGCAATGCAAAGGGAACCTGCCCCTTCCTTCGGGATCCTCTTTCAGTACACACTTAGCCGAGGACAGTCGGGGTTTCCCAACTGCGACATTACTGACGGTGGGGCTGGATCATTCTCTGCTGGGGGGTGTCTTGCGCACCACTGGGTGTTGAGCAACATCCCCCGCCTGTACCCACTGGATGCCAGTAGCCCCTCCTCTTTTCCTGCTGGCTGTGGCAACCGCTGTCTCCTGACATTGGTGAATGTGCTCTGCGGGGCCGAACTGCTCCTGATTGAGAAGCACTTAAGAGAGGGTCAGGGGAGGGGAGAAGTCAGGTCACCCCGACACGGAAGGGCTAGCTGGGCTCAACTGCAAGCCGATCTGCTGCTTAGACTTGAACAGCCTACGCCCTCTCCAGCTGCTGTCTGCACCCATGTTCCCAGATCAACCATGGTTCCAGGGAGGGAGAGTCAAAGCCTTTCTGTGAATTATGCGAAAATGGCTGACCACTCGGCCTCTGGATGGTTACATGGTTAAGGTTTAGTAAAATTTAATAAAAGCATTGCTGTTTGTGTGTTGGGATCACGATGTTAATTTCTTCCTGTGGGTCAAGGGCAGTCTGAAAAATCACTGATTATAATCTTATCTGCAGGACAGCTGGTTTGCTTAAATTTTGACAAAAACCTCTTCTGGAACCTCAGTCTGGAATACTGTAGAACCAATTAAAACTGGAGTAGGGGGCCGGGCGGGGTGGCTCAAGCCTGTAATCCCAGCACTTTGGGAGGCCGAGACGGGCGGATCATGAGGTCAGGAGATCGAGACCATCCTGGCTAACACCGTGAAACCCCGTCTCTACTAAAAATACAAAAAACTAGCCGGGCGAGGTGGCGGGCGCCTGTAGTCCCAGCTACTTGGGAGGCTGAGGCAGGAGAATGGCGTAAACCCGGGAGGCGGAGCTTGCAGTGAGCTGAGATCCGGCCACTGCACTCCAGCCCGGGCTACCGAGCAAGACTCCGTCTCAAAAAAAAAAAAACTGGAGTAGGAAGCTGGGAAGAAGATATGGGACAGCCCACCCACTGGACAGGTCAAGAGACCACTTCTGGGGGAGAGTGGACAAAGTTGCTTCAGTCCACACAAGACAAAAGCACAAACAATCATTCTAAACGAAGTGCTTTTAATTTTCAGACCAACCAAACATTTTTAATATAAAAACATTTTAATAATATACAAACAGCAATCACAACAGCATCCACATGGCAGCAAGGGGACCAGGGCACAGAGAGGGAGAGCAGGCTGGGGAGGGACGGTTTTCAGGGTCCCAGTTGCTTCCCTGGCTTGAAATCACCCTGGTCCTAGCAGAGAGAAGATTAAGGCTGCCAGAAGCAGAGGGTCCCTGACCCCGACCCAGAGACAGACTGCGCAGGCAGGCCCTCTGACACCATCTTCCAACCAGAAAAAGCCAGATCCATTTAGGAGATAACAGGAAGGTGGCTGTGATTGACAGGAAAGGCAACATGGTTCCTCAGCATCCTGCTGATCACACCTCTGGGAGCAGAGTTTTCCAGGGGCTGCTGGATTGAAGAGGACCTAAGAATCTTCCTGGGAGCAGGACAGAAATGGGATCTAAGTCTACCTACTAACCAAGATTCCTGCCTGTGACACCAGAAAGCTGGAGTGGATCTGCTCAGTGTACGGGAAGAGAAAGGAATGACAGAACCTTTGGCTCAGCAGGACCAGAGCCTTGACGGGCACTGACCAAGAAAGCCTCTAGGCAGGCCAGGGAGGTCTGTCGGAAAGCTTTGGGTCAGTGGTACTCAGGGGTGCACAGTGGCACAATGGCCTTAGGTAGAATTTATGAAGACGAAAAGAACACAAGTCAGAAAGAATTTAGAACTGAAGTACCTGCTTCTTATAGGCCTGTACAGGAGAAGCGAGATCATCCTTCTGGCCAGGACTAGAGGAGTCCGGAGGCCTGTTCTTTCCTAGGGGCTGAGTTTGACAGACCTGGATGCAGCTGACGGCCCCCAAAGTCCTCTAGATGGGCCCTGCAGGACTTGCTGGGAGGCCTGGTTGCCCCTCCTGGTGTGCTGGGACACTGGGTTCCTGCAGTTAGATGCAGTCCATGGAGTTCTCAGGGAGGAGGCCAGGGATGCAGCCAGGGAGGCCCAGGCCCTTGATAGGAGTGCAGTTGAGTGGGAGGCTGCAGCCCAGGGAGGGGTCCTGGGTCTCTATGGCCTCCAGCCTGTCCGTGTTGTTGTCCCAGTTGATGTGGAAGCGGGTCACCCGGGGGTTCGAGGCCAAGATGTTCCGCTGGAGCTGGGGCAGAAAGAGGAACGTCAACCCTTGTTGACATGCCCTCTCCTTGCTCCCATAGAGCCAGGACACCCCCAATCACCCATCTGAAGCCCAGCAAGAGCAACCCACATATGGAACTCCAGAAAACACCTGTGCACCATGATTTAGGGCTAGGACCTATCTTTTTGTTTTTTGAGACGGAGTTTTGCTTTTTTTGCCCAGGCTGGAGTGCAATGGTGTGATCTTGTCTCACTGCAACCTCCACCTTCCGGGTTCAAGCGATTCTCCTGCCTCAGCCTCCTATGTAGCTGGAACTACAGGTGCATGGCACCATGCCTGGCTCATTTTCTTATTTTTAGTAGAGACGGGCTTTCATGTTGGCCAGGCTGGTCTCGAACTCCTGACTTCAGGTGATCCGACAGCCTCGGTCTCCTAAAGTGCTGGGATTACAAAGTGTGAGCCACTGCACCTGGCCCAGGACCTATCTTTTTTTTTAAGGGACAGTCTCTGTTAGCCAGGCTAGAATGCAGTGGCATGATCTGAGCTCACTGCAGCCTCAAACTCCTGGGCTCAAGTGATCCTCCCACCTCAGCATCCAGAGTAGAGTACTCCACCCATGTCTGGCTCATTTTCTGAGGTGGGGAGGGGGTAGGGACAGGGTCTCGTTATGTTGCCCAGGCAGGCCTATCTAATCTTAATTCTCTAAGACATGCCTTTGAGAAACAAAGGCCTTTTTCTCCTATTCTAAATCAGTACTGTAAGAACTGAACATTACTTGAAAACCTTAAGAAGTAACCTTGACTCCCAATTTGAATGGCTGAACTCCCCACCAAGTATAAAGAATGGCCTTGTGGGAAGCAGGAAGTGGAAACAGGACCCACCTGGGAGAAATCTGGCTTCATGGGTGGGTTCTCACGCAGCTCGGGGTTGAGGTACTCGTTGTTGACATAGTAGCCTACTCGGATGAACTCCTGTCCGTGGTAGGTACAGGTGATGAGGACTACGGTCACACCCACGGCATCAGTCTCTGGGATGAGGGATGGGTTGGGGGCATCAGCCTAGGGGAGACACATCCTAGGCCTTAGCAGTGCCACAGCCATACCTCTATGTCATTAGTAGAAACATTCCCAAGCAACATGTATTTACTGAGCAAAAAGTATGCTCTCTGCCCTCAGTTTTCTTTTTTTCAACCTCTGCCTCTCGGGTTCAAGCAATTCTGCCTCAGTGTCCCAGGTAGCTGGGACTACAGACGCACACCACCACACCCGGCTGACTTTTTTTTGTTGTTGGTATTTTTTTTTTTTACATGGAGTTTTGCTCTGTTGCCCAGGCTGAAGTGCAATGGTGGGATCTCAGCTCACTGCAACCTCCACCTCACAGGTTCAAGCGATTCTGCTGCCTCAGCCTCCTGAGTAGTTGAGATTACAGGCGCCTACCACCACGCCTGGCTAATTTTTGTAGTTTTAGTAGAGTTGGGGTTTCGCCATATTGGTCAGGCTGGTCTTGAACTCCTGACCTCAAGTGATCCACCCATCTTGGACTCCCAAAGTGTTGGGATCACAGGCATGAGCCCCCAGCCTTTTTTTTGTTGTTGTTACGGAGTCTTGCTCTCTCTCCCAGTCTGGAGTGCAGTGGCGTGATCTCGGCTCACTGCAAGCTCTGCCTCCAGGGTTTACGCCATTCTCCTGCCTCAGCCTCCCAAGTAGCTGGGACTACAGGCACCTGCCACCACACCCGGCTAATTATTTTGTATTTTTTAGTACAGACGGTGTTTCACCGTGTTAGCCAGGATGGTCTCCATCTCCTGACTTCATGATCCGCCCACCTCGGCCACCCCAAGTGCTGGGATTACAGGCGTGAGCCACCGCGCCCAGCCTACACCCAGCTACTTGTTTTTATTTTTTCTAGAGATGGGGGTCTCGCTATGTGGCCAGGCTGGTCTGGAACTCCTGGCCTTAAGCAATCCTCCTGCCTCTGCCTCCCAAAGTGCTGGAAGCCACCACACCCGGCCAGAATCTACATTTGACAACTCAGGCAGGGTGCTGCATGAGATCCACTTGGGAGTTACGGTCTATCCTCATTCATTATTCATGGGGTCCATATGTGCAAGTTCACCTACCTGCTACATTTATTTGTAACCCCAAGATGAATACCTGCGGTGCTTTCACGGTCACTTGCAGACATGCACAGAACAGGGAAAAGCTAGAGTTACCTACCACGCCTGTTCCTACCTGAGGTCAAACAAGGCAACGCTCTGTCTTTTGGTCTCAGTTCTTACTGTGAATGAGCATCCTTTCCTCAGCCTACTTAGTGCTACCTTTTTTCCATGTTTTGTGCTTTTTGTTGGTGAGTTTGCTGTCTATGATGGCACCCAAAGGTAGTGCTGAAGTGCAGTGTAGGGTGCAAGAAAGGCCTTATGGAAAAAATGCATATTAGAGAAGCTTCATTCAGGAGAGTTATAGTGCTATTGGCTGTGAATTCAACATAAATGAACCACAGTATATATTAAATAAGGTGTCTTTTTTTTCTTTTTTTTTGAGATAAGTCTCTCGCTATATCACACAGGCTGGAGTGTACCGGTGTGATCTCAGCTCACTGCAATCTCCACCTCCCGGGTTCAAGCGATTCTCCCACCACAGCCTCCTGAGTAGCTGGGGTTACAGGTGAGCGCCACCACACCTGGCTAATTTCTGTATTTTTAGTATAGATACGGTTTCACCATGTTGGCCAGGCTGTTCTCGAACCCCTGACCTCAGGCGATCCACCCACCTCAGCCTCTCAAAGTGCTGGGATTATAGGTGTGTGCCACCATACCCGGCCTGGTGTCTTTCAACAGCAACACACATACAAGTTTACGTATTGACTGGCTGACGAAAACGTGACTTCCAACAATCTAACCTTGTATTTACCCTGGGGCAATGGTTCAGTACTCACTAAATCAGTGTTCGCGGCAACTTTATAGAACATAACTCTTGTGAATAACGAGAATTGACTGTAAATCAGTGGCAGCTTTGACACAGAGGTGGGGGAAGGGAGGGCCTGAGAGTCTCTGAGAGGTCAGATAGTTCCTGACAGTAGAACTAGGATTTGAACCTGAACTTTAAAATTTTTTTTAATTGATTGATTGAGACAGGGTCTCAACTCTTTTCTTTTTTTCTTTTTTTTTTTTTTTTTGAGACAGAGTCTCGCTGTATTACCCAGGCTGGAGTGCAACGGTGTGGTCTTGGCTCACTGTAGCTTCCACCTCCCAGGTTCAAGTGAGCCTCCCATTTCAGCCTCCCAAGTGGCCGAGACTACAGGCGTACACCACTATGCTCTGCTGATTTTTAAGTTTTTTGTAGAGCTGGGGTCTCACTATATTGCCCAGGCTGCTCTCACACTCCTGGCCTCAAGCAGTCCTGCCACCTTGGCCTCCCAAAGTGCTGGGATTACAGGTGTGAGCCACTGTACCCGGCCTCTGTTTTTTTAATACTTGTTTTTTCCTTTTTTTAGAGACAGGGTCTCACTGTGTTGTCTAGGCTGGAGTGCAGTGGCTCAATCATAGTTCACTGCAGGCTCGGACTCCTGGGCTCAAGCAATCCTCTCACCTCAGCCCCTGGAGTAGCTGGGTCTATAGGCGTGAGCCTCTGTGCCCAGCTGAACTTGAACTTTTGATTCCTGAAGCACTCTGTGGGATTTCAGGTAAAAGAGGATGTTTCTAGGAGTCAAGAGCTAAAGGCCTAAGGCCTCATCTTTCTTACCTGAAAGACAAACATGTGTCTCCCTGCTGGTACAGGGCCCACCAGCACCGAGTCTAGGATCTGATCAAACTCCTCACTCTCAGCCGAGCCAACATAAATGATCTTCCACTCCAGGTCTGCAAAGACATAGGAGGGTTAATGAATTGAAATAGCTCAACAGCAACAAGGCAGGGAAAGGCTCTTGTATTCATTTTTCTTTTTTGAGATGGAGTCTCATTCTGTCATCCAGGCTAGAGTACAGTGATGCGATCTCGACTCACTGCAACCTCCGCCTCCCAGATTCAAGTGATTCTTGTACCTCGGCCTCCCGAGTGGCTGGGATTAGAGGTGCCCACTGCCACACCTAGCTAATTTTTTTTTTTCTTTTTTGAGATGGAGTTTCACTCTTGTCACCCAGGCTGCAGTGCAATGGTGTGATCTCAGCTCACTGCAATCTCTGCCTCCCAGGTTCAAGTGATTCTCCTGTCTCAGCCTCCCGAGTAGCTGTGATTACAGGCGCCTGCCACCATGCCTGGCTAATTTTTGTATTTTTAGTGAGAGACAGGGTTTCACCATGTTGGTCAGGCTGGTTTAGAACTCCTGACCTCAGGTGATCCACCTGCCTTGGCCTCCCAAAATGCTGGGATGACAAGTGTGAGCCACTGTACCCGGCTTTTTTTTGTATTTTTAGTAGAGATGGGGTTTCACCATGTTGGCCAAGCTGGTATCCAACTCCTGACTTCAAGTGATCTGCCTGCCTCAGCCTTCCAAAGTGGTGGGATTACAGGTGTGAGCCACTGCGCCCAGCCACATCTTGTATTTTATTTTTACTATTTTTCAAGGCAGTCTCCCTCTGTTGCCCAGGCTGGAGTGCAGTGGTATGTTCATGGCTCACTGCAGCCTCAACCTCCTGGGCTCAAGCGATCCTCCTGCCTCGGACTCCCACCATGTTGGGAATACAGGTGTGGGCTGCTGTGCCCAGCCTTGTGGTAATTTTAAACAGAACCTTAATATATTAGAAGATTCTTTTTTTTTTTTTTTTTTTGAGACGGAGTCTCGCTCTGTCGCCCAGGCTGGAGTGCAGTGGCCGGATCTCAGCTCACTGCAAGCTCCGCCTCCCGGGTTTACGCCATTCTCCTGCCTCAGCCTCCCGAGTAGCTGGGACTACAGGCGCCCGCCACCTCGCCCGGCTAAGTTTTTGTATTTTTTAGTAGAGACGGGGTTTCACCGTGTCAGCCAGGATGGTCTCGATCTCCTGACCTCGTGATCCGCCCGTCTCGGCCTCCCAAAGTGCTGGGATTACAGGCTTCAGCCACCGCGCCCGGCTATATTAGAAGATTCTTATTCCATCCATCAGACACTTAGCGCCAGGCAGTGCAGTCCTGAATGCTGAGGTGGGCACGAAGCTCTACCTCCATTAGGGAATTCTGTTTTGTAAGCCTAGCTATGACAGATGACCTTGACTGTACCTCTGGGGAAACCTGGGCCTCTCAAGGCCTGAGCGTGAACTGTATGGCAGAGGCTGAATTAAGAGCCACATGACACAGACGTGCTGAGAAAGGAATGGCAGGGGGTTGGGTCATTTCAGGGCCCTGCCCACTGGGTGCTGGGATAGGAAGCAGCATCCTCTTTCACACACAGGGACTGGTGCCACTCAACGAAGTAGATCCCTCGACAACTGGGGCAGGGCGGCAGATTCCAATCTGGCAGGATAGCCAGCCCGCAGGAGGGGGAAGGTGAGGCTGCTCAGGGAGCCAGCCACACTGGTCTTCCAGATCTGGCACTAAGTCATGCCTACTTAGAGACATTTGGGCGACTCAGTCAGCAAATGCGGCATCCCGGGGTGATCCTCCGAACACTTTTTTTTTTTGAGACGGAGTTTCACTCTTGTTGCCCAGGCTGGAGTGCAGTGGCACGATCTCAGCTCACTGCAACCTCTGCCTCCCAGATTCCAAGTGATTCTCCTGCCTCAGCCTCCTGAGTAGCTGGGATTACAGGCACCAGCCACCACAGCTGGCTAATTTTTTGTGTTTTTAGTAGAGATGGGGTTTCACCATGTTGGCCAGGTTGGTCTCGAACTCCTGACCTCAGGTGATCCAGCCACCTCAGCCTCCCAAAGTGCTGAGATTACAGGTGTGAGCCACCACGCCCAGCCTCAAACCCTAACTCTTGCACCCCATCCAGCAGGAGGGCCCCATCCCCTGAGTATGCTCCATCGAGATGAAAGGCAAGTGCTTATGGAGCGCCTGGCTGTCAGCTGTGAATCACAGGGAATTCCGGAGACCATGGCCTCTTGCAGGAGGTCCAAGTGTATCAGGGGCAAGGTCATGCTGGTACAGGGAGGCTTGGCAAGAGGCTCGAAACTTATTTTCGGCTCTTTAGAAATTACACAACCCTTCAGCTCTAGCAGCTGGGGGAAATTTCACAAGTTGTGATTTTCACAGGAAGCAAACTCTCTCAGAAGCTCCCTATTCCTTGGTCCAGTGTCCCACAAAAGCATCCAACTTTGGAAGCATCCAACTTTGGAATACAGAAGCTTGTCACCTGAGTCCCAAGCCCTTCTTTGATGCACTGGCTGCCCGTCCCTTTGTGGTTTCACTCAGGAACCCTACAGCAGGTCTGTAGGATATGGGTGACCACTGAACTCATGGGTGTTTCGTCGAACTAGCCTCTTATTATTTGCAGGGAGGAAGTTGACTTTTTTCCCCTAGAGATGGGGTCCTGGTCTGTCACCCAGGCTGCAGTGCAGTGGCGCAATCATAGCTCACTATAGCCACAAATTCCTGCGCTCAAGTGATTCTCCTGCCTTAGCCTCCCAAGTAGCTGGAAACACAGGCTTGTGCCACACACCCAGGTAATTTTTCTTTTTTTTTTTTTTTTGAGACGGAGTCTCGCTCTGTCGCCCAGGCTGGAGCACAGTGGCACGATCGCAGCTCACTGCAAGCTCCGCCTCCCGGGTTCACGCCATTCTCCTGCCTCAGCCTCCTGAGTAGCTGGGACTACAGGCGCCCGCCACCTCGCCCGGCTATTTTTTGTATTTCTTAGTAGAGACGGGGTTTCACTGGGTTAGCCAGGATGGTCTCGATCTCCTGACCTCGTGATCCGCCCATCTCGGCCTCCCAAAGTGCTGGGATTACAGGTTTGAGCCACCACGCCCGGCCATAATTTTTCAATTGTTTTTAGAGATGAGGTCTTGCTTGGTTGCCCAGCCTGGTCTCAAGCAATCCTCCCGCCTTGGCCTCCCAAAGTATGGGAATTTGTCTGAGCCATCATGCCCAGCCTGTTGATTTATTTTTGTTACAAGTAGTGACACAATTAGAATCAAGTTTTGGGGGAAGACAGAAAAGCAAGCCAGCCCTGCTCTCTCCTTTCTAAAGCAGTTGTTATCATTCTGGTATATTTCCTTCAGCTCTTTCCTCTCATAGCCGATAGAGTGCTGTATGGGTGCATTTAATTCATGTCCTGGGAAAGTAGATGAAAAAGACTAAAGTGTATCCACGAGCACATGTTGTTGTCCAGCTAAGGTCAATATTAATTGGCAAAACCTAAACAAAGAGCATGTGGAAACTCACTGAAGGAAAAGGGCCCCTGCAACCAGGCTCGGTGGCTCACACCTGTAATCCCAGCACTTTGGGAGGCTGAGGTGGGTGGATCACTTGAGGTCAGGAGTTCAAGACCAGCCTGAAAGCCAACATGAAAGCGGAGACGATGTCTCTACTAAAAGTACAAAAAACTAGCCAGGCGAGGTGGCGCCTGTAGTCAACTTCTCAGAGGCTGAGGCAGGAGAATGGCGTGAACCTGGAATTGGAGTTTGCAGTGAAGGCAGAACCGCCGCCACTGCACTCCAGCCTGGGTGACAAACCAGACTCCATCTCAAAAAAAAGACAACAACAAAAAAGGAAAAAGAAAAGAAATGAACCTCTGCAACATAGAGACGGTAAATACTAAAATCAACAAAATTAGCTGGGTGTGGTGGCGCGCCAGTGGTGCTCGTTGGAGGCTGAGGTTGGAGGATCAGCAGACCTAAGGAGTTCAAGGCTACAGTGGCTCCACCAGTCGAACCCGCCGCACTGAACTGGGTGACAGAGACCCCTCTGAGGAAAAAAAAAAAGAAAAAAGATGTACTGTGGTGACTGTCAGGCACATGGGCTGAAATGGCTTTCAACCAGGGTCAGAGAAAAAGGAAACTGGAGAATTAACTGAGGTTGTAAGAAATGCAGAGTGATGAGGCGGGCATTGAGAAACAGCTATGAAAATCCGCTTGCTGGGAGGCCGAGGCAGGCGGATCACGAGGTCAGGGAAGATCGAGACCATCTCTAGCTAACTCTGGTGAAACCCGTCTCTATTAAAATACAAAAACTAGCGAGGCCAGTGGTGAGCTGGTCCCAGCTACTCAGGCTGAGACAAGGAGAATGGCGTAAGCCAGGGGCCGGAGCTTGCAGTGAGCCGAGATCAAGCCACTGCACTCCAGCCTGGGTGACAGGCAGACTCCGTCTCAAAAAAAAAAAAAAAAAAAGAGTGATAGAAGCTGGTTGGGCACGGTGGCTCACGCCTGTAATCCTAACACTGGGAGGCCGAGAGGCAGGCGTTTGCTGAGCTCCGGGGTTCCGAGACCAGCATGGGCAACATGGGTGAGCCATCTCCACTAAAAATATAAAAGTGGCTGGGCATGGTGGTGGTGCATGGTCCCAGCCCTACTCAGGAGTTGAGGCATAAGAACTGCCTGAACCCAGGGAGGCCGAGGAGGGTTGCAGGAGGCAGATCATGCCACTGCACTCCAGCCTGGGCAACAGAGGAACTCTGTGCAAAGAAGGAAGGAAAGAAAGGAAGAAAAAAGTTATAGGGCCAGGCGTGGTGGATCACGCCTGTAATCTTAGCGCTTTGGGAGGCTGAGGCGGGTGGATTGCTTGAGCTCAGAAGTTCGAGCCCAGCCTGGGCAACACAGTGATACAAAAAATACAAAAAATTAGCCAGGCGTGGCGGCACGCGCCTGTAGTCCCAGCTACTCAGGAGGCTGAGGCAGGAGAATTGCTTGAACCTGGGAGGCAGAGGTTGCAGTGAGCTGAGATCACGCCACTGTACTCCAGCCTGGGCAACACAGTGAGACTCCATCTCTACTAAAAATATAAAAAATTAGCTGGGTGTGGTGGTGCGCACCTGTAATTCTAATTTTTGTATTTTTAGTACAGACGGGGTTTCACCATGTTAGCCAGGCTGGTCTTGAACTCCTGACTTCAGGTGATCCACCTGCCTTGGCCTCCCAATGTGCTGGGATTACAGGCGTGAGCCACCATGCCTGGCCAAGAATCATCTTACATTTGCTGAAATGGCCAGGCATGGTGAGGTGCACCTGTGGTTCCAGCTACTTAGGAAGCTGAGGTGGGAGGATTGCTTAAGCCCAGGAGTTCAAGTCCAGTCTGGACAACATAGTGACACCCTATCTCTCTTTTTTTTTTTTTTTGAGATGGAGGCTCGCTCTGTCGCCCAAGCTGGAGTGCAGTGGCTCGATCTCGGCTCACTGCAACCTCCGCCTCCCGGGTGCACACCATTCTCCTGCCTCAGCCTCCCGCATAGCTGGGACTACAGGAGCCCGCCACCACACCTGGCTAATTTTTTTGTATTTTTAGTAGAGACGGGGTTTCACTGTGTTAGCTGGGATGGTCTCGATCTCTTGAGCTCGTGATCCGCCTGCCTCAGCCTCCCAAAGTGCTGGGATTACAGGCATGAGCCACTGTGCCCGGCCAACACCCTATCTCTTTTAAAAAAAAGAAAAAAAATCGGGCTGGAGTGTTGTAAGTAGCGACATATGTGTATGATTGCATTTCTGAATATAATCTTTCTTTAGAATTATACATGGGACACAAATCACCAACACAGCACGAACTCATAGCTACTGTGTACAGGACACAGCTGTACACATGAGGTGTGTATCTAACCTTCTGAGCAATGTCAAGGCAACTCAACTGTGTTCCATGTTACCTCTCTGCGCTAACTTCACAAGCTAGTCCCTGTACAAGACATACCTCCACTGTGTGTGTGTATGTATGTGTGTGTGTGTACATACATATATAAATGATAAGACTAAAGACATGTACATGATTACTGTAGCTGAACTAGCTAAAGAGTCTGCTTCCTGCTTTTTTGTTTTTGTTGTTGTTTGAGACAGTCTTACTCTGTCACCCAGGCTGGAGTGCAATGGCGCAATCTGGGCTCACTGCAATTCCCACCTCCCGGGTTCAAGCGGTTCTCCTGCCTCAGCCTCCTAAGTAGCTGGGATTACAGGCGCCTACCACCCTTCCCAGGTAACTTTTGTATTTTTAGTAGAGGCAGGTTTTCACCACATTGGCCAGGCTGGGCTCAAACTCCTGACCTCAGATGATCCGCCTGCCTTGATCTCCCAAAATGCTGGGATTACAGGCGTGAGCCACTGTGCCTGGCCTGTTGTTGTTTTTTGAGACAGAGTCTCGCTCTGTCACCCAGGCTGGAGTGCAGTGGCACAACCTCAGCTCACTGTAACCTCTGCCTCCCAGGTTCAAGCAATTCTTCTGCCTCAGCCTCCCGAGTAGCTGAGATTATAGGCGCCCGCCACCAAGCCTGGCTAACTTTTGTATTTTTAGTAGAGATGGGGTTTCACTATGTTGGCTGGGCTGGTCTTGAACTTCTGACCTCAGGTGATCCACCTGCCTTGGTCTCCCAGAATGCTGGGATTATAGGTGTGAGCCACCGTGCCCAGCCTGCTTTTTTTTTTTTTTTTTTTTTGCCTTTGTTCATAATCAAAGATCAGTCCTGCTGCCATAACAGCTTCGTTAGTTCTGGGTCAGAACATCTGGCTTCTATGACTTACTCAACCAGTGTCTGTTGAATTTCTCAGCTAAACATGGAAGCATCTATTTCCAGATGTGGAAGATAAAAGTGCAAAGGGGGCTTGGGGCCCTTGAGAAATAGGAGTCACTCAACTGGGGCTTAGGAGTTAGGGTGGTTTTTTTTTTTTTTTTGAGATGGGGTCTTGCTCTCTCACCCAGGCTGGAGTACAGTGGTGCAACCATGGCTTACGGCTTACTGCAGCCTTGACCTCCTGGGCTCATACAATCCTCCCATTTCAGCCTCCTGAGTAGCTGGGACCACAGGCACATGCAACCAAGTCCCATTAATTTTTTGATGTTTCTGTAGAGACAAGGTTTTGCTATGTTACCCAGGCTGGCCTAAAACTCCTGGGCTCAAGAGAGCCTTCTTCCTTAGCCTCCCAAAGTGCTGGGATTACAGGAATGAGCCACCTCGC
Organism: Papio anubis; assembly: GCF_008728515.1. Taxonomy (NCBI): domain Eukaryota; kingdom Metazoa; phylum Chordata; class Mammalia; order Primates; family Cercopithecidae; genus Papio; species Papio anubis. Next base: position 37,913,401 of record NC_044995.1, on the reverse strand, counting down.
ACAGCTGGATTGGGGGTTTTGTCAAGATTTTCAGTTGACACTGCTGAGAGTGAGGCAGATTCTCTTTTTCATGGAGAGGAGGCCAGAAAGAGGCAGAAAGCAAGCTGGCAGATCAGTCACAGAGAGCCCTAGGACTGGAAGAGCCAGGATTTCTCACTTGAGTTTCTTGAAGAAAAAGCTTTATCATCCGGGTGCAATTAACAATAGCATTCCCTGGCCGCGTGCTTGTGATTCAAAGTGTAATCCCAGCACTTTGGGAGGCTGAGGCGGGCAGATCACTTTCGGTCAGGTTTGAGATCAACCTGGCCAACATGGTGAAACCTCATCTCTACTAAAAATACAAAAATTAGCCGGGCATGGTGGCTCAAGCTTGTAATCCCAGCTACTTGGGAGACTGAGACCACAGAATCGCTTGAACTCAAGAGGTGGAGATTGCAGTGAGCTGAGATCGCGCCACTGTACTCTAGCCTGGGTGACAGAGTGAAATTCCATTTCAAAAAATAAATAAAATAAAATAATAATAATAATAATAGCATTCCCCTTCACTGTGTTTTGAGTATCCTGATTAGGCAATAAATTGTATGGTCATTCCTATCTATGCTCCACCTCTGAAACAGGGAATCCTTCTTCCTTTCTTTCCCTGGATCGGAGCAAAGATAAAGAACTTAGATTCAAAACTTCAGTGCCAATATTTCTACAAACTGGCTGGGTGACCCTGGATAAATCACTCTATTTCTATTAAAAGATGACCAGCAGAGGCTGGGCACGGTGGCTCATACCTGTAATCCCAGCATTTTGGGGGGCTGAGGCGGGCAGATCACCTGAGGTCAGGAGTTCGAGACCAGCCTGGTTAACATGGTGAAACCGCATCTCTACTAAAAACACAAAAATTAGCTGGGCATCATAGCAGGCACCTGTAATCCCAGCTACTCGGGAGGCTGAGGCAGGAGAATTGCTTGAACCTGGGAGGCGGAGGTTGCGCCACTGCACTCCAGCCTGGGGGACGAGAGTGAGACTTCGTCTCCAAAAAAACAAAAAAAGGACCAGCAGGTTGAATTTAGCCTTTCTGCCTCTAATTCTATAAATAAGTAAAGTCATAGGGCAGGGGCTTCCTAGGAGAAGTACCAGATAATGACCACACAACCATTTTTAAATGCAAGGAACACAAACAGGCTGATTGAAACCTGATCTCCTGCCGCCTGGGAGCTGGGAATCCCTCAACCTATTACTTCCTTCCATTTCCTCCTGGCTTTTAAATTAAATCTTATTCCACAGTGTCATTCTACACTTTATTTATTTATTTACACGCTGCCCGGTTCCAGAAAGGATTTAACTCGGCTTATTCTATAGTTAGCCACAAGTAGACTGCTTAATTTAAAAAGGAGTAACACAGACCGGGGAGAGAGAGACCCACTGGCCTACCCGAAGCACATCCACATATCACTCTATCAGCCCCAAGCTAGTCCAGGTGACCAGCTTTGAGGGCCAAACACCCACCTGCCCCCGAAAGGCACTAGTTAGCACATCCTGGCTTCACAGGCCCCCAGATCGCTATCTCCTCGGCTGCTGCCTTTTCTCTTTTAACCACCAAGTAGAAAAATGGCCTAATAGAGTACTTCTTCCTGAAAGCAGGACTTGCATTTTAGTGGTGCCAAGGCTCCCTGGGTGACCTTAGATTTTGGATTTGTACAGGCCTTGACTTGAAAGGTCTTTTGCGCTTTGTGGCTCCTGTCGTCTCATCTGTGAGATGAGAGCCATGTCCACCTTTAAGTCACACAGATTAACAAGTACATCTGCAGAAGCACCTTGGAAAAGATGTACAGGAGGCTGTGACCTCTGGGCTCCAGCTGACTGTTTGAAGCTGGAGCCTGTCACAGCTCAGCCCAACCCACCCACCCTCCAGACTAGGTCAGACCATCAAAAGCAATGGAAGCTTGGCACTGATTATCCAGCTATATTAAAAAAAAAAAGAAAAAAAAAAAAAAGACCGGGCGCGGTGGCTCACGCCTGTAATCCCAGCACTTTGGGAGACCAAGGCGGTTGGATCACTTGAGATCAGGACTTCGAGACCAGCCTGGCTAATGTGGTGAAACCCTGCCTCCAACTAAAAATACTAAAATTAACCGGGCATGGTGACAGGTGCCAGTAGTCCCAGCTACTCGGGAGGCTGAGGCAGGAGAATTGCTTGAACCCGGGAGGTGGAGGTTGCAGTGAGCCGAGATCGTGCCACTGCATTTCAGCCTGGGCAACAGAGCAAGAGTCTGTCTCAAAAAAAAAAAAAAGAAGAAGAAGAAGAAAGAAAAAGCGAGGGAAGAACTGCTGCAGTAACTCAATTGGAAACGGGTGGGCAAACCTGAAGAAGCAGCTAATACCTGCCTGGCTATGCCAGCCCTCAGATCTCAGTGTGTTTATCCAAGTCCACAGAAGAGGGTGGGGAAGGGGAGCTGGGAAGACCAAGTTCCCCTCAAAGACGGTAGCATCCTTTCCCAGGGGGAGCTCAAGCATAGCAGGGGTTGGGCCCCAACAAAGGAGGAACCAGGTTCCAGGGTATGTGCAATGGCAGAAAAGCAACAGCAACTGGTGCGGGTGGGGTTGTTGAAATATTGGCAGGTTGGGGAGGGGATTGGTGGGAGACAAATGGGAAGATGGGGGCGAGGGCGGTCCTGAAAAGGGGTTGAGGGGTTTTCACAGCGAAAAACGGTTACTGGTGGGGAGGGTCTTCACGGTGAGGAGGGAAGGGAGCTTGGGTGAGAAGTCTCCATAGGGAAAATAGCAGATGGCTGGGATTTCCCCCGGGGAAAATGGGAAGGAGCTGGACATTCGGGGTCTCCAGAGGGAAAATGGGAGGTGTGAGTATATCACTAAAGAGGGAATAAGTGGGCAAAAATGGGTGGGTGGCTAAAGCGCGGGTCTTGCCATAGGGAAATCACGGTGGCTGAAGATCTCCGTGGGTTAAGAAATGGAGGCCAAGAAGATCTCTCCATGAAAACGGGTACCTAGGAAGACCTCCAGATTAAAAAGATGGATGAGGTTTCCCACGCGGGAAGTGGGGCTTGACTGGGGTTAATCTTTATGGGGAGGTCGGGGCGGGCAGTGGGGGAAGAGGTCACGGGGAGGTCCGAGTTAGCTAGCTGGGGGTCTCCACCCGGGAGGTCAAGGCGGGCAGTGGGAGAGGAGGTCGCGGGGAGGTCCGAGTTGGCTGATGGCGGGGGGTCTCCACCCGGAGATCGGGATTGGCGGAAGGGGGACGAGGGGTTTCATGGGGGAGATCAAGTTGGCCATGGGAGCGCTTCTCCAAGGGGAGGCCGGGGTCGGCCCGGGGGTGGGGGTCCCCGCACGGGCCCAGCCTCACCGTCCGCCAGGGCTTCACTGCACTCGAAGCTGATCTCGAACCGGAAGGGGCTGTGGAAAGGGCTCGGGTTCTCCAGGACCGCCACGTTCAGCACCGACACCTTGGCCATCGCCTCGCCTCGCCTCGCCTCGCCGCGCCGCAGCAGGGGCAGGGGCAGGGGCTGTGGCTGTGGCGGAGGCCGCGCCTGGGTCCGGTGAGTGGGGGGCGTCAGTGGGGTACGGCAGACCAGATCCACTCCCGCCTCTTCTCTCCGCGGACTGAAGTGCGCACCTAAACCGCGGACCGCCTTCAAATAGCCGGCCTCCGCCCTCTGGCCAATCACCGCCAACGCTCCCTGGCGGCGCGCGCACCCCCTCAGCCAATCCTGGAGCGCCGGTCGGCGCGCGCCCAGACTCCCCGGACCAATCAGCGGAGCTCCCTCTCCGCGGCGTGTGAGGAGGGCGAAACCACCTCCAGGCTTCTTAGCGTGTCCGCTGGGAACCAATCCCCAGCGTCTCCGACTCGGATGTCAACGGCGGGAGTGGACGGAGTCAGAGCGCCGGACTCCTTCTGCCCAATCCTGAGGGTTCCCGCACCGGCGTGGCCCGCCCCTCGCCTCGCTTTTCCGGGAGCTGCATCCCGCACCGCGCAGCGCCGCCAACCGCCGAGCGGTGGCGCGCGGCGCTCGCTAAAGAAGGCGGGAAGGGCGGTGCTCGCACCCTCAGTGATTGGCAGGAGGGAGTGGGGCGGAGATAAAGAGGGCTTTCTGAGAGTTGATTGGCTGGATTGGTAATGGTGCCGGGAGCAGAAGGAGGCTCAGCTGGGGATTCGCTGGAGAGAAGCGGAAGTCGAGCGCCGCCGCGGTGCTGGCGAGTGTGAAAAAAGAGGAGGAGGGTTGCGCCCTCAGCGTCTGTCAACAGGTGAGCGTAGTCTGGAGCTTTTCTGAGTGGCTCCTGACCCTTGAGGTCCAGCGGCCCTGGAGTCCGTTGTGAACGTTGCGAACGTTCGGAGTGGCGGTCACGCGGCGCGCTGGGACCTCGGGAGTCCAGCCGGGTTCGGATCCCGCTTTCGCCCACGAGGGGTTCGAATCCCGCTCTCGCCCCCTCAAGGGCTCTTGGAAGGTTTCAGGCAGACGGTACTGAAAATGGGAGTTTCAGTTCGGGGGCAGACCGGTGTTCGAGTCCGGGCTCTGCTACTCAGCTCCTGAGGCAGCGTCTCTCCATTCAACGGGGGCAGTGGCAATTCCTTGACATGATTCATGACCGCACAATACATCCGGAAACTTCTCTCTGCCGCATCCCGTCGCCCCCGGCCTGGGAGACTCCAGGTCGCAGAGTCTCTGCCCCCACGGGCGATCAGCTCTACCCAGTGGAAAAATAATGCCAGCCGCGCACCTAATTTTACATTTTTTGGAAACCACTTTTTTTTTTCTTTGAGACGGAATCTCGCTCTGTCACCCAGGCTGGAGTGCAATAGCGCGATCTCGGCTCACTGCAACCTCCACCTCCCGGGTTCAAGCGATTCTCCTGCCTCAGCCTCCTGAGTAGCTGGGATTACAGGTGACCACCACCACAACCAGCTAAATTTTTTCTGTATTTTTAGTAGAGACCGGGTTTCACCTTGTTGGCCAGGCTGGTCTCAAACTCCTGATCTCAAGTGATCCGCCCGCCTTGATCTTCCAGAGTGCTGGGTTTACAGGCATGAGCCACTGTACCCAGCCATATCTTTTTTTTAATTTAAGATTTACTTTTTTTTTTTTTTTTTTGAGACGGAGTCTCGCCTGTCAGCCTGGCTGGAGGCAGTGGCTAGATCTCAGCTCACTGCAAGTTCACCTCGGTTTACGCCTATTCTTCCTGCCTCAGCCTCCCGGTGCAGCTGGGACTACAGGCTCACCACCTCACCGCTGTTTTGTTTCTTTTTTTTGTATTTTTTAGTAGAGACGGGGTTTCACCGTGTTAGCCAGGATGGTCTGGATCTCCTGACCTCGTGATCCGCCCGTCTCGGCCTCCCAAAGTGCTGGGATTACAGGCTTGAGCCACCGCGCCCGGCCAAGATTTACTTTTTTTAAAAAAAATTAAATTTTAGAGGCTGGGCATGGAGGATTTCTTGAGGCCAGGAGTTCAAGATCAGCCTGGGCAACATAACAAGACCTCATATTTACAAAAATATAAAAGAATAAGCCAGGTGTGGTAGTGCATACCTGTAGTCTCTGCTACTCCTGAAGCTGAGGCAGGAGGATCTCTTGAGCCCAGGATGCTCCAGCCACTGCACTCCAGCCTGAGTGTCAGAGTGATATCCTGTCTCTCAAAATTAAAATTAAATTTTAAAAAAGAAAGTTCAGTTTAGCTGTCTTGATAGCCACAGTTGAGTGCTCCTGAACCCCTGTGACAAGTGGCTCCTGTATTATTGGACAGTGAAGGTCAAAAACACATTTGACCAGGTCACTTCTCAGGATGAGAGCATTGTCTTCGAAACTATGCTTTGTCTCCTGTTAACTACCCAGCTCCAATTTCAAACCAGCCTAAGTAACCCTCTTTTTGTTAAAAATCTGACAAGCCACTCCCAGTGCAAAGCTCTGCCCAGAACCTCTTCTTCTGGGCTCTTGGCTGGCTTATGCCTTCTCGTCATTCAAGTCTCTGTTCAAATGTCCTCTCCCCAGAGAGGCCTTTCTAAGGGTGCCCTGGACAGTGTTCAAAATCACAGGCCGTAAGCCTGAATAGCACTGATCAAGGCACTAGTATTTCTTACCTAGTCACCTCTGGAAACAATCCAGTTCCTGTGGGATATTTTTTTTTTTTTTTTTTTAACAGAGCTCTGTTTCCCAGGCTGGAGTGAAGTGGCATGATCATGGCTCACTGTAACTTGGAACTCTTGGGCTCAAGTGATCCTCCCACCTCAGCCTCCCAAGTAGCTGGGATCACCAGTGCGTGCCACCATGCCTGATTGCCTGATTTGTTTTACTTTTTTTTTTTTTTTTTTTTTTGAGAGGGAGTCTTGCTCTGTCACCCAGGCTGGAGTGCAGTGGTGCGATCTCGGCTCACTGCAACCTCCTGCTTCTGGCTTCAAGTGATTCTCCCACCTCAGCCTCCTGACTATCTGGGACTACAGGCACACGCTACTTTGCCCGGCTAATTTTTGTATTTTTAGTGAAGATGGGGTTTCACCATGTTGGCCAGGCTGGTCTCAAACTCCTAACCTCAGGTGATCCACTTGCCCCGGCCTCCCAAAGTGCTGGGATTACAGGCATGAGCCACCATGCCCTGCCTGTTTTACTTTTTAAATTTTTTGTAGAGACAGGGTCTCGCTGTTGCCCAGGCTGCTCTTGAAACTTCCGGCCTCAAGCAGTTCACCTATCTTGTCTTTAAATGCTGGGATTACAGCGCCTAGCCCATTTTTTTTTGGTGTGTACATCTCACATTAAGAAAAATTTTTTTTAGCTGTTAAAAAAAATTGAACGCTTTTTAATATTCTTTTGAAATTATTTGGCTTCAAGGAAGCTCACATTTATGATTCCTTTGATTTCTTGGCAATCGTTGCATACTTGGGGATATTTGTGATTTGAGAAAATCTAATTTCCAAATGTAATTCGATGGCTTATGAATACTAAATTTAATGATTAATGCAGTTGTCATGATGTCATATTTCTAGATGCTTATTTAAATATTTATTCATTCCAACTTTGTAGTTTTATCTTTGCATTGTGGAACTTTTTCCCTTTATCCCTGTCCCTGACCTTTTCATAGCCCCTGAGAAGCTCATGAGCCACCAGCATTATTTCCGTGGCGCTAATGAAGAAAGTGGCCCTGTCTATGATGCATTCTCCTTACAGCTGGCTGAATGATCTTCACTTGTAAACCAGATCATGTCATTACTCTCCTTAAAACCTTCAAAGGCTTATCCTACTTAGAATGAAACCTAAGATCTTTCCTATGGCTTAGGCTGCCCTGCGTGGTAGCCTCAGCTGACCTCTCAGGCCTCATCTACCATTCTTCTTGTCACTGCTTTCAAGCCCAGCTGGCTTTATTCCCCTTCTTTCAACACACCCAGCTTATTTCTGCCACAGGGCTTTGCACTTGCCGTTCCCTCTGCCTGGAATGTGCTTCCTCCGGATAATTGCATGGCTGTCTCATTCTCTTCGCTTGTGGTTCAGCGCAAATGTCCTCTGAAAGAAGACTTCCCAAAGTACCCTATTTAAAGTAACCTTTCTTGGCCGAGCACGCTGGCTCATGCTTGTAATCCCAGCACTTTGGGAGGCCAAGGCGGGCAGATCGCGAGGTCAGGAGATCAAGACCATCCTGGCTAACATGGTGAAACCCCATCTCTACTAAAAATACAAAAAAATTGGCCAGGCACGGTGGCTCACGCCTGTAATCCCAGCACTTTGGGAGGCCGAGGCAGGCGGATCATGAGGTCAGGAGATCGAGACCATCCTGGTGAACATGGTGAAACCCCGTCTCTACTAAAAATACAAAAAAATTAGCCGGGCGTGGTGGCGTGTGCCTGTAGTCCTAGCTACTTCAGAGGCTGAGGCAGAGGAATTGCTTGAACCTGGGAGGTAGAGGTTGCAGTGAGCTGAGATTGCGCCACTGCACTCCAGCCTGGTGACAAAGGAAGATTCCATCTCAAATAAATAAATAAATAAATAAATAAATAAATAAATAAATCTATGTAAAGGGTGAGTTTAGCATATACCTGGAATGTGAAAAGTACTCAGTGTGAACCAGCCAGGTGCAGTGGCTCACGCCTGTAATCCCAACACTTTGGGAGGCTGAGGCAAGTGGATTACTTGACCTCAGGAGTTCAAGACCAGCCTGGGCAACATAGCAAAACCCCAACTCTACAAAACATAAAAAAATCAGCCGGGTGTAGTGGCATGTGCCTGTGGTCCCAGCTACTCAGGAGGCTGAGGTGGGAGGATTGCTTGAGCCCCAGGGGCAGAGGTTGCAGTGAGCCAAGATCGTACCACTACACTCCAGCCTAGCTAGGCAATAGAGCGAGACCCTGTCTAAAAACAAACAAAAAACTATGAACTTAGTAGCACATAGTGATAAGCAGGTATGTGTTCATTCTTCCTGTGTAATAGTTCAGGTGCACACATGCTCAAGAAAGTATAAGAAGTGCTATAGCAAAATACTGTTACCCAGCTTGAAAGCTAAAACATTAGAGATGCAACTGAAGGGCCTTATACCCTACATGAAACCCATTCCTCTTCCTTTTTCCTCAAATGTAGCCGCAACCCTGAATTTGGTGTTTACAGTCTTCTGTGCATATAGGCGTGTATCTTTAAACAATAGTTTTTGTCATGTTCTATACTTTTATATAACTGGTGTCTGTGCAGTTTAGAGTTAACCTAGCAGGCCTGAGACTGCTATCCTTAGAAAAGCCTGTTTGAAAGATTGGCCCTTGGCTGATATCTAGGAACTTGGATTTCGGGAGGGTTCCTGCCGTTCCCCAAATGATGAGTGCCTAAACTATTTCCACTAACAATGTGGTTCATGTTGAACACTGCTCTCCTTCTGGAGTCTGGCATTTTGGTACACGACCACCCCCAAGTACAACTCTGGTCACCGAGTAATGAGCTTCCCTGGTAGATCACATATCCCTCGTGCTGTCATACTTGGCAGTAGGAATTGATGGAGTTCTGTGTGACTCCACTAGGAGAGGACTCTTAGAAGCTTGTCCTGGTTTCCTCTGGACTTCAGCTCCTGCGTCTTTTCCCTTTGCTGATTGTGCCTTGTGTCTCTTCACTATCATAAATCACAACCATGCCTACACCTCTAAGCTAAATCCTGTGACTCCTCCTAGTGAGTCATTGAACCTCAGTGTGGTCTTGGGGACCTCTGATAGCAGGATTATCCTGGGTGTATCCTGACAGAGCTAGTACTAGGGTGGCACTGGGTTCTGCCTTCTGAAACTTGCTTCTTTTTTTTTTTTTTTTTTGAGACGGAGTCCCACTCTATCCCCCATGCTGAAGTACAGTGGTGTGATCTCGGCTCACTGCAAGCTCTGCCCCCCGGGTTCACGCCATTCTCCTGCCTCAGCCTCCCGCGTAGCTGGGACTCCAGGCGCCCGTCACCACGCCTGGCTAATTTTTTGTATTTTTAGTAGAGACGGGGTTTCACTGTGTTTGCCAGGATGGTCTCGATCTCCTGACCTTGTGATCCGCCTGCCTCGGCCTCCCAAAGTGTTGGGATTACAGGCATGAGCCACTGCGCCTGGCCTGAAACCTGCTTTTTTTCATCCAGTGTAATGCTTTTGAGATTTGTCTATGTGGAAACGTGTGTAGCTCTAATTCACTTAGTTTCACTGCTATACGACTGTGCTGATAAGGTAGCCACTAGCCACATAGGGCTATTTAGATTAAAATTAGACAAAACAAATAATCCACTTCCCCAGACACATAGTCACATTTCACATGTTCAGCAGGAGCCTATGGCTAGTGGCCGCCATGGTGTATAAAGAACATAAGGAACATTTCCATGAGAACAGAAAGTTTTGTTGGACAGTGTTTACTTATCAATTCACTTGGTTGAAATTTAGGGTGTTTTCAGTTTTCTACCATTACAAACGGTGTGGCAGTATGCATTGGTATCTATGTCTCCTTGAGCACACATAGGAGTTACTCTGGGAGATAGACCTAGGAGTTGAAGTACTGGACGGTGGGTTCTGGAAGTATTCACCTTTATGAGATGCTGCTAATCTGCTCTTCATGATGATACTGGTTCTCACTCCCACCATTAGTGTTCCTGTTGCTCAGTGTCCTTACCTTTTATTTATTTTTATTTTTATTTTTGAGACAGAGTTTCGTTCTTGTTGCCCAGGCTAGAGTTCAATGGCACAATCTCGGCTCACTGCTGCCTCCCGGGTTCAAGCGATTCTCTTGCCTCAGCCTTCTGAGTAGCTGGGATTACACATGTGCGCCACCACACCTGGCTAATTTTTGTATTTTTAGTATAGATGGGGTTTCACCATGTTGGCCAGGCTGGTATCAAACTCCTGACCTCAGGTGATCCGCCCGCCTCAGCCTCCCAAAGTGCTGGGATTACATGCTTGAGCCACCGAGGCCGGTCACAGTGTCCTGATAAATATTTGCTATTGTAACACTTTAAAATGTTTGTCCTTCTGATGGTGGGAATTAGTGGTTTTGGATTGCATTACCTTGATGACTATTGAGGTGGAGCTATTTTCACATGTTTATTGGCCATTTGCCTTCTGTGAATTGCCCACTTTTCTGCCGGATTGTCTTCGTCTTATGGAGTGCAGTTGTTCTCACATCTGAGCCTTGTCTTTTACTTTTATTTTTATTTTTTGAAACAGAGTCTCGCTCTTGTCACCCAGGCTGGAGTGCAATGGTGCGATCTTGGCTCACTGCAACCTCTGCCTCCTGGGTTCAATCGATTCTCCTGCCTCAGCCTCCCGAGTAGCTGAGATTACAGGTGCACGCCACCACGCCTGGCTAATTTTTGCATTTTAGTAGAGATGGGGTTTTACCATGTTGGCCAGGCTGATCTCAAACTCCTGACCTCAAGTGATCCTCCCACTTCGGCCTCCCAAAGTGCTGGGATTATAGGCGTGAGCCACTGCACCCAGACGCCTTTTAATTTTTATAATGCTTTAATGTTCAGGGTTTTAAAAAAATTATTATTGTTATTATTATTTGAGACAAAGTCTTGCTTTGTCGCCCAGGCTGAAGTGCAATGGTGCAATCTTGGCTCACTGCAAACTCCACCTCCCAAGTTCAAGCAATTCTCCTACCTCAGCCTCCCAAGTAGCTTTTTGGGTTGGTGGCTCACTCCTGTAATCCCAGCACTTTGGGAGGCCAAGGCAGGCGGATCACCTGAGGTCAGGAGTTTGACACCAGCCTGGCCAACATGGCTAAACCCTGTCTCTACTAAAAATACAAAAATTATTATTTTTTTGGCCACTTGGCGGCGGGTGCCTGTAATTCCAGCTATTCGGGAGGCTGAGTCAGGAGAATCGCTTGAACCTGGGAGGCTGAGGTTGCAGTGAGCCAGATTACACCACTGCACTCCAGCCTGGGCAACAGAGTGAGAGTCTGTCTCAAAAACAAACAAACAAAACATGTATTCTGAGAATTAAATGAGATGAAATGTAGGAAAGAACTTTGAAATGATACATTTCAGCATAAACGTACTGTCCCTGGGCACGTGCAGATGAATGGGTGCCACTAACTACCACCTGAGGGTCAGAGGTTTTCAGGCACAGCAGGTTTATTTTTATTTTTGAGACAGTCTTACTCTGTCGCCAGGCTAGAGTACAGTGGCGTGATCTTGGCTCACTGCAACCTCTGCCTCCCGGGTTCAAGCGATTCTCCTGCCTCGGCCTCCCGAGTACCTGGGACTACAGGCGCATGCCACCACACCTGGCTAATTTTTTTTTCTTTTTTCTTTTTTTTTTTTAAGTAGAGACCGGATTTCGCCATGTTGGTCAGTCTGGTCTCGAATTCCTGACCTCAAGTGATCCATCCACCTTGGCCTCCAAAATGTTGGGATTACAGGCGTGAGCCACCACACCCAGTCAGACACAGTGGGTTTAGGTTGTGTGTAGTGAAGGGGAGAGTAAAAGACACAAAAGGACTGGTCATATTTGACTCTCATTGTATGCGGGATTCTATTTCAAATCAGAGCATGAGGTCAAATCACATATAGGTAAAATTATCTACTCTTTTTTTTTTTTTTGAGGCAGAGTGTTGCTCTGTCACCCGGGCTGGAGTGCAGTGGTGTGATCTTGGCTCACTGCAACCTCTGCCTTTTGGGGTTGCAAGTCTCCTGCCTAAGCCTCCTGAATAACTGGGATTACAGGCGTGCACCACCACCTTCAGCTAATTTTTATAGTTTTAGTAGAGTTTCGCCATGTTGGCCAGGCTGGTCTCGAACTCCTGGCCCCAAGTGATCTGCCCACCTCAGCCTCCCAAGGGAATACAGGCATGAGCCACCATGCCTGGCTAAAATTATCTACTCTTTTTTTTTTTTTTTTGAGATGGAGTCTTGCTCTGTCGCCCAAGCTAGAGTGCAGCGGCACATTCTCAGCTCACTGCAAGCTCTGCCTCCCTGGTTCAAGCGATTCTCCTGCCTCAGCCTCCCGAGTAGCTGGGATTACAGGCACCTGCCACCATGCCTGGCTAATTTTTGTATTTTTAGTAGAGACGGGGTTTCACCATCTTGGTCTGGCTGACCTCGAATTCCTGACCTCGTGATCCACCCGCCTCGGCCTCCCAAAGTGTTGGGATTACAGGCGTGAGCCTCCGTGCCCGGCCAATTATCTGCTCTTAAAAGTCCCCATGCTAGGCCAGATGTGGTGGCTCACGCTTGTAATCCCAGCACTTTGGGAGGCTGAAGCGGGCGGATCATGAGGTCAGGAGATCGAGACCATCCTGGGTAACACGGTGAAACCCCGTCTCTACTAAAAATACAAAAAAATTAGGTGGGCATGGTGGCAGCGCCTGTAGTCCTAGCTACTCTAGAGGCTGAGGCAGGAGAATGGCGTGAAGCCAGGAGGTGGAGGTGCAGTGAGCCGAGACAGCACCACTGCACTCCAGCCTGGGTGACAGAGCAAGACTCTGCCTCAAAAAAAAAAAAAAAAGTCCCCATGCTTGCCCATAGAGCATCTCTCAGAAAGTCTAGCAGATTCATTTCATGTCTCCAGTGTAGAACAGTTGGCTGTGGCTGGGCACAGAGAAATACTGATCTTAGGTTTTGGAGCCATGCTGAATTAAAACAAGTCACAGGTAAAACTAGACCAGCTGAGGGAATGGCGTTCCCAGTTTCCATCATCCTTGTTTTTTGGGAGTCCTGGCTCTATCATGAGGCTGGATTGCAGTGGCCCGATCTCGGCTCACTGCAAGCTCGGCCCTCGGGTTCCGCCATTCCTCCTGCCTCAGCCTCCCGAGGGAGTAGCTGGGGACTGCAGGCGCCCTTGCCGGCTTGGATTTTTATCTTTTAGTAGAGGCAGGGTTTCGCTCGTGTGCCAGGATGGTCTCGATGCATGGCCTGACCTGCGTGATCCGCCCGTCTCGGCCTCCAGGCGGGATTACAGGCTTGAGCCACCCGGCGCCCGGCCTGTTTTTAAATGCCTGTATATATATATTTTTTTTGAGGCCGGAGTCTTGCACTCCTCATCACCCAGGCTGGAGTGCAGTGGCACGATCTCGGCTCACTGCAAGCTCCACCTCCTGGGTTCACGCCATTCTCCTGCCTCAGCCTCCCGAGTAGCTGGGACTACAGGCGCCCGCCACCACGCCTGGCTATTTTTTTTTGTATTTTTTAGTAGAGACGGGGTTTCACCATGTTAGCCAGGATGGTCTCGATCTCCTGACCTCGTGATCCGCCCGTCTCGGCCTCCCAAAGTGCTGGGATTACAGGCTTGAGCCACCGCGCCCGGCCTCAGCTCTCATTCTTTAACAGATACTTACAGATGGCGTGTGTGCCAGATGCTGTGCTAGGCTCAGACCAAGAACCCTTGTGTTTCCACATCTTACATTCTAGCCAAGAGGCAGATGATGAACAAATAAGCAAAACATAATTGCTAGCCAGTAGTACTATGAAGACAGAGCAAGGCACAGGTTAGGAAGTTCTGGAGTGGCTTGGGAAGGCCTTCTGGGAAGCAGGATTTCATTTTCATCAACTCTGCAGGATAGGAAGTCAACTCTGCAGATATGTGGATGGGGGAGGGGGCCCAAGCCAGCAGAGAGAACAGCCGGTGCAAAGGCCCTGAGGCAGGCAAGAGGGTGCCTGCGTGTTTGAGCCCAGCGAGTGGAGGGAAGGTGGGAAGGAAGCCAGGCGGTGAGGTTGGAGGGCCTGTAGCCCATTGTGTTGACCTTGACCTCTGCTTTGGGTGAGAGGAGAGCATTGGAGAGTTTTGAGCTGAGGAGGGACAAAATATGTTTAGCAAGATCACTCTGGTTTCTGTGCTGAGAAAAACCTGAAGACGGACAAGGGAGCTGTAATATTTAGGGGACTGTTGTAGTGGCCCTGGTGAAAGACGGGTGAGAACTAATTAATTCTGGATATTCAGAAGTTAGAGCCACCATTACATTTACTGTCAAATTAAATGTGGGGTATCAAACAAGATGAGTTCAAGGGAAGCTCCGAGGTCTTTACCTTGAATCAAGGGATGGATGGACTTACTTTTTTCCAAGGTCTTTAGCTAGAATCAAGGGATGGATGGACTCACTTTTAGTTGAGGTGAGGAAGCCTCAAAGCCTCACGTGTAGTTCTTCCCGTGGCAGCGGTAGAGATGGGGGTCGGGGAGGCCAGCGTCTCAGTTTAGGACAGGTTAGTTTGAGATTAGGAAGATACCAGATACCAGATACCAGGGAGAGAGATGGGGTAGGTAGGTGAATATATGCAAATTCGGAACTCAGGTAGGAGTTCAGGCTGGAGAGCTACGTTTGAGGGTGATCAGTGTATAGGTAACATTTCTTTCTTTTTTTTTTCTTTTTTTGAGATGGAGTCTCACTCTGTCGCCCAGGCTGGAGTGCAGTGGCGTGATCTTGACTCACTGCAGCCTCCGCCTTATGAGTTCCAGCGATTCTCCTGCCTCAGCCTCCTGAGTAGCTGGGACTACAGGCGTGCGCCACCATGCCCAGCTAATTTTTGTATTTTTGGTAGAGACAGGATTTCACCTTGTTGGCCAGGCTGGTCTCAAACTCCTGACCTCATGATCCGCCCGCCTTGGCCTCCCAAAGTGCTGGGATTACAGGCGTGAGCCACCACGCCTGCCCGGTGGCATCTCAAACCATGAGATGGGATGAGACCTTCCAGGGAGTGAGAGCAGGTAGAGCAAAGGTCTAAGGACTGAGCCACTGTGTTCCCCATCATTAGGTCAGATGAGAAGGAGCCAGCCACGAAGACTGGGAAGGAGTGGCTGTGGGGAGGTGGGTGGTGTCCTAGACACAGGTGTCTTTTTAAGTCAGAGGAGCCCGGAGAAGGATTCTTGTAGTTTTTTTTGTTTTGTTTTTTTGTTTTCTTGTTTTTTTTTCAGACGGAGTTTCACGGTTGTTGCCCAGGCTGGAGTGCAATGGTGCAATCTCGGCTCACTACAACCTCTGCCTCCTGACCTCAAGTGATCCGCTCACCTCAGCCTCCCAAGTAGCTGGGATTAGAGGCATATGCCACCACGCCCGGCTAATTATATATTTTTTAGTAGAGACGGGGTTTCTCCATGCTGGTCAGGCTGGTCTCGAATTCCCGACCTCAAGTGATCCGCTCGCCTCAGCCTCCCCAGGTGCTGGGATTCCAGGCGTGAGCCACCGCGCCCGGCTGGTCCTTGTAGTTTGAGTAGTTATTCCTCTCTCTCAGCACGGGCAGTTCGTTGGTGAACTGAGAAAGTGACACACACATGATGCAATTCCACCGTATCAAGTTTGAAAGCGCTCCATGCCAGCAGCGTGTGGGAGTGTAGGAATGGCAGTTGTAATGAGACATCACAGTGTAAAATTCCTGAGCTCTGCTCTAGTACAGCCTGGGGACAGACGTCTGGGCCAAGAAGGGCTTCTGTGAGACACAGCATGGGACAGTGGCCTGGCCAGAGACTTGGGCATGCATCTAAGGGCTATAAGCCTCAGTTTCCTATCTGTAAAGGTGTCTCCACCCGGGAGCATTTTGTGAGGATTCAGAGAAACTGCACATGGAATGCTCCACCAAGCCCAGGAACTTACCAAGGTCTCATCAATGTGAATGATTCTATAATTGCCAGGCCTCTGCCAGGGGTTCTGAATGCTCAAGCACAGACCAGAGCCCATGGGGACACCCCTGTGCAGATCTTCTCAACCATTTCTTTCTTTCTTTTTTGAGACAGAGTTTCACTCTATAGCCCAGGCTGTTGTGCAGTGGTGCGATCTCAGCACGCTGCAACCTCTGCCTTCCAGGTTCAAGCGATTCTCCTGCCTCAGCCTCCCGAGTAGCTGGGACCACAGGTGCTTGCCACTACACTCAGCTAAATTTTTGTCTTTTTAGTAGAAATGGGATTTCACCATGTTGACCAGGCTGGTTTCAAACTCCTGGCCTCAAGTGATCCACCCACCTCAGCCTCCCAAAATGCTGGGATTACAGGCCTGAGCCACCGCGCCTCCCCTGCTCAAGAAGTCACACAACTCTTGTCATTCCAAGAAATCTTAATTTCTTTATTGTTTGACTTTTTGACTCAACAATTTTTTTTAAACTTTTTGTTTTTTTCTGAAACGTTCTTGTTGTTATGAGCCTTTTGTTTTGTTCTCGTTAAATGCACTCGACCCAAAATTGGTTTGGCATATCGAAAAGGAGACCAAGGAGGGAGGGGCTGGGGCGTGGGAGGCGGGGAGGAGGCCCGAATGGACAGAAAGTTGAGGATGAGAGAAGAGGAACATAGAGACAGCGAGAAACACGTGGGGAAAGAGAGTTGGAGACAGAGAGAGAAAGGGAAGGCAAGGGAAAGCCAAAAGAAACCAAAATCCAGAGAAAAAGAATTAACAAGATTTAGGAGCAAATTTCAGGAGCCCAAGGAAGGGAGTAGGAGAGGAAACCAAGACCCTTCTCTGTACCGTCCCAGCTGGGGTGGGGGCGTCAAGGCACCAGGTCTGGTTAGGTGGGGGGGGACACCTGGGCTCTGGGGGCAGCTTTGCACTGGACTGCAGTGGTGTCCAGCCCCAGCAGGGGGCCCTGCCACACAGCTCTGAGGCCTGGAAGCCACTGGGCGATGCCGGCTGAAACAGGACTGATACACCCTCTCTCCCTTTGATTGTCCGAGTCTGGAGAAATACAAGGAAGGCTGGGCAGGGAGGAAGTGAGCCTCCCTGTGTCTCTCAGCCCCCCTGGAACTCTCCCGGCCCTCCTCCTGGTGTCGGGGGCAGCCACAGGCTGTAGCTGGGCTGCTGCCCGGGCCGGGCCGGCTCTTTGCCTGCCCATGACTCCTGCCCGCTCTTCACAGACCTCTGACCGCCCCTCCACACAAGAGCTCCTAGCCTAGTGCAGTCCAGGAAGGTCCATGGAACTGTCCCCTGCCCTCCTCAGAGTCGTCTGGCAAGACTGTCCCTGGCCTCACTTCTCCTCCCCATCTAGACTTCACCCATAGTCTTCTGGTATAATGGGTTAGGCCTTTCTACTAGAAAAAGCCAGAGTTGGAACCCAACCCCACCTCTTCCCCACACCTGTTCCCTTACACGGGACAAACCACCATCTTTGGTCTGACCCCTTCTCCCCTAATTGATGGGGACAAGCCAGCCCCAGCTCCCCAGGAGAAGGGAGGGGCTTTCTAGCAGCAAAAAGGGTCCCTCCAGCCACCTACCTGTCCCCTTCCCCCCAGTTCCTTCCTAGAGCCCCTCCCCCTTAACCCAACAAAGTTCATGGCAGCAGCAGGCTGAGACCCGAAGATGTTTGAAAACTCATGGCACTTGTGAGAAAAGAAGGAGGGGCAAAGAGACGGGGAGAGGTCAGAGCAGAGGTGGACGGGCCACCTCTGGGGAAATGGCAATGCAGGGGCTGGGCTAAGGTGGCCTCAGGGCTATGCTACCCCTAGAGTTGAGGGGAGGGGACTGGGGAGGCTGGGCTGACAGGCTGGAGAGGAGGGGCTGGGAGAGGTGCTCAGGAGACATCCCAAGCCTGGAGCTTCCAGGGTCTGGGATTTGGGGTCAAGCCCCCCCAGCACATGGGTGTCCTGACCCCAGCCCTGGCACCTGGCTTCGTCCTCCCTGCGGGAAGGTGGAGGGTAGGGAAGGTGATCTCTCACCTTTGCCCCTTCCCCCAGACAGAAGACCACGTTGCCACTCCAGCACCCTCCTCAGCCGTACCCATGCCCTCCATAACCCCAGTTCCTCCCCATTTTCCCCCGGCCATCAATCTCTCTAGGTGGGAAATCAGCCCCATTTTCCCCAGCTAGAGTCCCCAAAGCAATATACAAGAAGCAGGAACTCAAAGGGACAGCGCAGCCATCTTGACAAAGCATCTTTGGGTGTGAGGGGGTCTCCCCCGGGCCGATGGGGAGGGAAGGGGGAGACAGGCCTCTGGTCCTGGGGCAGGCAGTGAGGTACACGCCCCAGGAGGGCTGATGATGCTGGGCAGGCAGAGCAGGAAAGGAGGGGACAGAAACGGGTGCCAGGAAGGAAATGGGTTCTTTGTTTCGCTGTTGCATCTAGATTTTGTTTTCTGTCTCTGGATTGTAAAAAGCTGCTCTGGCGGCCCGCCCGCCCCGGCGGGGACTGGGGATGCACGTACACGGAGAAGTCCTGGCTGCCGGGCCGGCAGCGCCGCTCTGCTCCGGAGAAAGCCCAGGTTGGCCCGGGCCGCAGGCTCCCGGTGGCTTCAAGTGATGAGATTTTTTTTTGTCTTTTTTTTTTTTTTTTGTCTTTTTTTTTTTCTTTTCCATTTCGTTGAAATATTTACAGCAATGGGGAAGGAGGAGGAGGAGAGAGGAAGGAGTAAGAGGGCCCCCTAGGGAAAGATCCAAGCCCAGGACCCACTCCCCAGGGAGATCCAGACCCAAAATCTGCTCCCCAGATAGCCGAGCCCACAGGACTGGGAACTGCCCAAATATGGCCACCCCTGTGGGCTGGGGGCCCTGCGGGGAGTTGTGCTTCATCAGGAGTCGCCCCAAGGGAGGGGGTCATTGGGTGCACTGGGAGGCAGAGGGGGCAGGCTTGCTTGGGGGGCAGGGACCAAGAGCAAGGGGAAAGGAGCTTCAGAGAAAGTTCGACCTTTAAACCACCAGCCACCACCGCCCAGTCCCCCTGCCCTGTGGCCTTTTCCCAGTCTCCAGGGAGCAAGGAACTGTAGCACAGGAGGAACCTGTCCATCTGTCCTGCCTCACTGCTCCCTCTGGGTGCAGCCGGCAGCATTTCTGGCTGCGGAGAGGAGCAGCTGACAGGTTCGATCCAGTGGGGGCCTTTGGCAACCTCAGAAGCTGCCCCTCCCGCCCAGGGAAACTAAAGCCCTCATTTCCCTTCACGGCGTAGAAGGGTGGGAGAGTGGAGAGTCTGGAAGTGGGCTGCACCCTTCCAAGTTCTCCCTCCTCACTCCCCTGGGGACCTCTGGGCTCCTCCTCACTACACTTCCCCCAAATAGAGCTGGTGCGTGTGGCTGGTGGGAAACCCTGTCTGTGAACCCTGGCACCTCAGGCCCCCAGGTCAGAGTCCCCTGAGGGGACTGTAGGGCCCATGGCTGAGGGGCACCTGGAGAGAGTGGCCCACCAGCCACTGCCTCCATCTGTCTCCCTCTCCCACCAGAGCCCTGCCCAGGGTTCCCTCCCTGGCCTGGGCCACCAGCCCCTGGTCCATGAGGTCCCCTCAGAGACTGGTGACCAGCTGCATCTGCCCGTCCCCATCGGGCCCTGGCCCCTCAAGGCCTGGGGCTGCCAGGTAGCCCTCGTGGCTAGGACGCCGCACCTGGTAGTAGCCCTGCAGGGGATTCCGGGCCACCAGGGCTGGCGGGCGCGAGGTGTAGTAGATTTCGGGGGGACCAGGGGGTGCGGGAGGGGGTGGGGGCAGGGCCTCACTGGGCCCCTCAGGGCTGCTGTCCGGGTAGGAGGGTGAGTCCCGCAGGTTGGCCCCGCTGGCATAGAGGGAGTCCCGGCCCGGAGGGGAGGAGAGGGGCCGGCTGGTGGCGCCGTCCTCGGCCGTGCAGCTCTCCGACTCGTCCAGATCGCTCTGGTACAGCACCGACTGGGCCCGGGGCAGCAGCAGAGGCTCCTCCAGGGCCTTATAGAGAAGTTCAATCTCAGCCCGGTCAGCACCCCCGGGCCCGCCTGCCTCTTCCTCGCCCCCGCCCCCTGGCACAGGTGGCACGGGGGGCTCAGGCGGTGGAGGGCCCTTGGCCGCGCTGCTGCTCCCCCGCAGGTTGTTGTGCACCAGCTCCGAGATGATCATCTTCTCGAAGGCCGCCGCATCAGCTAGGTTCCGGCCTCGGGGCGGCTCGGGGCCCCCATCCCCGGGAGGGAAATCCCCACTTCGCAAGGAGTAACTGTTGTTGAAGTTGCCGTTCAGGGGCAGGGTGTCCATGCCACAGGCTTCCCGGCCTCCCAAGGGGTGCTCTGCAGGGCAGAAAGGGGCTGGTAAGGTAGAAAAGGGGCCCTGGATGCACTAGGGGTTAGTGAGGGGATGCGGTCTGTGTGAAGTGGGGCTCGATTCCTGCTGGTTTTCCGTAGGCTTCCCCCTACCCCCTGGATCTCTGGTCTCACATCCCCTTTCTCCCTCACTGGCAGTAGAGACACCAGCCCAGCAGTGGATTGATGAAAGGTAGGGGACAAGGACCAGTTCCCCCAGGGTCTCATCCTCAGCTGGAGGCTCAGAATCTCAGCAGTGTGAGGAGGCCTGGGCGACAGGATCCCTTTCCTATGCTCAGACCCTCAGCACCTAACGGCCCAAACTCAATGAACACCATCCATTATCTTCCATTCGGCTGCCAACCAGAGGCTGTGTGTCGGGGGGTGGGGAGATGTGGGCATGGGAAGGGCATCCCGAGTTCTCCTCAAGTGAGGCATCTGAGAAGGCCACTGTCTGTCCCTCCCCCAGCCTCAGAAACATCCCCAGGGAAGAGTCACACTTACTGGGTTCCCGGTAGCTCCCTGCAGGTGGCAGCCAGGAGAGAAAAGAGAAGGCGAGGGTAAGCTTGAAATGCAAGTCCAGGCTCCAGTTCTGGGGCACAGAACATCCCAGGCGGAGGTCCCTTGGGACACAAACCCTCCATTTCCCAACCTGGGATGCTTCCCCCGTGCTCTCACCTGGGGAGT
Source organism: Papio anubis (assembly GCF_008728515.1). NCBI lineage: Eukaryota > Metazoa > Chordata > Mammalia > Primates > Cercopithecidae > Papio > Papio anubis. The sequence continues at coordinate 37,892,352 of NC_044995.1, read as the reverse complement.
TGAAGACCGGGGGCGAGGAGGGATTGAAGCCCACCGACTCGGCGATGAGGGTGTTGTAGGGGCTGGTGCCTCCACGGGGCTGCAGCACAGGGTTGGTCAGCAGGTGGTTCCCCATGGTACCTGGCCAAGGGATCAGAGGTCACAAGGCGGCCGGGAGCCTCTAGAGACCGGCGCCAGAGGCAGAGGGACGCCTTCTCACCTCGATTCAGGGTTGGGGTGCTGTTGATGTCACCCGCCATGAAGGAGGACTCCGTCTGTTTCCTCACAGTGTCATTCCACATCCTCCGAATTCGGCTCTGGGGACACAACCCAGATGTGAGGGGGTCCTTGGGCCACCCACCCTCTGGCGTCTTTTTGAGACTGCTCAGCCAATCATCATGATCAGAAACCCAGGCCAAGCCACTCCCCGCCTCTCAGGCTCTAGGTTCCAACACTCAGCCCCAGGGAGCCCTGTCTGGCCTGATACCTGAGTCCCTGTGTAATAGCGGGTGTTGCTTCGCATGGCTGAGGTCTTGAGGGATCCGTGAGTGCCCCCGGGAGGGGAGCGGATGCAGCAGTAGGAGTGACGCAGGCACTTGCTGTACTCCTTGTGCACCTAGGGGGTGAGGAGGACAGTCAGCTGGTCGGGACGCTGGCCTCCTGTGATCCAGCCTACCACAGGGCTGGTCACAAGACAGCCAGCCTTGGGAGGCCAGAGATCAAGCTTCCAATGACTATGTTGCCCTGTTCAGCAACTTGCAAGCCATGGAAATCTTGCTGTCCCCTGTCCCCCAACAGCCAGCCGATCAGGTTTCAATCTCTTCTTACTCAGGCCCATCCTCTTCTCCACCTCCACTGACAGTTTTTCATTCATTCATAAAATCAACAGAGCATTAATGAGCATTCGCTATGTGCCAGGCACAATTTAGGCCTCAGGGATGGTACGGAAGACAACAGACACAAATCCGTACCTCTGAGAGCTTATATTTCGGTAGACAGAGACAGAACATAGATGAATATATAAATATGCAGGCTGTTGGATGGTGTTACGTGCTGCAGAGAAAACTATGGCTGGAAAGGGGGTTAGGCAGTGCTGACTTGGGAGCAGGTTGTGATTTTTTTTTTTTTTTTTTTTTTGAGACGGAATCTCGCACTGTCACCCTGACTGGAGTGCAATGACGCGATCTTGGCACATTTCAACCTCCACCTTCTGGGTTCACGCGATTCTTCTGCCTCAGCCTCCCGAGTAGCTGGGATTATAGGCGCACACCACCACACCCGGCTTTTTTTTTTTTTTTTTTTTTTGTAGAGACAGGGTTTTACCATGTTGGCCAAACTGGTTGTGATTTTAAATAGACCAGAGGAGGCCAGGCATGGTGGCTCACACCTGTAATCCCAGCACTCTGAAAGGCAGAGGTGGGTGGATCACCTGAGGTCAGGGGTTCAAGACCAGCCTAGGCAACATGGTGAAACCCCCTCTCTACTAAAAATACAAAAATTAGCTGGTCGTGGCGGTGGGCATCTGTAATCCCAGCTACTTGGCATGATAACTGCTTGAACCCACGAGGCGGAGGTTGCAGCGAACCGAGATCGCGCCATTGCACTCCAGCCTGGGGACAGAACGAGACTCTGTCTCAAAAAAAATAATTAAAAAAATTTAAAAACCTAAAAAAATAAATAGATCAGAGGCCTCATTTGGGCCAACGTAAGAACAGGGGCTGCACTCTGAGGCAGGTCCACACCTAGGTGTCTGAGAGCGGAGGTTGGAGGGAGGGGAGCCGAGGGGCCCAGATCAGAACATAGGGGTCTGAGGTCCCCTGAAAGGACATCGCTGTCACTGCGTGTGAGGTGGGGGCCACGCAGACACTGTCTTTGACCATCTGTCTGAGGAGGGGCCAGGACAGTGTTGGACAGATGGACAGAGCAGGGACACAGGCCACCTCCTCCCTTGCAACCAGGATTCTCATGATCACTGCCTCCGCCATCCCCTGCCTTAAGCCTTACCCGCTTGACCATTCCCCAAGTCTAACAGCAGTCTCCATCGCCCACACTGCTGCCAGGGCTGACTCTACAAATGCCTCAGCTCCGTCTCCCCAGCTTCAGTCCTGACAGTGCTGCCTATACCCCCTACTCCCTGCCCACATTCCCCGGCTACTGTTGTCCCCTTTGGTTTTTTTTAAATAGAGACAGGGCCTCTGTTGCCCAGGCTGGTCTCGAATTCCTGGGCTTAAGCGATCCTCCTGCCTCAGCCTCCCAAAGTGCTGGGATTACAGGCATGAGCCACTGCACCCAGTCCTTTGTTTTTTTTTTTTTTTCTTTGAGACAGAGTCTTACCCTGTTGCCCAGGCTGGAATGCAGTGGCATAATCTCGGCTCACTGCAACCTCTGCCTTCCGGGTTCAAGTGATTCTCCTGCCTCAGCCTCCCAAGTAGCTGGGACTACAGGCGCCCGCCACCATGCCCAGCTAATTTTTATATTTTTAAAGTAGAGACAGGGTTTCACCATGTTGGCCAGGCTGGTCTGGAACTCCTGACCTCAGGTGATCCGCCCGCCTCAGCCTCCCAAAGTGTTGGGATTATAGGCGTGAGCCACCGCGTCTGGCCTGTATGTTTTCTTAAGATTCAGATTTTTACACATTTATTTTAAAAAGATCCTTTCTGTCACCACAAAATTCACAATTATTTCCTGAACTATGAATGCAGGCAGTGCTCCCTCAGGGTGGCTCCTGAAGTCCTCCCCCTCCCGGGCCTGACTCGTGGCCCTCATGGTGGTGAGGGTTCCCCATCACCAAATCTGTCCTGCTCTTACTCCTCTAAGCTGCTGTATCTTGCTTTTTTCCAGAACCCTCTTCACCTGTGGTTAAACCCTCCCTAGCCCTGAGCTCGTGCTCCCCTCCCTGTGGATGCAGACCTGACCGTAGAAGCCCTGCAGCACTCACTGGGGGCTTGAGGGAGCCCCTGAGTCTCCTCCACCCTCGCTGCCTTTTCCTGGATGCCCAGGAAATGTCTCCAAGGGAGGCTGTGACCCAGGACCCCGCCTCGACCTCACCTTCTTCTGTAAGGCGCAGTGAAAGACGAAGATGAAGACCCCCTGGAAGGCGTTGAAGGTGGTGAAGAGATAGGCCATGACCACCGACTCCTTGTTGATGAAGAGGAGGCCGAAAGCCCAGGTGAGGCCCAGCAGGAACAGCAGCGCAATGGCCCCCAGAGCCCAGGATCTGGGGGTGGGGCGATAGAGGTGTCAAAGTACCCACCGGAGGGGACGGCCTCAGCCCGGGCCTCCCCTGCAGCCTACAAAGGGGGCCCTTGGGTGGGCCTGGGCACTGTCTGCAAAGCCCTGAGCAGGCTGAGTGGGCCTTAGGGGCACTGGCCTGCCCAGGATGCCTCCACCCCAGCCTGGGCCTGAGGGAAAGGTACTGGGTCGGGGTCGGGGTATTGTGAACATCAGTCATTCCTCTGCCACCTTCATTGTTTCTGCCAAATTTCCAGACCACTGAGGCTACATTTGCTGCCTATTTCTCTTTAAATTGCCCTTAAACACACTCACCTGTTGAATTTAGCCTCACCCTACACAGTCATGCCTCTAAAACCACAGGTTGGACATGCTAATGATACACTTTCTAAGACCCATTAAGTAGGCACATAGTGACCACAATAAAACACCCCTCTTGGTACTTAAAATCGCAATATGTGTCACCAGAGGTGACAGCACTACCTTTTAGGACACCCTGGAGGAGGTGGGCCCCGTGCGGGGTGGGGGTGTGTGATGGGGCAGGGGGCAGGCAGGGGCGAGGCTCACTTAATGTTGTCCAGGCGGCTGGAGTCAGGCTTGAGCACAGATGAGCTTCGGATCATCTTGTGCAGGGTCACCATAAGGAACACCAGGTTGACCTGGGGGCGAGACAAGGGACAGGCTGGGCTGAGAGTGGCCCTGCCTCCCTCAGTGAGCACTGAGACATGGGCCCGGCCTGGCGAAGTCTCAGCTGTGGCCCTCGCCTCTGCTGGGAGAACCCTGTATCTGCCCCTGAGGTGACAGTGAGCTAAATGACATGACTGGCAATTGAATGCCACTCCTGGCTGCTGGGAGGACAATGCCCATGGCCTGACATACGGTAGGGGCTCAAATCACAGTCCCCCAGGTGAGTAGCCCTCAGCATCGGAGCTCCATGAACCCAGCACACTCTCATCCTCTCAGCTGGTGGCTCAGTTCCGATGTAGGGAGTGTGTGTGTGTGTGTGTGTGTGTGTGTGTGTGTGTGTGTGTGTGGTGGGGGCAGGGGCTGGAGTCAAGGCCAGCCTGGATGAAGGAAGATGTGGTGCTAGGGGTGTCACCTCCCAACTCACCACGATAACGAAGGAGACGGGCCCGATGAAACTCCAGATGAAGTAATTGTCCACTCGGAGCCAGCAGCTGTAAAGGAAACAGGGCTGGGGTATAGAGAGAAGCCGAGGAGCCATTCCCAGCGACCCATGAAGACCTAGGACTCTGCAGGTTACAGCCTCTGGGATCAGGAGGAAGGGAGGCCACCGCCCTGAGGGTCCTTTCCCAAGGGGTGCCGCCCAGCAGGGAACCACGCGGGAGGAACCGGTGCAGGGCTGGGAGGTGGAAACTCACGCCTTCTCGGTGCCATAGCTGCGGTAGTCAATGGCAGCCGCGATGCCCACCACCAGAGCTGGGAAGCAGTAGCCGCCCAGGTAGTAGTACTTGGTGCGGGAATACTCGCTCTCAAACACCTCCACCAGCAGCAGGTAGAGGTGCACGCCCTCCAGGCACAGCCAGGAGAAGGCGGCCAGGAAGAAGTAGTGCAGCAGGCCGGCGAAGATGGGGCAGGCAATCTGCAGGGAGCACCGAGGGTGAGGGGCTCGGGCAGGCGTCCCCTTTCCTCTCCCGGCCCCCCAGGCGCTGGCCGTCACCTGCCCTCGAGTCCCAGCCCACCTCATACTGAGTCTTGTCGATCCCGACCAGGAAAAGCAGCTCAGCCAGGAAGAGGTTGATGCACAGGTTCTTGTGGATGGTGTTGCGGTCAGTCTGCAGCCCCCGCAGAAAGCAGAAGGTGGAGATGCAGATGGCCAGGCAGACCAGGGAGATCACGATGCCCACCCAGGTGATGACCGACAGCAGCAGCTCGTTGATGCGGCCCTGGTACTGGGGACAGGAGCAGGGGGCACGCTCAGGGCCTTTGGTTTTGCACACTGGGCTCAGCCAGGTGCCAGCTGCAGACAGGGCCCTGGGCCAATCTGGCAGCCCCCACCCCTCTGCACGCAGCAATGCGCTCACTTCCTCATGCTCTGGAAGGCTTGTGGAGAGATGACTAACGTGACACCAACTTGATTCTCCAGAGTGCCTTGGGAGACGGTGGGACCATGGCCATACATGACCAGAGAGAACCAGATGCATGGCCTCATGCCCCAGGCAAGACTAGGGGCCCCCCACAGCCATGAGGCCAGCCTCCCCAGCACTGCCCATGATCTCTCTAGGATGCCATGCAAAGCCAGGCCAGCAAGCGGGCCTGCCCGGAGGAGCAGAGCGCCAGCCAGCTTACGATCTCGCGGTGAGCCATGAGCACGGCAAAGTTGGTGAGGTGGCTGCAGGCACACGTGGTATGGGTCTTGTTGGACTCCACCAGGCGGCAGCCCTGGGTCGACCAGTAGCCCAGCATGGAACGCTCCGAGTAGTTCCAGAAGGAGCAGTTGGCATTGAAGTGGTTCTTGTCCTGTTGTGTGGTGGCGCCGGGGTGTCAGAACTGGAGTCAGAACCGGGGAATCCCATTCCGGCCCCCCACACCTGGCTACAGGGATGGTGCCAAGTATCAAAGAAGTGCCTGGAGTCTGGGGCTCCAGCTGACATTCTAAGAGCTCTGGGGACAAATGGCCCAAGCTACTGAAGTGGAAGAACCCATAACTTGTTCTCGAAGTGAGCACATGGTGGAGCGGCTGGTACACAGCTTGGGAACACAGAGGGTACAGGGACCCCCATGGAGGGAGGAGGACAGCTCAGCTCACCTCCAGGTGGGCCACAGTGAAGATGACAGGGTCCATGAGGAAGACACGGCTGGACTCCTTGTTGATGGATGCTGCGATGACCTGTGAGTTCACCACTAGAGAGGCGCCCCCAGGGCCACCCGGGCCTGCTTCGCCGGCCAGCTTGACTGTGGCATTCTCCGTGGACAGGAAGAGGCCCAGGTTGTTGTAGAGGATGAAGACAACTTTGACCACCCCTGGCGAGGACAGGCATGTTTGGATGTGTCAGCATCCTCAGCTGGCGCACCTCTGTCCAGGCCCCTGGCTTCCTAGCTCGGCCAGCTCCTCAGGCCTTGGCCATGCCGGCCACTGGGACCTCTGAAGCCACTCCATAGCCCAGGCAGGTGGGGGGCAGGGAGCCCTGTCCACAAGACCACTGCTCAGCCGAAGGCAGTTCGAAACAGCAGGGCAGTGTGCCAGGACACATGGGCTGGGCCTCCGACCCACCCATTCTCACTGTGTGACCTTGGGCAAGCCCCTGACCTCTCTGAACCTTTGTCTCAGTGGCCCCATCCTGTCTGAGCTGTGAGGCCCAGGAGCCAGCTTTGCAACTGTAAGGCTCACCCTTGGGGCTCTGCAGCACTTCAGGGAACCCATGAATCCCCTCAAATTTTACACTAGCAGGAGGAAAGTTCAGGACTGCTGCCCTCCACAAATGGCACAGAGATGCTGGCACAGGGCTAGGGGGCGGGGAGGGGGCTGCCTCCCCACCCGAGGCCCCGCCAGCGACACTGACCATTGCGGCTGTTCTGCTTGATGGTTTTGGCAGACAGCTGGATGGAGTTCTTTCTTGGGTACTCCTCCTGGGGGAACACCAGCTCCTGCACCTGGCCCTCTGTGTTCAGGACTGTGACTTCCAGGACTGTGGGGACAGGGGAAGGCAAGGCACACGCAGTTGGGGCCTGTTCCCAGTCCAGGGGCTCAGGCTACAGAACAAGACCCTGTGGCAAGACGCCCAAGCGTCGGGTAGCTCCTCTGCGGCCTCCAGGCCAGAACCCCATGGTTTAAGGTTCGTATCTGAGTTTGCTCTGGGTGACCGTGGCACTCACCCACGTTCTCCTTGGCAGCCAGGAAGCGGGCAGGCTCCCTGACGTTGTCGGCCAGCAGGAAGGCACCCTCCTCCAGGACGTCCAGGAGCATGGTGGCCGTGTGCACCTGCTCCGTGGCATTCATGTCCTTCCAGGACTCCAGAGCTTCTGGCCGGAGCAGATTGTCCACCGTCTCCACCACGGCCTGCGCAGGCAGGGGGGATGGTGCTGTGAGCCCCTCAACACCCTCTAATTCCTTGGGTGGGCTCTGCATGCCCTCTTCTCAACCTATACCCCTATTCTCCCGTCAGCCGGAGCCCACGGTCCTTACACTGGGACCCCTTGGGTCTCACCTTGATATAATCCTTGCAAGTTCTCTCCCGCTTGTGCATCTAGAAAGAGATGGAGGTGATGTCAGGCCAAACCTCTGGACGCCAGTTCCCTCACCCCAGTACTGTCACATCTGTACAGCTCTCTCATCTGTGGCTACCACTGCCCCAGGGCTGGGCTATCAGCAAGACATTCCGTAGGGATCCCCAACACCCAGGACCGTCTGAGGCAGCACAGGAGTGAGACCCAGCAGTCCTTTGGCGGGGGGGTCCTTCCTCTCTGAGGAAGGGAGTGGAGGTGGCAGCCTGGCTGGGAGGTACCAGGTTGGATACTTCCTGTGCCCTTGGGGGCAGGCGCCTTCCCCGCGCCAGGTCAGCGCCGCCACCAGGCCCCACCTTGTTGTAGTTCTTTCCGGCTGACTCGCGCTCGATGGGCCGCAGGGCCTGCAGCTGGGCGTCCAGAATGTCCAGCAGCTGCTCCATCAGCTTCACAGAGGAGGAGACGTCCCCCGCGTAGATGGAGCCCCGGGTGTGTCGGGCCAGCTCGCTGGCGATGTTGGCCGCGTTCTCCCCACTCTTGATCTGTATGAGGTGGGGGGCAGGGAGGGGAAATCCCAGGTCTGTCAGGGACCATCCTGCCCTCCCCAGCTTCCCTGGCCTGTGCAGCCTCTCCTCTTTCTCTTTCCGCTTCCCCATCACCATCTGCCCTTTCCCACCCCATCTGTCCCTGCTCCCTTTGTAGGCCAGAGAGGTGACCCCGCAGTCCTGCCTTCCAGACCTGCCAGCCCGAGTCTCCCCAGTTGCTCCACGACCCCCGCTGGGCCCGAGCACATGTGCCTGCCTGCGAGGGGTGGTGGCTGGTACCTTCTGGGCCACCTGGTTGACCCAGGGGGAGGTGCAGTTGCTGAGGTCAGGGCCCCGGGGGTTCCAGAGCCCCAAGGCTGGTAGACACTGGAAGGAGGCAATTCCTGCAGGGACAGACAGACAGGAACAGACAAGGGAGCCAAAGGGAAGAAGAGAAGGATGGGACGGAGAGGGGGAAAGGAGATGACAGAGAGTGGGGGACGAGTGGGCGAAGAGGGAGGTGAGGGAAACACGGAGAAACAGACATGAAGCGGGCCGGACAGTTGAAAGAGGCGCCACTCCCTTCGCCTGAGCTCTCCCTCCTGCCCCCTTCTGTCTTTGCCTCCAGAATCAGACCCTTCCAGCAAGGCCCATCTTGAACGCCCCCTCTCCACAAAGCACCTGGCAACCCTCCCCTCAGATCTCCAGGACACGTGGCCCTGCCCTTTTCGCACTTCAGCTGGCCACCCATGTGAAACTGGCTGCGCCTGGGGCAGTCACAGGTCAGTCTGAGGCTGGGAGCCAGGTCGCCTTCTGCAGGCTCCCTGCAGGTTCCGCAGGCCGGGCCAGGGGCACTGAGTGGCTTCTGTGCCCTGAGAGCTCTGCTGGTCACTGGGGATGACCCCTGCCCTCAGAAAGCCTCTGCTTCACAGCAGAGACCACCACCCACACATGCATTTATGCTAAGCTGCTGGGGGCATGGCCCCCATCCCTCCCCTAGCCGCAGCCTCTGTACTCACCTCGAGTCCCCTTGGGGCAGGGTCTCTCCACCAGCATGCCCTGCTGGGTGGCCGGCCACTGGACCCGCCGCACCTCTCGGGGCTCGCAGAAGAGCTCAGGGGACACGTGTAGATTCGGGGCTGGGGGCCGCCGGGTGCTGGGGGCTGGGGCTGTGGCTGGAGGCAGATCAGGTCCCAGCTGGTTGATGGCACCCACTGGGTGCGTGGTGAGGGGTGCCCGGCGGAGCGGGGTGGTGGCTGCGGGCGAGGCTGTGCTGGTGAGGGGCGTGGGCCTGGCTGTGGTGGTCGTGCTGAGGGGTGGGGAAGTGGCTGGGCCTGGAGAGGGGATACGAGACAGGGTCATCCCCGTGCTCAGGGCCATGCCACAGCGTGCCTGGGCAGGGGGTCCCAGGCCATCCTAGCATCTTCCTCACCTACTCAAGTGGAAACACATGCTGGGCCCCGCTGGGTCTGGGAGTTGATCTCCCCTGGCCTCTCTGTGGCCACCAAAGTCCCTTATGCCCATGGGACCATATAAAGTAGCAAAAGGTGGTAAAAATCCATTATGTGTTCCGTAAGGTCTGAGAGAACAGTCAGGAGAGGCAGGGACAGAGGTGTCTGGGGGACAGGAGCCCTCCCCGATCCAGGTCCGCTCCGCCACCAGGCAGGGGCTGAATACCACCGCCTCCCACCCTACTTCTAGCTGACTTTGGCTTATGTAACCTGGCTATGCTCCTTCCTTCTGGGGGCCTCAGCTCCCCCTTTTGCAAACAAGATGGGGTTACATCAGGCTTCCTGGAGCCCTGGGGCGGCACAGAGCTAGCAGGGCAGCTAAGGGGGGTAAAAGAAGACTGCAGAGTTGCCCTCAGCCTGGTCAACATCAGCAGCTCAGCTCTTTTGTGGATATTGGACTTCCACCCAGGATTTTGGTGGATCCAAGGGTTCCTGGAGTAAAGGTGCCCAAGCCCCAGGGAGAGGCAGTACAGTTCAGTGGTTGGGAGGCTGGCTTGAAATCCTCAAATAACTTAATCCCCTACCCATACAGTGCCTCAGTGTCCTCATCTGTAAAACAGGGCAGTAAGGATCCCTATCATAGACCATGAGGAGGAGATGAGTTAATGACTGTGAAGTGCTTACAACAGCATCTGTCACATGCTGTGAATTTCCTTTACCTCCCGATCCCCAAGAGCTCACAGGATGGGGCTCCCCACCCTGGGACCCACGGGTGGGTGGGGGTGGAAAGGACAAAGGCAAGCGGGCTCCATGCCTGGAAGTGAGTCGTCCTCACCAGCACTGGGGTCGGGCGGCCCGAACTCCAGGCTGTAGCGCACGACGAAATAGTTGTTCCAGACATACAGCTGGTTGTCGCGAGGGTTGTAGTCAACGGAGGAGATGAACTGGTAGGGGTTGGGGAAGGCGAGGCTGACAGGCTCCTCGCGGTTGGCATTGGTGTTGAAGGCATAGTCCACGCGGTTGCCAGCTGCCTCGCTGTCATCATCCACGTACACGGAACGCAGCACGTACAGGACCCCGCACACCATGAAGGCGTTGGACGCCGACCGCTTGTCGTAACCCGTCTCCCACGTGCCCTCGAAGCGCAGTGTGTAGGGGTTCAGCTGGCTCACCACCAGCCGCCCGTTGTTGCCCTCGGTGGCATAGATGACCCACAGCCCATTCTCATCCACCGCCAAGTCAATGTCGGTCTTGCCGCCCCAGCGGTAGGGCGAGGTGTCGTGGTAGTTGGCGGTATTGATGACCGTCTCCCCGCTCTTGATGCGCGTCCGCAGGTCATACTTGACAATGTTGCGCGTGCGCTCCTTGTTGTAGAAGACGGCACCATCATAGACCACAAAGCCTGTGCCATCCACGCGGTTGGGCAGGCGGTAGGTGGTGGTGTGGCGGGCGGCCACGTAGTCCTCCCACGAGGCGTACTCGGTCAGCGTGTCCGTGCGGTAGGGGATCCAGGGCATCACGTAGATGCGGTCACCTGCCTGCAGCGGGTCCTTGCACCACGCGCCAGACTGGTGCTCCGACTCGTGTGTCGAGGTGGGCTCCAGCACCTTCTGCAGGGTCCCTGGGCACACGAAGACTGGGCAGAGCGGGCAGGAGGGGAGGAGAAGGGAGAGCAGGGGCAGAGGCGAGAGGGAGGAGAAAGAGAGAGAAGGGGGAGAGAGGCAAGTTGGTCACGCTGCCGGCGGGGAGTCAGGTTGTCCCCTCCTGCTGCTGCAGTCACGGTTGCTTGGTAGGGCTGGTGATGGGAAGGGGGTTTCCGGGCTGGGACCCGACCCCCCTCCCCACGCCCTGCCCAGCTGCCCCTCTCCCTGGAAATGTGAGCCCTGAAGGCCATTAAGAGCAGGGTTAGTGGGGGGAAGTGGTGCCCCTCTTCCCTTCCCTGGCTGCTAGAGACCCCACAGGCTGGGGAGAAGGAGTTGGCAAGAGCCCTCCCAGAGGTGGTCCCGTGTGATTTAAGTGGGGGCAGAATCTCCCCACTACAGTCACTCCTGACTTTGACGGTCCAGGGACTTAGCACCCGGCCCCTTCTCCCTCTTCTCTGCCACTTAGGGAAGAGCTAGGGTCCAGGGTCCCATCCTTCACCAACCACACCCGGACAGACTTTTTTTTTTTTTTTTTAACTCCACTTTCTTCCTCCTGCAAAAATTGCAATGTAGAGTGATGTTCCCATACCCACTGTGGGTGTCAGGAGTGTCCCCCTATTCTAGGCTGGGGGAAGGATAGGGGTTTCAACTCTCTCTCCAGGTTCCTGATGCAGCCTGTGCCCCACCCCCACCCGGTACCCACGAAGTCAGTAGCCGAGGAAGGGATTCCCAGAGGCAGCTCCCAGGCTAGGACAGGGAACGGAGAGTCTGGCCCCTCCTGGAGGGCGCCCAGCCCTGCCCCCAGCCGGCAGGGTCTCTCATGGGGTCTGGCTCAGCAGCAGACAGTGGCACTGTGCACAGGGGTGGGGGTGGGAGTGGGGACATGGAGAGGGACAGGACTCCCGGGAGAGTTGGGGAGGGAGCGGAGAGCTGTGCAGAGGGAAGAGAGACAAGGGGGTATGGGGGCTTGGCGAGGTCCTGGCTCCGTGGGAGGCCGCGCTGCAGACCACCTGGGAAGAAAGGGTTAGTGCTGGCGGAGGAGAGAGGGGTGAGCAGAGAATTCACTCCAAGGCCCAGGCCCGACTGAGGGTCCCTCAGGGGGGCAGTCCCAGGTCCAGCTCGGAGGGGGCAGGGGAGGGAACCAGGCGCTAGGATAAAGACCCAGCCCGCCCCAGCCAGGCCCCCCACCTCCCCTGGCCCGGACCCCGATTTACCTGCGACCATCCCCGGCTCGGGAGGAGGGACCAAGGCAGCGCTGATGTCAGAAAGGTGGGGGGCCCCGCCCCACCCCCCCAATCCCTGAAAAGGAGGAAAACCTCAACTGCATCTCGTTGGCCGCTGCTGGCCGGCCCACCCTTGCCCAGTCACGTCCCAGTGCCACCTACTCCTAGCCTCCCCTTGACTGATCCTGGGGTCAGTGTGGCCAGACCCCCCACCTCCTCCCAGAGTGCCGACATCCATGCGCCCCTCCATCCAGGATGGCCGGGCCTCCCTCACCTCCCGGCTGGCAGAACCCACACACAGGCCGGGGCGAGGGCGGAGGGTTTGCAGTGAATTCTCTGCTCCTGCTTGGCCTGTCACCAAAGCAGCTGGCCCCAAGGGGACCGGGTGGGGGGAGCTGGGACCTGGCACCGGCTTGGGGGGCAGCCCCAGTGGCAAGAGGGGCTCGGGCAAGAGCTAGTCCTCATTCCCCACCTTCAGCAGGCTTGGGAGGGAGGGGGACAGGCAGCACTCCCTTCACAGCGTGGGGACAATGTGGCTCAGGGCCCCCGGCACAAAGCAGCCAGGAGGATGTAGTTTTGTAGAGGGAGAGAAGCCTGGGACATAGAGCTAGGCAGGAGCCAGAACGACCCTGGCTTGGGCCCTGGGGACTGGCCATCTCCCTGTCCCTGATGCCCCGAGGGGGTCGGCCTGCACACCGTCCAGCACACTGGCTCTGCCCAAGCCGGTCCCCACCCCCGCCAGGTGTGTGGCATCTAAGGGGACATGTTTGTGTGAGGGGGATGGTGGGAGGCCTCAGAGCCTAACCTGCTCAGAGGGTATCAGGGGAGGAAAAATGTGGTTAGAGGTCAACCCAGGGGAAGGGGGAGAAGAGAGGAAGGGTCTGTCTGGGGCCTTGGACAGCAAGGACCTTTCACCAGCACCAAGCTCCCAATCCCTCCTCTTCCCTCCCTTGCCCCATCACCCCACCCGCCCTGCCCTGGCCCTCGAAGAGAAAAGCTCCAGTGGTGCCGCATCCAAACCAGTGGGCCTGCAAGAAGAGTGGCTGGTGCTGGGAGGGAGAGAGACTCCAGGAGAGAGAGAGGAGAGTGGAGGGGTGCGGTGAGGGGGCGGACCTCGGGCCAACAGCCCAGGCCTCTCTGAGATGGGGTAGAGGGGAAGACGGGGAGGGGAGCAGCTCAGAGGGGCCCTGCCCCACCTCCTTCGGAAGGGATGCTCCACAGACCACTGTAATTTCAAGGCAAAAGGGATCCCTAAAGGCCATTCCTCCAGCCCCGCCCGCTGCTGCCGGCCTCAAATGGGTAATTTCCCAAAACTTTCAGGGGAGGAAATGGTCATCTCTAACGTCTCACCCTAGAAGCCCCTCAGCAGCAGCACCTCCGCCCCACCAGTAACGGACAGCCCCATCCACTAGGGAGTTCTCTGCCAGAAATTACAGAGTCTGTGGAAGTCCCCAGACTGTGCCCCCCCTCCGCCCGCCGCCCCTCTCCCTGGTCCTCTAACCACAACAGCCCAGAAGAAACCCTGACTGCAGCTTTGCAAGTGTGAAAGAAACAGAGAACACGCTCCCCCACCCTTCGCTCCCCCAACCATGAGGCCCGCCCCCGCCCCCTCGCCCTCATTTTTTCATTTTTTGGCAGGCTGCCCCCTCCCAGGGCTGGGGACAGCTGACACCCCTCCCCAGGGCTGGGCCCCCAGCTGGTCAGAGATGGGATCGGGTTGGGGGTGGGGAGGACTGGTGCTCCGTGCTCCAAAACAGCTCTGGGCCTTGGAAACGTCAAACCAGAAGGAACTTAAGCCACCAGGAGCCCGAGACATAGGAGGAATCTGCTCCCCAAAAGGAAAACAATGGTGTCCCCTCCAGCCCGCCTCCCCTGAACCAGAAACATGTTATAAAAGGTACAGGTGAAGGAGGAAGAGAGAGGGGAGAGACAGAGAGAAAGAGACAGAGAGAGAGACAGAGAGAGAGAGACAGCTCACCCGGTGCCCCAGTGGGGGAGCCGGGGAAGGGAGTCCCTCCCTCCCCACCCGCCCTGGATGCTTATACACTTCTCCTGAAGGAGGCAAAAGAAGTATGAGAGAAGGCCAGGTCCCCTGAAAGGGCCAGGGACCAGGAAGGAGGGACAGAGAGAGACAGAAACAGCGAGAGAGAGAAATTCTGCCCAAGCTCAGAGAAGAGCTTCCGTGGGTATCTGGAGGGTGGAGATGCCCGTGGCCGCACCAGGGCTGGCCCCGCTGGGAGGACAACCCGGGGTTGGGGATACCGACCGGACCGAGTGTGGGTGGGGGAGAGAAGAAGGGGCCGGGAGGGAGGGCAGGTCACATAAGTATGGTACAGGTAGAACAAAGTGTGAGTTAGGGGTTAGCATTGGTAACAGTGCGTTTACCTTTCTGCTCCACTTCTACTTTAAGCATCGGAAGAGAGAGAGAAAACAAATTGAAAAAAAAAATGTGCAAGAAAAAGAGAAAAAAAAAAAGAGATTAAATTGCTTTCGTTTCTTTTCTGGCAACACGCCCCCTTTTCCTTTCCTTCCTTGCTCCTGCTTCCCCAACCCCTTCCGTAGCATCAGCTTGGGCCCCCGCCCCCAGGTCCCTTCCTCTGGGGGTGGTCAGGTGGGGTGAGAGGGTGCCAGGGAGACAGTCAGAGGGATGAGGGGGACACACACGGGAGGGAAAAGACACAGAGAGACACAGGTGTGGTAGGGGGGTACAGGCAGGCAGGCGGACAGAGCCCTCAGGTGGGAGGGGGCACCCTTGGTGCAGAGGGGGCAGGGAGTGGGGAGCCCCAGCTGGGAGGTGGGCTCCGGTCAGAGGGGGCACCAGGGAGTGGTGGGGTGGAGGAGCCACTCGGCTCCCTTCCCACCCTGCCTGCTGCCCTCCTGCTAGAACCAGGGGCCCCAGGGGAAGGGGTTCAGTGTCTCCCAGGGCCTGGGCCCACCCTCAGCCGAGAAACAGGCTGAACTCCTTCCCCTTTGTGCTGGCCTCACCCAGGTCCAGCTGACTTCCCCCAAGCCCTCACAACCCAGAAGAAGCCAACACAGAGAGAAGGAGGCAGAGCCAGACACAGAACGACAGAGAGGCAGACAGGCAGTTGCACCCGGACCCCAGAGAGAGCCAGGGTCGGGGAGACAGAGGCAGAGAGGTGGCAGGGGTGGGGGACACAGACTGGGTGGGACAGCAGGTGGGGGCACAGACACTCTCCCAGGCTCCCCAGGGGCAAGCCTGAGGTTTGGCTTCTCTGCTTAACCCACCCAGGGCCCAGGGGCCCAGGAGATGGGAGTTCCGCCCTGCCCGCTGCCCTGCGGACGGGTGGCACCTAGGGGAGGAAGGGGCACGGTTAGACTGTGCTCAGCTGCAAAGCAAATCCAGCATTAGTCGGGCTTGTCCAGTGTGTGGGCGGGTTCCCACACATCACATGCCCCCTGCCACCCACCCCTGACCCACCCTCACCAGCACTTGGGGTCACCCCAGCCTCTGAAGCCCTGGGCCAGGTGGCTGCCCAGGCCGCTCCCCTCTGCATCCCTGGCCCCTCAGGAACTTCTGACCAGAGGGACTGGCTCTCCTGGCCCCTCTCTGAAGCTTCCAGCACGGAGCTCCACAGGGTCAGCCTCTGGCTCCCTTCCCAGCGCCTCACCCAGGGCCTGGCACTCAGGAGATGCTCAGCGAACATTTGGGAGACAAGTGAGTGCCTGGCCTCCCTGTCCTCTAGCTATCTGCTGTCCTCCTTTTTAACTCCAGCCTCCTTCCTCTGGAGGATCAGGAGTTAGCTCTGCCCCCAACATCCACCCTGTATGTACGCACACACGTGTGTGTGCATGTGTGTTTGTGTGTGCGCGTGTGTGTCTCCTGTCTCCCCAAGGGCTCAGGCTATCTCTCTTCCATCAGACAGGCGGCTGCCCATCCTCTGAACTGTCCTGCCCTCTGTCCCCGGAGCCCGCCTGTTCTCTGTCGGTTGTGGCCCCTGGACCACACTCAGGGCCTCGGCTTCAGGTCTCTCAGCTCCTCTCCTCCCCTAGCTCCTTTCCTGCCACTTGATCTGAGCCTCTCGTCTACTTGCTTTGGCTTCCACTTGGACCAGGGAGTTCTTCCTGCCCTTTATCTCACCGGCCTCGGGAGAAGTTGGGTTCATTATCCGTTGTTATTTTAATTTTGATTACCACAGCAATAATCGTAATTGACAAGAGGCATTACAAGGAGTTGCAACAAAAGCAACAACTACCAAGTGTCCAGCACTCACGAGGGGCCAGCAACTATGCTAGGCACCTCACGGGCCATCTTTCAAGAACCCTGTCTACAGATGGGAAAACTGAGGCACACACATGGCTGGCGGAAGCAGGCACCATTTCCTTTGCATCTATAGCTCGTGTGCACACAAGCTTGACACACTGTCGCTACTCCTTGCAGCTTCCAAGGGAAAGCTTTTGACCGCTCTTCACCCCATCACAGATGAATAAACAGGCTCAGCTGGCTTAAATGGCATCGGTAATATTACTGAGTACATCCTGAACCAGGCATGGGTCTGGGCGCTGGGGCGGCGGGTGAAGACGAAGCCTCTGCCCTTGGGAAGTTTACACTCGGCACTCAAAACCCTGCCACCGGGAGCGACTCTGTGGCCGGCCTGGGCCAAGCGCTTCTCACAGGTCATCTCGTGGACTCCCTCCTCCTTCCGTAGTGGCCCAGAGAAATTAAGTCATTTGCTCAGGTTTCAGAGCCAGAAAACTCAAGAGTCCAGTCGAGCCTTGAACCTACACCCATCTGACTGCCCCCGCTGTGCTGAGCTCACTGCCTCCCGCCCCCTTTCCCGGCTGCCCCAGCCGCGGGAGTCGGCCGTGTCCCCAGTGCTGTGGGGAGGCTTCAAGGAGCAGATGGGCATCCCCCTCGGTGGTGGCTGAAGGCCTCGGCGCTGAAAGGAAAGGACGAGGAGTAAAAGAAGAAAATTACGGAAGCACAGAAGGGATCCTGTTTCCCCAGCATCGAATCACCTGCGAGGAGAAATCAAAGGTTGGCGGGGGAGGTTGGGGTGGGAGGGGAGAGGAGGGAGAGTTACAGGGCCTCTTGGTCCCCAACCCCGGCCCACCACACTCAGACACCCTGATGGCCCTGCCTTCTCCCCACCCTGCCCGGAGGCCCTACCACCAGGTTGGCCACATGGAACCCATTGTGGGAGGAGAGGGGAAGGGATAACGGGAAGGAGGGAGGGAGGAGAGAGGGCAGGAAAAAGGTGATGTCAAGGGTGGGGTGCTGAGGAGGAGAGACCCTGTCTTTGTCTGATCCCCTTGGCCAGGTGCAAGATGGGGAGGCTCCTGGCTCCCCAGATCACTTTCTTCAGGCGGCCTGGAGGCCATCCTCAGTCCACCATGGCAGTATTTCCTTTGCAGACAGGAAGTGCCACATGGTAATGGGGAAACCAATGGGGAGCTATGAATCTGTTGAAAATGCCCCCAGCCCTTCACCCTGGATCTGCCACCAGGCCTCGGAGGGTGGTATGCCGCTCTATGGGTGTAGAGTCCAGCTTCCATGATTGGGAAGGAGTGTGTGGGGAGTGAGGGTGCTGAGAGAAAGAAGAGGTGTTGAGAGGGGCAGTGGGGTTAAGTGAGAGGGAAGAGAAGGGTAGATGAGAAGGGTCAGAAAAGGAAGGGATGTGAGAAGAGGAGGGAGGCAGATGGGCGAGAAAAGCATCGAGGCCAAGGGAGAAAAGAGAGATGTAAGTGTGCCAGGCAGAGCACGGGACCACAGCCTGGCAGTGTGGAAATGAGTACAGGGTGCATGAAGCAGCAGGGTGAGTGGGCTGGGGTAAAGAGAGCTGGAGAAGGTGCCCCCACAGGAGGTGACAGAGTCTGTGAGGTGGGGGAGCAGGCACTGAGTAAGGACAGTGGTGTCTGGGAGAAGAGAATGTGTGTTGGAGAGTGCAGGCCCGGCTGTCCCCTCTGTGCCCAGGCCCCATGCATGTGTGCGCATGTGTCAAGGTGTCTCCTCCTCACTCACTCATGGGGGAAGGGCCCGCGTCCGCACAAGGAACAAGATGACTCACTGTAGGGGACACAGTCGTACTGCACCTCCAGGTACTTGTAGGTCCCAGGACAGGGGTCAGGAAAGGCATCCGAGCCGGCGACCACCACGCACTGGGTGCGGTTGTTACACCTTCAGAGGAGAGACAGGGTATTGGGAAAGAAACACATAGACTGGATTGGGGGCGGGAGGGGTTCATGCTCCAGGGTCATGGTGTCATAGACACCCCCAAATTGGGAAGGGGCAGTGGAGCTGGAAACCAAGTGATATAGTTTGGATCTGTGTCTGCGCCCAAATCTCATGTTATATTGTGATCTCCAATGTTAGAGGTGGGGCCTGGTGGGAGGTGACTGGATCATGGGGACGGTTTCTAATGAATGGTTTTAGCACCATCCCCTCCGTGCTGTTGAGATCTGGTTGTTTAAGTGTGTAGCACCTCCCCTGTTCTCTTTTCCTCCTACTCTGGCCATGTAAGGCGTGCCTGCTTCCCCTTTAGCTTCTGCTATGATTGTAAGTGTCCTGAGGCCTCCCCAGAAGCAGAAGCTACTATGCTTCCTGTACAGCCTGCAGAACTATGAGGCAATTAAACCTCTTTTCTTTATAAACTACTCAATCTCAGGTATTTATTTATACCAGTATAAGAACAAACTAATACATCAAGCCCAGAGGCCTTTTCTGGGCACTTTTTTGTTTCCTGCCTGCTCTCTCTTTCCCACCAGCGTTCTTCTACTTTCAGCCCCAGCACAGCATCATCCTCAGAGCTGAGAAGGAGGAGTCACCCCCTCAACAGTGCTTTCCTGGACACCCCTCATCACTTTCATTCTGAATGTAGCTGACAATATTATATCCTTGGCATTTTTCTTTAAATGGACTTTAAAGCCCCCGCATTGGTCACTGGAGAGTAATACATGTGAAGCCATGCACGTGAGGTGGTGCCTCTGCGAACTTACGATCAATGAAATGTTCAGTGTCCAGCTGTGTCCACTTCACACCATCTCGTGGACACATCCCACCCTTTGGGCAGTGCTGCTGTGCAGACTTATAGCCAGGGCAGCCAGGAGAAAGCGTCCCCAGGGAAAAGCCATTCTCAGTTCCCAAGAGGGAACTCCTCCAAGTCACTGTCAACTTCCCAGGGGGCTGGCTAGCATGTAAGGGGGGAACCTATTTAACAACAACAAAAAGATGTGTCTCATCTGCTATCTGTCTCTCTGTCCCCACTGTCAGGGTCCCTGTCCCTTGCAGCAGGCTGGGGCTAGGCCAGGCAGGACGCAAGCATGCAGGACATAGTTTGACAGGCTTCCCCACAGGTATGGGGCAGAAGAGGCCCTGTGTCTCCCCTTCAGTCCTGCTCTTAACCAAGGGTACTAAACACAGGCAGACACTACTTGAGAAGGGACGAAGGATCTAGCAGGGAGAGAGAAAAATGGGGGGCAGGATGGGGCATGGGAAGGTCTGTCTGTATCCATCCACCTCACCCTCTTCTTTAAAAATAGAACACTGGCTGGGCGTGGTGGCTCACACTGCAATCCCAGCACTTTGGGAGGCCGAGGTGGGCGGATCATGAGGTCAGGAGATCGAGACCATCTTGGCTAACGCGGTGAAACCCCATCTCTACTAAAAAAACACAAAAAATTAGCCAGGCGTGGTGGCAGGCGCCTGTAGTCCCAGCTACTTGGGAGGCTGAGGCAGGAGAATGGCGTGAACCCGGGAGGTGGAGCTTGCAGTGAGCCGAGATGGCGCCACTGCACTCCAGCCTGGGTGACAGAGCGAGACTCCGTCTCAAAAAAAAAAAAAAAAAAAGAACACTGGCTGGGCGTGGTGGTTCACGCCTGCAGTCCCAGCACTTTGGGAGGCTGAGGCGGGCAGATCACCTGAGGTCAGGAGTTTGAGACCAGCCTGACCAACATGGTGAAACCCTGTCTCTACTAAAAATACGAAAATTAGCCAGGCGTGGTGGTGCACGTCTGTAACCCCAGCTAAACAGGAGGCTAAGGCAGGAGAATCGCTTGAACCCGGGAGGCGAGGTTGCAGTGAGCCGAGACAGCCACTGCACTCCAGCCTGGGTGACAGAGCGAGACTCCGTCTCAAACAAAACAAAACAAAAAATAGAATCCTGGGACAGGGTGCAGTGGCTCACGCCTATAATCCCAGAACTTTGGGAGGCTGTGGTGGATAGATCACTTGAGGCCAGGAGTTTGAGAGCAGCCTTGCCAACCTGGTAAAACCCCATCTCTACTAAATATACAACAATTAGCCAGGCGTGGTGGGGCACACCGGCAATCCCAGCTACTCGGGAGGCTGAGGCACAAGAATCACTTGAACCCAGGAGGCAGAGGTTGCAGTGAGCCAAGATCGCACCACGGCACTCCCGAAGTAGACAATTCATACGTTTTGAGTTGTGTGCTGTTGTGAGTAGCCTGATGAAATCTCATGCTGTATGGGGCGTATCCATGCTGTATCTGCTCCCTGTGTGTTAGTCACACTAGTGGTCATCTCAGTTATCCATCAACTGTCACGGTTTCATAGTGCTTATGTTCAATTAGCCCTTAGTTTATGTAACAATATTTTACTACTAAAAATTACTATTGTTGTTAGTATCTTACTGTGCCTAGTTTATTTTACTTTATTATTATTATTTTTTGAGACAGGGTCCCACTCTGTCACCGAGGCTGGAGTGCAGTGGTACAATCCTGGCTCACTGCAGCCTCGGCCTCCCAGGCTCAAGTGATCCTTCCAGCCTTTGCCTCCCAAGTAGCTGGGACTACAGGTATGTGCCACCATGCCCTGCTAATTTTTGTATTTTTAGTAGAGATGGGGTTTTGCCATGTTGCCTCGGCTGGTCTTGAACTCCAGGGTTCAAACAACCTACCTGCCTCAACCTCCCAAAGTGCTGGGATTACAATTGTATGCCATCACACCCAGCCTATTTTATTTTATTATTATTTTTTAGACAGGGTCTTACTCTGTTGCCCAGGATGAAAAGCAGTGGTGTGATCATGGCTCACTGCAGCATCAACTTCCCAGGTTATTCTCCTGCCTCAGCCTCCTGAGTAGCTGGGACTACAGGCATGCACCAGCATGCCTGGCTAATTTTTTTGTATTTCTAGTAGAGACGGGGTTTCGCCATGTTGCCCAGGCTGGTCTCGAACTCCTAGGCTCAAGTGATCCGCCCGCCTCAGCCTCCCAAAGTGCTGGGATTACAGGAATGAGCCACCGCATCTAGCTGTGCCTAATTTGTAAGTTAAACTGTATTATAATTAGGGATGTATGGGAGAAAACATGGTATATACAAGGTTCAGTAAGTAGCTCTCTGCGGTTTTAGGCATCTACTGGGGTTCTTGGAGCGTTTCCCCAGTGGGTAAGTGGGGACTACTGTACCCAGAAGAATTTAAAACAAGCAAATCATTGTACGTGCACATTCACAGCTGGATTATTCACAATCACCAAAAAGTGGAGGAAGCCCAAATGTCCACCAACAAATGAATAGCTAGGCTGGGCGCGGTGGCTCATGGCTGTAATCCCAGCACTTTGGGAGGCCAAGGCTGGCAGATCAATTGAGGTCCGAAGTTTGAGACCAGCCTGGCCAACATGGTGAAACCTTGTCTTTACTAAAAACACAAAAATGAGCTGGGCGTGGTGGTGCATGCTTGTAGTCCCAGCTACACGGGACATGGAAGCAGGAGGACTATTTGAACCAGAAAGCGGCAGAAAGGGAGGTTGCAGTGAGCCCAGATCATGCCACTGCACGCCAGCCTGGGGGACAGAGCAAGACTCCGTCTCAAAAAAAAAAAAAAAAAAAAAAAAAAAAGCCCCCCGGGTTGGTTGTGAAGCAGCAGGGGTTGGGGACTCAGTGGAGAGGAAGCAGGACTACTCCAGAGGCCTCGTCACACTCCCTCAGCCCCAGTAACTGTTATGCACAGCATTCCCCATGGACTTGGGAACTAGGCCAGATGCTGTACTAGGTGCTGGAGAGAGAATGGAGAAGAATGCAGTCCCCCAAAGCTGGTGTTGAATGAAGTCAGCAGGGAGAATTTGGAGAGGTGGGAGGAAGGGGGCTCCCCGGGAGGGGGCGCACAGCCTAAGTAAAGGCTGGAGCCTGGACTGAGAATGCCCATGTAGGGGTGTCAGGAGACAAGAAGCAGGGAAGAGAGGCAAGACTGTTGGAGGGGAATGGCAGTTTGAGAGAGACAGAGGAGGAGGAGGAGGAGATGATGAGGCGCCTCCAGCCTAGCCCAGCCCAGCTGTCTCAGCCACCTGAACACTCCCATCCGCTGCCCAAACTTCTCCTGCTCTCCTGGGGCTGTCAGTGACCCGCTGCTCCTCGAGTAACACACATTTTTTTTTTTTTTTTGGTTTGAGACACAGTCTCAACTCTGTCACCTAGGCTGGAGTACAGTGGTGTTATCTTGGTTCACTGCAACCTCCACCTCCCAGGTTCTAGCGATTCTCCTGCCTCAGCCTCCCAAGTAGCTGGGACTACAAGCTCGCACCACCATACCAGGCTAATTTTTGTATTTTTAGTAGAAGATGGGATTTCACCATGTTGGCCAGGCTAGTCTCGAACTCCTGACCTCAGGTGATCCACCCGCCACGGCCTCCCAAAGTGCTGGGATTACAGGAGTGAACCACTGCGCTCGGTCTGTTTTTTTTTTTTTTTTAAGAGACAGGGTCTCGCTCAGTCACCCAGGCTCGAGTACAGTGGGATCATAGCTCATCAAAGCCTCAAACTCCTGGGCCCAAGTGATCCTCCTGCATCAGTCATCTAAGTAGCTGGGACCACAGGCACACACTAACATGACTGGCTAATTTATTTTTTAGTTTTTAGTAGAGACAGGGTCTTGCTACGTTGCCCAGGCTGGTCTCGAACTCTTGACCTAAAGCGATCCCCTGCCTCAGCCTCCCAAAGTGCTGGGATTACAGGCATGAGCCGCCGCATCCAGCCTGGGTGTAATCTGAAGGAAAGGCTGATCGGCTATATGTGGACTGACTGTGGGTGTGAGAGAGGCTTGTGCAGATTTGCCTCAGCCTGGGGCAACCACACTCCATGCTCACACACACAGTCACAAACACACTCAGAGAAATACAAATACACTCTCAGTCAACCACACACAAACCCTCATCCACATACACACATCTGCCCACAGACACACTTAAACACACAAAGACACAGCCACACCCATCCACCCACCCCCACACACGCTCACCCATCCACCCCACCACTCACACATACGAAAACACACCTCAGTCAGCCACACACACTCTAACACACATGCTCACTCAAAGAGATATGCTCACACACATGCTCACACCCACACCTGCTCACACCCACACCTGCTCACACACACTTAAACACACCCAAACACTCAGACATATAACCACATATTTACCCACAAACACCCACATTCACACACACATATCCACCCACCCAGATACACACTCCAATACACACAGTCACTCATAAAGACAGAGACACTCAGACACACTCAAAGACATGTTTAGTCACATACCTCTGCACACACCCACACCTGTTCACACACACTCAGACACACACAGTCACAATCACACACATTTAGTCACACACTCAAACACACACACATACACTAAAAATACACAGGCTGAGCGCCGTAGCTCATGCTGATAATCCCAGCACTTCAGGGGACCAAGGTAGGCAGGTGAATCACCTGAGGTCAGGAGTTCAAGACCAACCTGGCCAACATGGTGAAACCTTGTCTCTACAAAAATACAAAAATAAGCCGGGCACGATGGTGCATGCCTGTAATCCCAGCTACTTGGGAAGCTGAGCCGGGAGAATCGCTTGAACCCTGGAGGTGGAGGTTGCAGTGAGCTGAGATCACACCACTACGCTACAGCCTGGGTGACAGAGCAAGATTCTGTCTCAAAAATAAATAAAATAGGCCGGCACAGTAGCTTACGTATGTAATCCCAGCACTTTGGGAGGCCAAGCCGGGCGGACCATGAGGTCAAGAGATCGAGATTGGCTGGGCGTGGAGGCTCACGCCTGTAATCCCAGCACTTTGGGAGGCTGAGGTGGGCGGATCATGAGGTCAGGAGATCGAGACCATCCTGGCTAACACGGTGAAACCCCGTCTCTACTAAAAAATACAAAAAACTTAGCCAGGTGTGGTGGCGGGCGCCTGTAGTCCTAGCTACTCGGGAGGCTGAGGCAGGAGAATGGCGTGAACCCGGGAGGTGGAGCTTGCAGTGAGCCAAGATCGCACCACTGCACTCCAGCCTGGGCAGAGCAAGACTCCGTCTCACAAAAAAAAAAAAAAAAAAGAGACAGAGAGATCGAGACCATCCTGGCCAATATGGTGAAACCCTGGCTCTATTAAAAATACAAAAAAATTAGCTGGGTGTGGTGGCGGGCGCCTGTAGTCGCAGCTACTTGGGAGGCTGAGGCAGGAGAATCGCTTGAACCCGGGATGCAGAGGTGGCAGTGAGCCGAGATCGCGCCACTACACTCCAGCCTGGGTGACAGAGCAAGACTCTGTCTCAAAAATTAAGTAAAGAAATAAAATAAACAAAACAAGACAAATACACAGTCACACTCATAGATGCATGCAATCACACAGACACACTCCAAGTTCCAGTCTTGCATGCTCAAGCACTCACCCCACACACAATCACTCACACCACACACAATCACTCACACAGGCCTGTGCTTCCATTATCTGTGCACAGGTGTCTTGTCCTTGGAGTAGCCTGATGAGCTCTCAAATCTGGGATGGGTGGGTGCGGTGGCTCATGCCTGTCATCCCAGCACTTTGAGAGGCCAAGGCAGGAGGACTGCTTGAGGCCAGGAGTTTAAGACCAGCCTGGGCAACACAGCAAGACCCCGCCTCTACAAAAAAATAAAATTAGCCAGGCATGGTGGGATGCGCCTGTAGTCCCAGCTACTCAGGAGGCTGAGGCAGGGGGATTGCTTGAGCCTGAGAGGTCAGAGCTGCAGCGAGCTATGATTGTGCCACTGTGCTCCAGCCTGGGCAACACAGTGAGACCCTATCTCCGAAAAAAAAAAAAAAAAAAAAAAAAAAGTCTGGGATAAAGGGAAAAGTCCTCCCATGACACCTCCACTCTGTGCTGCTCTTCTTTATATTTTTTTACAAGCTCCAAACTGCACTGGTTAAGGCTGGGCCTGGTGGCTCATCTCATGCCTGTAATGGCAGCACTTTGGGAGGTCAAGGTGGGCGGATCACCTGAGGTCAGGAGTTTGAGACCTGCCTGGCCAATTACAAAACCCTGTCTCTACTAAAAATACAAAAAAATTAGCCAGGAGTGGTGGCGTGCGCCTATAATCCCCAGCTACTTGGGAGGCTGAGGCAGAAGAATCACCTGAACCCAGGAGGTGGAGGTTGCAGTGAGCCGAGATGCCACTGCGCTCCAGCCTGGGTGACAGAGTGAGACTCCGTCTCAAAAACAAACAAACTGCCCTGGCTGATCTTGGGATGGAAGCTTTTGGAAGCAAGTGGCTGGTGCAGGGAGGGACTTGCCAGTGTACGTATGGGTATAGGCCTCTGTGGGGGGCACGGGCTGGTTGTGGGGAGATGGACTGGGTCTTATTCTCATCCGCATAGGGCCCAGCACCCATTAAGCGCTCAGTAAACATGTATTGAATGCATTAAAAAACCACTTAAGGTGAACGGGTGCACTGGCAGGTGTCCAGTGCTTTTAGGCGGGCGCTTCATCCAGGAATGAGAGCCCACTCACCTCTGTGACATGATCTTGAAGGCGTCTGGCAGGTAGCACTGCACATTCTCCATCTGGAAAGGGTCAGCGTCACAAATCTTGTCGTCCGTGCGCCCGTAGTTGGCGTTCTCCACCATGATGACGTCGCTGCCGGGGCACCGCAGCTTCGATGGGAGGTAGCCTTCACCGCGCCAGCTCGGCGCGCATCAGCCCGAGCGGGGTGACCCGGCTCAGGCCTGCGGAGAGGGTTGGGGACAGTGTCACTCCCGGGCCTGGGCCAGGAAGGAAAGACCCTGCCCGCTGCCGAGAAAACACCACCTGTAGCTTGGCTGACTCCCGGAAGCCGGCGGAGGCAGCCTCAGTTGATTCAGCTGTAGAATGGGCCTCTCGGTGTGCCCATTTGTGTAGTGAGGACATTAACCTGGTGCAAAGAGAGCCTGGACTCTCACCTCCTAGGAAGGTGGCGTCTAAACTGAATGCTCTGCCAAGAGTGTCTGTTTTAGCCCGGTAGCGGTGGCTCCGCGCCTGTAATCCCAGCACTTTGGGAGGCCCGGCCCGGATCGAGGTCAGGAGAGATCGAACCATCCTGGCTAACACGGTGAAACCCGTCTCTACTAAAAATGCAAAAAATTAGCCGGTGGCCTGTAGTCCCCAACTACCGGGAGGCTGGTGGGAGAATAAGCGTGAACCCGGAATGAGGAGCTTGCAGTGAGCTTGAATCGCCCTTGCCCAGCCTGGGCGACTAAGTGAGACTCTGTCTCAAAAAAAAAAAAGAGTGTCTGTTTTCCTAGGAAGTGCTTGGGCTACACCAGATATGCTGTTATGGATTGAACTGTGTCCCCCCGAAAATTCATATGCTGAAGTCCTAACCCCCAGGACCTGAAAATGTGACATTGTTTGGAGATAAGGTCTTCATAGAGGTACACTCAAATGAGGCTGTTAGGGTAGGCTGCGATCCAATATGACTGTGGTCCTTATAAATACGGGAAATTTTGGCCAGGCGCAGAGGCACACACCTGTAACCCCAGCATTGTGGGAGACCAAGCTGGGCAAATTGACCAGTAGTTCGAGACCAGCCTGGGCAATATAGTGAAACCCTGTCTCTACAAAAATACACAAATTAGCCAGACGTGGTGGCACACACCTGTAGTCCCAGCTACTGGGGAGGCTGAGGTGGGAGGATCACCTCAGCCCAGGAAGTTGAGGCTCCAGTGAGCCATGACTGTGCCATTGCACTCTAGCCTGGGCAACAGAGCGAGACCCTATCTATCTCAATAAAAAAAGAGGGGGTGGGAGGTTGTTTTTAAGGCAGGATCTTCCTCTGTCACCCAGGTTGGAGTGCAGTGGTGCGATCATGGCTTACTGCAGTCTCAACCTCCTGGGCTCAGGTGATCCTGCCTCAACCTCCCAAGTAGCTGGGACTACAGATTCACGCCAGCATGCCCAGCTAATTTTTTAAATTGCTTCATAGAAATGGGTCCCTTTTGTGGGTTGCCCAGGCTAGTCTGGTCTCAAGCACTCCTCCTGCCTTGGCCTCCCAGAGTGCTAGGATTATGGGACTGAGCCCTCGCACCCGGCTAAAAGGGGAGATGTGGGCACAGACGTGTAAAGGGGTAAGACAATGTGAAGACCCAGGAGCAGGCGGCCATCTAGCTACAAGTCAAGGAGAGGCCAGGCACAATGGCTGACACCTGTAATCCCAGCACTTTGAGAGGCTGAGGTGGGTGGATCACCTGAGGTCAGGAGTTCGAGACCAGCCTGGCCAACATGGTGAAACCCCGTCTCTACTAAAAAACTACAAAAATTAGCCGGGTGTGGTGGTGGGCGCCTGTAATCCCAGCTAGTCAGGAGGCTGAGGCAGCAGAATTGCTTGAACCCGGGAGGTGGAGGTTGCAGTGATGGCATGCAAAGATCATGCCATGGTACTCCAGTCTGGGCGACAAACAAACAAAGACACATGGTCTCTGGTACTTTGTTAGGACGGCCCTAGTTAATGAATATGCTAATAGGACTTAGATCAGGAGCTCTGGGTCACGTGGTCTCAGCTGACCTCTAGACGTGCTAGAGATTCAGCTCAGCCCTGCAGGTGGTCAATCAGGGCTACAGAACTGAACTCCAATACAGACCCTGGACAACAAGGCTTGGGGGAGCCTCTCTGGTTGGCAGTACACCATGTCTGTTGTCGCACATTGTTGCCGGGAGAGTTAACGCTGTCCAGGACTCCACTGGAGGGGTAAACTCCATGAACAGAACTTTCCTGGACTCTACCCTATGCACCTCTTCCCTTGCCTGATTTTTATTTGTTTTGAGACAGAATCTCGCTCTGTCACACAGGCTGGAGTGCAGTGGTGAAATCTCAGCTCACTGCAACCTCTGCCTCCCAGGTTCAAGTGATTCTCCTGCCTCAGCCTCCCAAGTAGCTGGGATTACAGGCGCCCGCCACCACACCCCACTCATTTTTGTATTTTTAGTAAGAGACGGGGTTTCGCTATGTTGGCCAGGCTGGTCTCAAACTCCTGACCTCAGGTGATCTGCCCGCCTGAGCCTCCCAAAGTGCTGGGATTATAGGCGTGAGCCACCGCGCCTGGCCTATTTGTTTTTTCAGACAGGGTCTCACTCTGTCACCCAGGTTGGAGCACAGTGGCGCGATCATAGCTCACTGCAGCCTCAAACTCCTGGGCTCAAGGGATCCTCCTGCCTCAGCCTCCCGAGTAGCTGGGACTATAGGCACATACCACCATGCCTGGCTAATTTTTTTTATTTTTTGTAGAGATAGGGTACTTGCCATGTTGCCCAGGCTGGTCTCGAACTCTTGAGCTCAAGCAGTCCTCCCACCCTGGCTTCCCAAAGCATTGAGATTACAGGAGTGAGCCAGTGCACCTGGCCCTGATTTTAATCTGTATCCTTTTGATGTAATAAACTGAGAGCATAACATCTTCTAGTCAGTTCCAAGTCCTTCTAGTGAATGATCATACCTGACTGTTCTCTGGGGGACCCCCAAATGTATTGTTGGTGTCAGAAGTGAAGCTTGTCTTGGGGACTTCCCTAACTTCACCCTACCCCATGCGAGGAGCAGAGAAAGCAAGGGAATGAACTCATGTTTCTAGAAGAAACCACAGGAGACTGGTTTTGCGGCTGACAGGGCAGATGTGAGGGCTGGTTCAGAATGCAGATTCGGGCCCTCTGCTGGGCCTGCTGGATCAAAATCGCAGGGGTGAGGCCAGGAACCTGCAGGGTTCTGTGCCAACCAGGTGATGGTGATACACGATCAAGTTCGAACAGTGGCCGGGCGCAGTGGCTCATGCCTGTAATCGCAGCATTTTGGGAGGCTGAGCTTGGTGGATCACCTGAGGTCAGGAGTTCAAGATCAGCCTGGCCAACATGGTGAAACTCCATCTCTACTAAAAATACAAAAAATTAGCTGGGTGTGGTGGCAGGCACCTGTAATCCCAGCTGCTCAGGAGGCTGAGGCAGGAGAATCGCTTGAACCCGGGAGGCAGAGGTTGCAGCGAGCCAAGATCATGCCACTGCACTCCAGTTTGGGTGACAAGAGCAAAACTCCGTCTCAAAATAAAAACATAAAAAAAGTTTGAACGCCCACTGTTGTTCTCTCCCCAACCTCAGTTTCCCAATCTGTAAAATGAGCACCTACAGCCCCGGGTCATCCTGCAGGGATTCTGTGCCTTAGAAAATGCTCTTGAAGGAAGCAAGGAGCATGGCACCCTGTACATGGAGGGTGCCTGATCAGTATCATCTGGGAAACCTCCTGGGTTTTCACTGTGACAAGGAAGGGACGTGTCCTGAGCAGGCTGAGCTCCCGGGGCGGACTGCATTGCCCCATGTCGGCCATCATTTTGTACCACACGGGGACGGAGAACCAGAATGTAGGAGCCAGACAGCCGGCTGGGATTGGAACTCCAGCCCGGCCACTCCCTGGATGCAGCCTCATCCAAGTCACTGACCGCCTCTGCGCCTCTGTCCCTCCCCTGAGGGGCAGAGAGGACAATTCCCATCTCACAGGGCTGTTGTGATGGCTCCAGGGTGTTAATGTGTGCAGAGCGCAGTAAGATGATATGAATGCTAATTATTGTTATTATGAGTATTATTAAGGCGGTTTGTCTGCACAACAGAGGGTGCCTGGCAGGGTCCATGCTGGCCGGGGCAGCACCTTCTGTGACGCTGGTCCCAGCCAGGCCGTGCGGGATGCTGGAGGGGAGCAGGGATTCAGCCAGGGGCCCAGACGCCCCAATGTGGGGACCGTCTCTTGGAGGTGAAGGAAGTGACCCCCTGCCGTACGAGGTTTCGGGGGGGCACTCGTGTGGGACAGTTACGGAGTCGAACCTTTCCAGAGATCTGGGTGGGTACCCCAGGGGTATGGCAGGGAGGCCCCTGGGGTTTTTTGGGGTGAGTTGAGTCCCAGCAGGGGGAACATTTCACATGTGTTCCTCCAGCACCATCTGCCTCCTCATCTAATTTTAGCCCTCCCGGGCTTAGGAGGGAGGGCCGGGGGTGGAAGCCTGGCTCAGATGGGTCTGGGGGTGGAGGCAGCCCCTCCCAGCCCAGCTGGGGCTATGGGGCAGGACCTGGATGGGCAGAGAATGTAGCAGCAGGGGAGTGAGGCTGCTGGCCAGCGGGGCAGTGCCAAGGCCCTGGGGCCCAGCCGAACCGTGTCCCTTCAACCTTTGGAGCTTTCCAGAGGGCAGGGCCGGAGGGAGCAGAGTCACCCGCCGATGCCCTTCACACATGGATGTCAGGGCGGGCAGGGGGCACATCCCAGGGTGAGGGGCCAGGCCCACTGGCCTCTTCTCTTGGCCTCTCACCTTATCCCGCCCTTGCCCCTGGCCTGGGCCCGCCACAGGGCCAGTAATTGAGTAACCGGTGAGGGTGGGCGGGCAGGCTTGGGGCACTAATTGTGGCGTGTGCAGGATCCCAGGGCCGGCATAGGGCTGAGCGGGTAATTAGTTGTTTTTAAATAAACGTCAGCAGGCATGCTTTAATTAAGCCTTCTTCCCAGTGAGAGCCTTGAAGATGTAATCACAGAGAGAGAGAGAGAGAGAGAGAGAGGAACATCGGCTCACCAAGGCCTGTCCTCGTCCCAGGGGCCACAGCGGGATAGCCCCTACCAACCTGGCCCAGCCGACTTGTTGGAGGTGAGGGGATGGTCCAGGGGCCTCTTGGTGGCGCTGGGGTGTGTGTTACCACTGAGTCTTCCACTGGCCTGCTTCAGCTGAGGTCTGGGTGGGGCGGGGGGCTGTGATTCTTTACTGAGTGATCAGGAGGGTTTTCAACATTTTATCTGCCCTCCCAGCAGGGTTTGGGAGCCGAGGCCCCTCCCCGGCTCCAGCAGCACCTACCTTGGGTGGCCGAGGTGACCAGGACGGCGGTGACACACAGATTCCAAAGCACTGCGGCCAGGCGGGCCATGGTGGCAGCCGGGTGCGTGTCCGGGACTCTCAGTGGCCTGTGCGGGGGGCTTCGCCCCGCATCACCTGGCGGGCACCACGGCCTGGACCACCAGCCTGGGGGAGGACAGGGAGAGTGAGGTGGGGATAGGGCCTCCAGGCTGCTCCCCTCTCCTCCTGCTGGTGGCTGAGTGGCTCTGAGAGGCTGAGGTCCAGCACGTCCCTCGAGCCAGCCCTATCTGGAGGGCCCCCTCCAGGGCCTGCAGCTCACACCACAGCCCCTACCCCTACACGCAGGAGGCAGACCCACCCATCTGGGCACCTCTGGGCAAACAGACTGCCAACTCTTCCCCGCCGGAAGCTCCTGGGACAGCTCCTCCGGAAGCCTCTTCCCCATGCCCCTGTCCTGACCCTGCCCACTCACCTCCCTGACCCGCATCCTCACTGTGAGAAAGGAGGTGATGAGCGTCCTCCCGAGTGAGGGACCCAGGCGTGCAGCCCAACCTGCAGCCTCCGTCTTGGGCAGGAATCCAAGCCCCTGCCCCCAGCCCCCTGCTTCCTGTCTCTCAAGCTCTGGTGGCTAATTAGAATCTAGCTGGCGCCACAGATCAGGAACCAGGGACGCCTGAGTCCCCTCTTTCCTCTCTGGGAGACCTTCAGGGTAAGCTGGAGACAGGCAGGCGGGATGGGAGGGGGGCACCGCCTCCCCCTCTGGTGGGAGGGCAGGGGGGATGCGGGAGGGGTGAGAATTGTGTGCCGTCCCTTGCCATCCTCCCCACCTGCTCTGTCACCAGGCATAGCGACTCAGTTCTTTTTCTTTTTTTATTTTAGAAACCGGGTCTCACTGTGTTGCCCAGGCTGGAGTGCAATGATACAATCATAGCTCACTGCGGCCTCCACCTCCCAGACTCAAGCGATCCTCCCATCTCAGCCTCCCGAGTAGCTGAGATCGCAGGCTTGCACCTCTACCACCAGCTAATTTTTAAATTTGTTGCAGAGAGGAGGTCCTGCTGTGTTACCCAGACTGATCTCAAACTCCTGGGCTAAAGGATCTTCCTGCCTAGGCCCCCCAAAACTTTGGGATTACAGGAGTGAACCACTGTGCCCAGTCCAGGGCTCGGTTCCAACCAGTTTCTTCCTGCCTTCAGGCTGCTCCTTCTCACCTCTCTCCCTGCCTCAGTCTCCCCAGATCCTCTCAAGTTTGCATGCTCAAATATCTGTCCTCAGCTCTTTATCGACACCCTGGTTCTCCAGGTGTGGCCCCAGCATACTGGAATCAGCCTTGCCAGGAACTTGGTAGAAACGCATTCTCTCTCTTTTTTTTTTTTTTTTTGAGACAGTCTCGCTCTGTCGCCCAGGATAGAGTGCAGTGGCGCGATCTCGGCTCACTGCAAGCTCTGCCTCCTGGGTTCATGCCGTTCTCCTGCCTCAGCCTCGCGAGTAGCTGGGACTACAGGCGCCCGCCGCCGTGGCCAGCTGATTTTTTTTTGTATTTTTAGTAGAGACGGGGTTTCACTGTGGTCTCGATCTTCCGACCTTGTGATCCATCCGTCTCGGCCTCCCAAAGTGCTGGGATTACAGGCGTGAGCCACCGCGCCCAGCCTCTCTTTCTTTTATTAAGAGACAGGGTCCTGCTCTGTTGCCCAGGCTGGAATATAGTGGCACAATGACAGCTCACTGCAACCTCCAGATCCTGGGTTCAAGTGATACTCCCACTTCAGCCTTTCCAGTAGCTGGGACCACAGGCTCTCGCCAACACGCCCAGCTAATTTTTAATTTTTTTATAGAGGCAGGATCTCGCTATATTGCCCAAGCTGGTGTCGAACTCCTGGCCTCACCTCCTGCTGGCCGGGTGCAGTCTCAAAAAAAAAAAAAAAAAATCCTCCCGCCTCAGTCTCCCAAAGTGCTGGTATTACAGGCGTGAGCCACTGTGCTGGCCAGAAATACACATTCTCTGAGGTAGGCCCTCCAGCGTGGGAGCCCCTGCTCTGTCACATCCAGCTATCATCGCAGCCTGTCCCATCTCAGGCTGTCCTGGGCTGTCAGTACTATCATTGAGGCAGCACTTTCAAATCTCTTATGTCCAGCCTGGAATCTCTCCTCCAAGCCCCCACTACTATTTCCCTGCTGAAAACCGAAACCCTTGCAATTGGCCCAGTTAGCTGACCCCATTTCTGCTCCAGTCACTCCTGCCATTCGTGCACCACAGCAGGCCCTGCCCCAGGGCCTTTGCACCTGTCGCTTCTGCCAACCCACTGTCCACATGGCCAGCTCCTTCAGGCCTCTGCTCAGATAGAACTATTCACCTGGTGTATAGAATGTCCTTTTCATGGGGCAGGGATCATTGAACTGTTTTGCTCATGGTAGCCGTATCCCCAACTTTTATTTACTTTTATTTTTTTAGAGATAGGATCTTGCTCTGTCACTCAGGCTGGAGTGCAGTGGTGAAATCATGCTTCACTGCAGCCTTCACCACCCAGGCTCAAGCGATCCTCCTGCCTCGGCCTCCCTAGTAGCTGAGACCACAGGTATACACCATCACGTCCGGCTAATTTATTTTACTTTGTAAAGATGAGGTCTTGCGGCCGGGCGCGGTGGCTCAAGCCTGTAATCCCAGCGCTTTGGGAGGCCGAGACGGGCGGATCACGAGGTCAGGAGATCGAGACCATCCTGGCTAACACGGTGAAACCCCGTCTCTACTAAAAAATACAAAAAACTAGCCGGGCGAAGTGGCGGGTGCCTGTAGTCCCAGCTACTCGGGAGGCTGAGGCAGGAGAATGGCGTGAACCCGAGAGGAGGAGCTTGCAGTGAGCTGAGATCCGGCCACTGCACTCCAGCCTGGGTGACAGAGCAAGACTCCGTCTCAAAAAAAAAAAAAAAAAAAAAAAAAAGATGAGGTCTTGCTATGTTGCCCAGGCTGAACATGAACTTCTGGCCTCCAGAGATCCTCCTGCCTCAACAATCCAAAGTGCTGGGATTACTGTGTGAGGCCACCTCCCACAGCTGACTTCATATCTTCAACTTTTAGAATAGGCCCGGCACGCGGCAATGAATTATTTGTTGAATGAATCTCAGATCCTAAAGCTAGGACTGTGCCTTGATTTCTCACCTTCCCTGTCATCCCCCTCACAGAAGCCATCCACAAGTCCTGTGGGCTCTGCCTCTAAAGTATCTCGCCAACCTGCCCGCTTCTGGCTCCAAGCACAGCACCCAGGTCCATGCCACCATCCTATCCTGTACGTTGTCCCGGCCTCCTTGCCCGCCTCCCAATCCGCCCTCCACTCAGAGCTAAGGGACCACATAGTGACGCTGATCCCAACATTAACCAGTCTCTGCTGGGGTCTCAGTTCCTCACCAGAGCCCAGAGGCTGACCGGTTGACTTGAATACCACCAAGCTCTCAAGCCCGATGTCCTCCCTCCTGAAACATTCCAGTTCCAGCCCCCAAGCAGGATCCCTGCACGTCGGCTGCAGCTGCTCATTGTTCGGGGCTCAGCAGCAAGGTCACCCCAGCAGAGTGACCTACCCTGGCCCCCTGCAAACGAAACAGCCCTCGCCTGCTGCCCTCAGCCGCCATCCTTTTCCGTGTTTTTAATTCACAGCTCTCAAGTGAGCACCTGAAATTACCTTTTTATATCAACACAAGCTTCTTTTTTTTTTTTTCTTTTTTTTTTTTTGAGGCGGAGTCTTGCTCTGCCCCAGGCTGGAGTGCAGTGGCAGCGATCTCGGCTCACTGCAAGCCCCGGGTTCAGCCATTCTCCTGCCCCTCAGCCTCCGAGTAGCTGGGACTACAGAAGCTCCGCCACTGCGCCGACTAATTTTCTTGTATTTTTTAGTAGAGGCCGAGGGTTTCACCCGTGTTAGCCGAGATGGTCTTGATCTCTGACCTTGTGATCCGCCCGTCTCGGCCTCCCAAGGGCTGGGATTACAGGCTTGAGCCTGGCGCCCGGCCAACACAAGCTTCTTGAGGCCCTTACAAATGACACCACGGCGGGTCGTGACTCCACCTATAATCACAGCACTTTGGGAAGCCAAAGAAGACGGATCAACAGAGGTCGGGAGTTCAAGACCAGCCTGGCCAACATGGTGAAACCCGTCTCTACTAAAATGCCAAAAATTAGCGAGCATGGTGGCCAGTGCCTGTAATCCCAGCTACTCGGGAGGCTGAGATCACGAAGGTGAGGCAAGGGTAGAGGTTGCAGTGAGCCAAGATCGACATTGCACTCCAGCCTGGACTGACAGAGCCAGACTGTCTCAAAATAAATAAATAAGCAGTGGCTCCGCCTGTAATCCCAGCACTTTGGGAGCCCGGTAGTGGATCCTTGAGGTCAGGGTGAGACCATCCTGGCTAACATGGTAAAACCCCATCTCTACTAAAATACAAAAAATTAGTAGCTGGGTGTGTGGCCGGGCGCCTGTAGTCCCAGCTACTCAGCTGGAGAATGGCGTGAACCGAGGTGGAGCTTGCAGTGAGCCAGTCGGCCACTGCCTCAGCCACAGAGTGACAGAGCGAGACTCCGTCTCAAAAAATAATAATAATAAATAAATAAATAAAATAAAATAAAATAAACAGCACAGGCCCTCACAAAATAAAGATCCCCATAGGGCAGGACACCTGCCTCAGACCTCAGTCTCCTCACATGAGAAATGGGAAGATAATATCTGCTAGACAGCCCTGAACACCCCTCTCCAGCCTTGCAGCTCTCTGCCCCTTTCCCCTCTCATGCCCACTCCTGATGCCAGCTCCCTCTCCACTGCCCCAGCTAGCTGGTAAATCCCCAGACCTCAGCCCCATCTGCATCTCCCCCCACATCCCTGACAAGACACGGCTGGTGTCACTTTCAGATCATTTTACAGCATGTTACCCCCCGAGCCGCCACCAGCCCCCATCTGCTGACTAGACACGGCTGGTGTCACTTTCAGATCATTTTACAGCGTGTTACCCCCCCAGTCGCCACCAGCCCCCATCCGCATCTCCCCCCACATCCCTGACTAGACATGGCCGGTGTCACTTTCAGATCGTTTTCCAGCACGTTACCTTGGGGATGGGGAGTGGCTTTCTCATTTCAACTTTCTCATTTCCCCCCAACTTCCCAGAACCACAGAAAGGTTCAGGGGAGCCCCAAGCTGAGGAGTACTTCCCTCTCTGGGTCTCCAAGTGCTTTCTTTCACACTGCAAAAGGTATCCTAGCAAGAGGAGCTACTGAGGGGAAGTAAAAATGGCTGGCTTGGTGTGGTGACTCATGCCTGTGATCCCAGTGCTTTGGGAGGCTAAGGTGGGTGGATCACTTGAGCCCAGGAGTTCAAGGCTGCAGTGAGCTATGATGGTGCCACTACACTCCAGCCTGGGCAACATGTCTCTAGAATTTTCTTTTTTTTTTTTTTGAGACGGAGTCTTGCTCTGTTACCAGGCTAGAGTGCAGTGGTGCGATCTCGGCTCACTGCAACCTCCGCCTCCTGGGTTCAAGCGATCCTCCTGCCTCAGCCTCCCGAGTAGCTGGGACTACAGGCGTGCACCACCACGCCCAGCAATTTTTTTGTATTTTTAGTAGAGACGGGGTTTCACCATGTTGGCCAGGATGGTCTCGATCTCTTGACCTCGTGATCGGCCTGCCTCAGCCTCCCAAAGTGCCGGGATTACAGGCATGAGCCACAGCGCCCGGCCAAATTTTTTTTTTTAATTTGGCGTGGTGGCACCTAGCTACTGGGGCGGCTGAGGCAAGAGGATCACTTGAGCCCAGGAGTTTGCAAGGCCACATTCAGCTATGATCCTGCCACTGCACTCCAGTCTGGGCAACAGAGCAAGACCCTCCAATAAAACAAAACAAAAAAAATGGCGGGGAATCCAGCCGATGCCAAGTTGTGTGGGCAGCCAATCCACGTGGGTCTAGATCCCAATTTTGCCATGTACGTGCCTGGTGTGACCTTGAGCTGGTCTCTTCACCTCCCTGGCCCTGGTTCCCTCTGTGCTGCTATTCTGCAGGGTGCTGGTAAGGAGAGCGGTGCATGTACACGCTGGGCCCACATAGGCCCCATCAGAGGGTGCCGTGCACAGCCTGGTGCCAGTCAGGGCACAAAGACACCCACGGAAGAGGCAGTCCCTCTCTTCCTCCCAGGCTGCACCCTAGAATGCTGAGACTCCAGAGTGGAGCCCCCCCGAGCCATTATACTTCCGCCGGGGACTCTAAGGCATCTTCAGCCCAACGAGACCAAAACAAGCCCCTACGTCAGTGCACGGTGCCACCATCCTCCCGGGCCCTCCAGCCAGAACCCCAGGAGCTGAAACCCTTGACTCCTCTTTCTCTCACCCCTAAATCCAGTTCCAGAGTAAGTCTTGGGGCTGTGTATACTTCCAGAACACCCCAGTGTTGGTCCACACATGTCTTCAGCATCTGCCCCTCTAGTCCTGGGCCCTGGCCACTCCCCAAGTGCCCTCTGGCCCCTTTGCCTCCTACGTCCAGGCTCTCTTGGTAGCCAGAGGCAACCCCCGCCCCCCGCCATTTTTTCTTTTTTTTTTTTTTTGAGATAGAGTCTCAGTCTGTCACCCAGGCTGGAGTGCAGTGGTGCAATCTCGTCTCACTGCAATTTCCACCTCCCGGGTTCAAGCAATTCTCCTGCCTCAGCCTCCTGAGTAGCTGGGATTACAGGCACCCACCATCACGCCCAGCTAATTGTTATAATTTTTTTTTTTTTTTGGTAAGGGCTTTTTTTTTTTGAGACGGGTCTCGCTCTATTTGCCCAGGCTGGGTGCGGTGGTGATCTCAGCTCACTGGCTCCACCTCCCGAGGTTCAGCCCCATTCACTGCTCGGCCTCCAGCCGTGTTAGCTGGGACTACAGGAGCCCACCACCACCCAGCTAATTTTTTGTATTTTTTTTTTTTTCTTTAGTAGAGATGGGGTTTCACTGTATTAGCCAGGATGGTCTTGATCTCCTGACCTCATGATCCACCCATCTCAGCCTCAAGAGATGCTGGGATGATAGGCATGAGCCACCCTGCCCAGCCAAGATGAGGTTTCATCATGTTGGCCAAGCTGGTCTTGAACACCTGATATCCACCTGCCTCAGCCTCCCAAAGTGCTGGGGTTATAGGTGTTAGCCACCATACCTAGCCTAGAGGCCAGTATTTTTTTTTAATTATGGTATAATTTTAAACACATGAACTACTTATTTATGCTTTTGAGACAGGGTCTCTCTCTGTTGCCCAGGCTGAAGTGCAGTGGCATGATGTCAGCACACTGCAGCTTTGAACTACCAGGCTCAAGTATCCCCCCCACCTCAGCCTCCCGAGTAGCTAGGATTACAGGCACGTGCCACGATGCCCAGCCGGTCCTGCTATGTTGCCCAGGCTGGCACTTAAACCGCTTCTTAGTGTACAATTCAGGGGCAGTAACTGAATTCACAAATGCTGTTCAACAACCATCACCACTATCTATTTCCAAAACTTTTTTTTTTTTGTTTTAAACAGAGTTTCACTCTTGTCACCCAGCTGGAGTGCAAGGGTGCAATCCCAGCTCACTGCAACCTCCGCCTCCCAGGTTCAAGCAATTCTCCTGTCTCAGCCTCCCGAATGGCACAAGAGTTATAGAGCCTACCACCACGAGTAGACACGGGGTTTTCACCATGTTGGCCAGGCTAGTCTGGAACTCCTGACCTCAAGTGATCCACCCGCCTCCGCCTCCCAACATGTTGGGATTACAGGCATGAGCCACCGTGCCTGGCCTCCAAAACATTTTATCACCCCAAATAGAAACTCCTTACCCACTAAACAGTAACACCCTCTCCCCTCGTCACCCAGCCCTGGTACCTTATAATCTACTTTCTGTCTCCATGGATTTACCTATTCTAGACATGTCATACAAATGGAATCACACACTATGTGGCCTTTTTTTTTTTCCCCCTAGTTAGATGGCGGTCTCACTCTGTTGCCCAGGCTGGAGTGCAGTGGCACAATCTCGGCTCACTGGAACCTCTACCTCCCAGCGTCAAGTGATCCTCCTGTCTCAGCCTCCTGAGTAGCTGGGACTATAGTCACATGACCCCACTAAATTAACTCCTGGCTAATTTTTGTATTTTTTGTAGAGGCAGGATTTCGTCATGTTGCCCAGGCTGGCCTCAAACTCCCGGACTCAAGTGATCTGCCCATCTTGGCCTCGTAAAGTGCTGAGATTACGGGTGTGAGCTACTGTTCCCGGCCTTATTTTGTGTCCAGCTTCTCTCACTCAGCACCAAGTTTCCAAGGCTCACCTACGTCATAGCCTGGATTCAAGCTTCATTCTGTTTTACGGCTGCGTAATATTCCACTGCGTGGGTGGCCCACGTTTGCTTTATCCATTCGTCGGTAATGGACATGTGGGCTGCTGCACAGAAGGGTCCTTTTTATTTTCGCCCTAGCTTTACTGTAAGGCATCATTGACAAGTAGAAATTACATATATTTAAGGTTATATGATATTTTGATATCCGTATGTGTTGTGAAATTACAACCAAGCTAACTAACAACATATCCAACACCTCACCTAGATACCTTTCTGGTATGTGTGGTGAGAACACTTGAGTCTAATTCCTCAGCAAGTTTCAAGAAAACAATATGCTATAACAACAATAATTGTTTTAATATTAATAATTTAATAATTATTATTTTTAGATGGAGTCTCACTCTGTCACCCAGGCTGGAGTGCAGTGGCGCAATCTTGGCTTACTGCAACTTCTCCCTCCCAGGTTCAAGCAATTCCCATGCCTCAGCCTCCCAAGTGGCTGGGGCTACAGGTGGTCACCACCGTGCCTGGTTTATTTTTGTATTTGTAGTAGAGATGGGGTCTCATGTTGCTCAGGCTGGTCTCAAACTCTTGAGCTCAAGCAATCTGCCTGCCTCGGCCTCCCAAAGTGCTGCAATTATAGGTGTGAGCTACCACACCTGGCCTTTTTTTTTTTTTGAGACGGAGTCTCACTCTGTTGCCCAGGCTGGAGTGCAGTGGCGCATCTCAGCTCACTGCAAGCTCCGCCTCCCGGGTTCACGCCATTCTCCTGCCTCAGCCTCCCGAGTAGCTGGGACTACAGGCGCCCGCCACCAGGCCCAGCTAATTTTTTTTTGTATTTTTAGTAGAGACGGGGTTTCACCATGTTAGCCAGGATGGTCTCGATCTCCTGGCCTCGTGATCTGCCCGCCTCGGCCTCCCAAAGTGCTGGGATTACAGGCGTGAGTCACCGCGCCCGGCCCTGCTATTAATTATAGTCACCATGCTGTACCTTAGGTCTCTGGAACTTTTTTTTTAGAGATGGGATCTTGCTGTGTTGCCGAGGCTGGAGTGCAGTGGCACCATCACAGCTCACTGCAACCTCGAACTCCTGGGCTCAAGAGATCCTCCTACCTCAGCTTTCCGTGTAGCTGGGATTACAGGTGTGTGCCACCATGCTTGGTTAATTTTAAATTTTTTTGTGGAGACAGGTCTTGCTATGTTGTTCAGGCTGGCCTTGCACTCCTGGCGTCAAGCGATGCTCCCGCCTTGGTCTCCCAAAGTGCTGGGATTACAGGCACAAGCCATCCTGCCTGGTTAAAACGTGTTTATCTGAAAGCTGAAAGCTTGTACTTTTTTTTTTTTTTTTTTGAGACGGAGTCTTGCTCTGTCGCCCAGCCTGGAGTGCAGTGGCCGGATCTCAGCTCACTGCAAGCTCCGCCTCCCGGGTTCACACCATTCTCCTACCTCAGCCTCCCGAGTAGCTGGGACTACAGGCGCCCGCCACCTCGCCCGGCTAGTTTTTTTTTTGTACTTTTTAGTAGAGACGGGGTTTCACCGTGTTAGCCAGGATGGTCTCGATCTCTTGGCCTCGTGATCCGCCCGTCTCGGCCTCCCAAAGTGCAGGGATTACAGGCTTGAGCCACCGCGTCCGGCCAAAAGCTTGTACTCTTTGACCTACATCCCCCACCTTCCCCTGTGCCCTCATCCCCGTAACCACTGCTCTACTCTGCTTCTATGAGTTCAATTCTTTTTCGATTCCACAGATAAGTGAGATCACGCGCTATGTGTCTTTTCTGTGTCTGGCTTATTTCACTTAGCATAATGTCCTCCAGGTTCATCCATTCCAGAGGGCTGTTTTAAAAGACAATCGTGGCCGGGAGCGGTGGCTCACGCCGGTGATCCCAGCACTTTGGGAGGCTGAGGAGGGCAGATCCCCTGAGGTCAGGAGTTCAAGACCAGCCTGGCCAACGTGGTGAAACCCCATCTCTATTAAAAATACAAAAATTAGCCGGGTGTGGTGGCAGGGACCTGTATTCTCAACCGCTCGGGAGGCTGAGGTAGGAGAATTGCTTGAACCTGGGAGGTGGAGGTCGCAGTGAGCCAAGATTGCGCCACCAACTCCAGCCTGGGCGACAGAGTGAGACTCCATCTTAAAAAAAACAAAAAACAAAAAACTAAAGACAATGTTGACTGGTGAGTCCTCTGCTTTAACCCCTCCAATGCCTCTGGCTCCCACCTTATCTCCCTCCAGCCATGCGGGTTCCCACCCTGCAGCCTCAGCCTCAGCCTCTGTCCCCATCTGTGTCCCTCAGACTCAGAGGTGTCCTCCCCAGAGACGCAGACATGGGCCTCCGCCACCCTGTATCACACACAGCGCCCTGTGGTCACCGCCTGCCTGTGCATCCCTCGCCATGCCGTGACCTCGTGTCTCTGTTTTCTTCTTGGTAAAACGGGGACACCTCAGAGGGCAGCTGTACAACAGGACAAAATCACACACGAGACACTCGGGATGCTCCTGGCACACAGACAGGGTGAGGCATCCCTTGTCCCCATTGTCACCTTCTCTATTAGCTTGGGCTGCCATAACAAAGTACCACAGACTGTGCAGCAGCTTACACAGCAGAAATTTACTTCCTCCTCGTTCTGGAGGCCAGAATTCCAAGATCAAGGTGCCAGCAAATTCAGTTTCTGTGGAAATTCTCTTCCGCCTTCTCACTGTATCCTCACAGGGCCTCTTCTCTGGACATGCACAGAGGGAGACAGACCCCTGCTGTCTCTCTCTCTCTCTTTTTTTTTCTGAGACAAGTTCTGGCTGTCTTACTCAGGCTGGAGTGCAGTGGCACAATCCCGGCTCACTGCAGTCTCAACCTCCCAGGCTCATGCGATCCTCCCGCCTCAGCCTTCTGAGTAGCTGGGACTACAGGTGCATGCCCCTGTGCCCAACTACTTTTTTGATTCTTTTTGTAGCGATGGGTCTCGCTATGTTGCCGAGGCTGGTCTTGAGCTTCTGGCCTCAAGCGATCCTCCTGCCTTGGCCTCCCAAAGTGCTGGGATTATAGGCATGAGCCACAAGCCCCAGCCTCTCTCTTCTTATTGGGATACCAGTCCTTTCAGAGTAGGGGGCCCCACCCTTAAGATCTCATTTAACCTTAATTACCTCCCTCAAGGGCCTACCTCCAAATACACTCACGCTGGGAGTGAGGGCTTCAACCTCTGCATTTGGGAGGAAGGTGAGAACATACAGTTTAGTCCATAACCTCATCCATCCCATCCCTGCTTCATACTTTTACTTGACCACTCCTAGAGTTCCTTTATTTTATTTTATTTATGTTTTGAGATGGAATCTCACTCTGTCGCCCAGGCTGGAGTGCAGTGGCCCGATCTCAGCTCACTGCAACCTCCACCTCCCGAGTTCAAGCAATTCTCCTGCCTCAGCCTCCTGAGTAGCTAGGATTACAGTCACATACCATCAATCCTGGCTAATTTTTGTATTTTTAGTAGAGAGGAGGTTTTGCCATGTTGGTCAGGCTGGTCTTGAACTCCCAACCTCAGGTGATCCGCCTGGTTTGGTCTCCCAAAGTGCTAGGATTACAGACGTGAGCCACTGTGCCTGGCCTTTTGTTGTTGCTTTGAGACGGAGTCTTGCTCTGTTGCCCAGGCTGGAGTTCAGTGGAGTGATCTCAGCTCACTGCAACCTCCACTTCCTGGGTTCAAGTGATTCTCCTGCCTCAGCCTCCTGAGTAGCTGAGATTACAGTAACATAACACCACACCCGGCTAATTTTTGTATTTTTAGTAGAGACGGGATTTCGCCATGTTGGCCAGGCTGCTCTCGAACTCCCAACCTCAGGTGATCCACCCGCCTCGGCCTCCCAAAGTGCTGGGATTACAGGCGTGAATCACCATACCCAGTCTTCTAGATTTCCTTTCTACTCCCAGGAGAATGGAAACTTCTGAGGCTGGAACTTGGTTTCCCTGACTCCTGTCTCCTGGCCCCCTGAACACACAGTGGGTCACCAAGCAAAAACTCACTGAAGGCCAGGAGCAGTGGCTCACGCCTGTAATCCCAGCACTTTCGGAGGCCGAGGTGGATGGATCACGAGGTCAGGAGATCGAGACCATCCTGGCTAACAAGGTGAAACCCCATCTCTACTAAAAACACAAAAATTAGCCGGGCGTGGTGGCGGGTACCTGCAGTCCCAGCTACTCGGGAGGCTGAGGCAGGAGAATGGCGTGTGAACTCAGGAGGCGGAGCTTGCGGTGAGCCAAGATTGTACCACTGCACTCCAGCCTGGGCGACAGAGCGAGACTCTGTCTCAAAAAAAAAAAAAAAACTTACTGAAGACAGGGGAGTGACTAAGGACGGCAGTGAGGATAGCTGGAGATGGGGTGTCTGCCCTGTGACCTGGGGGGCCACGCCTGACCCCCACAGGCAGGGGGCCATTGCTTTAGGGGTACAGACAGAGTTCCGCAGGAACATGACCCCCTCTCCCCAGAGTGGCTCCCCTAGGAAGCTCCAGGCACCCCAAGGGACCAGCCTCAGCTTGGCAGATGGTGGGTGTCCCCTGGGAGACCCAGGCCTGACCATCCCTGAGGCCTCTGGAGGGGGAGGTGTTACGGATTGAATTACAGCCGCCCCCCCGCACCCCCTCTGCCAAAAAAAAGAATGCCAGGCTAGGCACAGTACCCAGTGGCTCACACCCACAACCCCAGTACTTTGGGAGGCCAAGGTGGGAGGATCACTTGAGCCTTGGAGTTTGAGACAAGACTGTGCAACGGTGAGACCCCATCTCTACAAAAAACACAAAAATTAGCCGAGCACGGTGGCACGTGCCTGTTAAGTCCTAGCTACTGGGAAGGCTGAGGTGGGAGGGTCGCTTGAGCCCAGGAGGTTGAGGCTACAGTGAGCTCTGACTGCACCACTGCACTCTAGCCTGGGCAAGAGAGTGGGACTCTGTGTCAAAAAAACAAAAGACAGGTTGGAGTCCTAGGGTGCCAAAAAAACAAAAGATATGTTGAAGTCCTAACTCCTGATAACTCACATGTGACTGTGTTGGGAATATCTGGAGTCCTTACAGAGATAATCAAGTTAAAATGAGGTCATTAGTATGGGTCCTAATCCAACAACTGG
The DNA here is from genome assembly GCF_008728515.1 of Papio anubis. Taxonomy (NCBI): domain Eukaryota; kingdom Metazoa; phylum Chordata; class Mammalia; order Primates; family Cercopithecidae; genus Papio; species Papio anubis. The sequence continues at coordinate 37,847,635 of NC_044995.1, read as the reverse complement.
CGCCCTTATATAAAGGGGAAGCCTGGACACAGACAGGCACAGAAGACCACGTGACCATGAAGGCAGAGACCAGAATGATGCTTCTAGAAGCCAGGGAAGATTGCCAGTTAATGACCAAAAGAAGTCAGGAGACAGGCCTGCAACGGATTCTCCCTGAAGGCTCCCAGAAGGAACCAAGCCTGACAACACCTTGATCTTGGACTTCCAACCTCCAGAGCTGGGAGGCGACACAATTCTGTTGCTGGCTGCGGTGGCTCACACCTGTAATCCCAGCACTTTGGGAGGCCAAGGCGGGAGAACTGCTTGAGCCCAAGAGTTTGAGACCAGCCTGGGCAACACAGTGAGACCCCAGCTCTATAAACAAATACAAAAAAGTAGCTGGGCGTGATGGGATGCACCTGTAGTCCCAGCTGCTCAGGAGGCTGAAGTGGGAGGATCACTTGAGCCCGGGAGGTTGAGACTGCAGTGACCTGTGATTGCACCACCACACCTCAGCCTGGGCAATAGAGCAAGACCCCATCTCTGAAACATAAATAAATCAATCAAGAAAGTCTCTGTTGCTAAAGCTGTCCCGTCTGTGGTAATTTGTTGTGGGAGCCTAGGAAATTCATATACGGAGTCAGGATACACAGGGAGTGAGGAGGGAGGCAGAGATGGGGCCAGGGGTCTGAGCTGCAGAACTTTAGAGAAACCATTTACAGGAAACAGCAAACGACAGGGTGGGCGTCTAGCTGGGCTCTCCAGCAAGGAACCACCTGAGATGCCAGGAACAGTGGCGGACACCTCCATGTCCCAGCCCAGGCACCTTCCATGTGTAGCTCACGTAATCCTAATAACCATTTAGGAAGGGGGAGAGGCTTGTACCCACATTTTACAGAGGAGGAAAGTGAGGTCCTGTCATTGAAGAGACATTCCCAGGAACACTCAGCTGGTAAGGAGGCTTGAACCCAGGGAGGGCTGGCTCCCCAGGTTGGGCTTGGTGAGCTGTGGGGGGATCCTGGGGCGCCAGAAGAGCCCCCACTCCTAGGCCCACACTGCATTTGAGTGACTATGCATCCTCAGAGCTGGCCATGCCTAGAGGTTCTGCACTTGTGAGGCCAGGTGAGCCCACACCTGTGTCTGTCCCCACCTTGCACCTGAGTGGTCTTTAGTCACCCTATGTGTCTTTCTTTTTTCTTTCCTTTTTTTTTTTTTTTTGAGACTGAGTCTGGCTCTGTCGCCCAGGCTGGAGTGCAGTGGCCGGATCTCAGCTCACTGCAAGCTCCGCCTCCCGGGTTTACGCCATTCTCCTGCCTCAGCCTCCCGAGTAGCTGGGACCACAGGCGCCCGCCACCTCGCCCGGCTAGTTTTGTGTATTTTTTTTAGTAGAGACGGGG